>NC_072431.2:66528076-66832884 GCF_028878055.3 Symphalangus syndactylus | reverse complement strand
CCAAGTACCTTTCAATTATTAAGTAAAGTGATGTAAAAATTTTTAACTTTAAATTCTACACCTCACTCTCTCAATATCCTAAGGGAGAAGAATTAGGGTACAATAGGAAGCCCTCTGAGGTTTATTTTTCATCATTAATGTGGGTAATTCTAACTTCTCCTTGCCACTTAGTGTAGGTGCTCTTTAAAATTGAGACATCTGGGATCAAAGCAATGCCAAGACAATGGCATAGCATGTTCAGATGATTCAAAAAAAAAATCTTAAAAGGTCAATTGGGTCCTGGCTTACAGAAGGTTCATGGCTTCTTAGCAAGGTTTACAGTGGACACAGGATAGACAACTTGGGTCCTTCCAGGTTCTCCAGCACCCCAGGAAGATCAAAGTAGCCAGAGTCCAAGAAGCACTGGTGCTTCCCCACCAAGACTGGCAGCAATAAGTCCACTGAGAAGCTGTTCCAACTGTTTTTTGTTGCTTATTTTCTTTGGTTCCGTTTAATTCTGCAGTCCACAGGATGAAGTAGTCCTGGAGTTAGGCATCTCATTTCCAGCAATGATGCCACAAGCCTCTATTAGGGCAGTTAACTATTCTGAGCTTCTATCAGAGCTTCTGTCAGGGTAGATAACTCATAGAACAAATATTGCTCCCTAATTATAATTGCACTAAATAGCGCAATGAACAGACTGTTCTTATTCCTTCCTTCAAAAGAAAAACCCTTCAAAGTAGCAAATTCCAAAAGGAGGAAAAACAAGGATTCCAACCTTCTTGGGGAGTGGGGATCAAGTGGGAATTAAAGTATATAAGTTAACTATTTTCTTGACCCCAGAATTTCACTGTCGAATACTGACTCCAGTACCAGGCTGTCTATGAAAGCCTTCCTTTCCTGTCCTTTCACCACTATAAAGGTCTCCTGGCTCTCTACCTCTGAAGGGGTTACACTTGGTTTAGTGATGGGAAAAGGAGATGAAAACCATCAGCATTCCTCAAATCAATACCTTCAAGTCATCTTCGAAACTCTCCTCAGGCCCAACAATGAAAAATGACTTTCCCCTATTCTAATGCTCTGTGATCCACAATTCTAAGTTCCTAGTACTTTCGTTTATGAGCTCTACAATCAAGCCAAAGAAAACGATTTAAGTGTCTGGCTAATTTTTAGTAAGAGTTCAATAAATGTGTAGTGAATGGATAAGAGAGTAAACAAATAAATATGCTCCATTACAAGCTATCTGGGACACTCATTTAAACAAATAAGAAATGCTTCCTCAGTTATAATGAAATCCAAGGTACTTCCAGGAGAATGTGATACAGATCACTGACTGCTGTTAAAATAACTAAAATAAATAAAACCAACTAGGAAATATTAGAAGATATATTAGGAATTTTAGACAAAGTGGTATTAACCATTAAAGTTGGATCTGAGCTCACTGGTGAAATAAGACAACAAGAAAATATACTGAATTTTTATGTATTTATGTATTTATTTTTTAACTTAAAGTTCTGGGATACATGTGCAGAATGTACGGGTTTGTTACATAGGTATATGTGTGCCATGGTGGTTTGCTGCACCTATCAACCCATCATCTGGGTTTTAAGCCCTGCATGCATTAGCTATTTGTTCTGATGCTCTCCTTCCCCTCGCCTCCCCACAACACTGGTCCTGGTATGTGTTATTACCCTCCCCGTGTCCGTGTTTTCTCATTATCCAGCTCCCACTTATGAGTGAGAACATGTGCTGTTTGGTTTTCTGTTCCTGTGTTAGTTTGCTGAGGATGATGGCTTCCAGCTTCATCCATGTCCCTGTAAAGGACATAATCTCATTCCTTTTTGTGGCTGCACAGTATTCCATGGTATATATGTACCACATTTCTTTACCCAGTCTATCACTGATGGGCATCTGGGTTAGTTCCGTGTCTTTGCTATCATGAATACTGTTGCAATAAACATATGTGTGCATATGTCTTTATAGTAGAATGATTTATAATCCTTTAGGTATATACCCAGTAATGGGATTGCTGGGTCAAACGGTATTACTGGTTCTAGATCCTTGAGGAATCGCCACACTGTCTTCCACAATGGTTGAACTAATTTACATTCCCACCAACAGTGTAAAAGCATTCCTATTTCATCACAGCCTCTCCAGCATCTGTTGTTTCTTGACTTTTTAATAATGGCCATTCTGACTTGGCATGAAATGGCATCTCATTGTGGTTTTGATTTGCATTTCTCTAATGATCAGTGATGTTGGGCTTTTTTCACATGCTTCTTGGCCACATAAATGTCTTCTTTTGAGAAGTGTCTGTTCATACCCTCTGCCCACTTTTTGGTGGTGGTGTTTTTTTCTTGCAAATTTGTTTAAGTTCCTTGCAAATTCTGGATATTAGACCTTTGTCAGATGGATAGATTGCAAAAATTTCTCCCATTCTGTTGGTTGCCTGTTCGCTCTGATGATAGTTTCTTTTGTTGTGCAGAAGCTCTTTAGTTTAATTAGATCCCATTTGTCAATTTTAGCTTTTGCTGCAATTGCTTTTGGGGATTTCATGGTAAAATCTTTGCCCCATGCCTATGTCCTGAAAGGTACTGCCTAGTTTTCTTCTAGGATTTTTATGGTTTGGGGTTTTATATTTAAGTCTTTAATCCATCTTGGGTTAATTTTTGTATAAGGTGTAAGGAAAGGGTTCAGTTTCAGTTCTCTGCCTATGGCTAGCCAAGTTTGTCCAAGATCAGCTGGTTTTAGATGTGTGGTCCTATTTCTGAGGTCTCTATTCTGCTCCACTGATCTATATGTCTGTTTTGGTACCACTACCATGCTGTTTTGGTTACTGTAGCCTTGTAGTATAGTTTGAAGTCAGGTAGCATGATGCCTCCTATACTGGATTATTTTATTTGCCACTTTCCAATAAGAAGAAATACAAGTTTATCAGGAAAGAATAATTTTTGCCTTATACTATGTTTTAGGAGTTATGTATCCTGTCAATTCTTACAGAAAGAATACTGAAAACCCCCAAGACAGTTTTTAAATGGCTGTTTTTCATCCTCATGGCCTGTCCCCTTGCTATGGAGAAAATGCTAGTAGAAGTGATACGGAAGCAAAGTATGAGAACACTGGACATTACAATACAATATTTATGTTAATGTTTATGTTAACTGTGTGTCTCATACTTGTGTAAAAGCATTTCCAACATCTTCTAATTTTATCTCAAACCATCCTGTATGAATGGGGTAAGATAGTTATCAGTTATAATACTAGACTGAAGGAAACAGAAAATCCAGCCAAAATAGTTAAAATGTGATTTTTCTTTTTCACACATAACAAGAAGTCCCCAAATGGAATGGACTCAGGCTGGTCAATCTAACAGCTCAACAATATCATCAAAGATGCTATCTATCTTTTGTACAGCTTTGCTGTCCCCTGCATGTGGGCCTGTCCTCTTACGCTGGCTCATGGTTCAAAGATGGCAACTGCCAACTTCAAAGCACCACATGCAGACAACAACCAGATAGAAATTATACTTCTCTTCATCAAAATCAAGGAAACGTTTTCCAGAAGTGCTCACACAAGATTTCCCCTTATGCCCAGCCAGCTAGACCTGGACCTTCCTAAGCCAATCACTGACATAAGGAGTAGAAATATAATGACTGGATTAGACTAATCAAGATGTACCCCCCTGAACTCAAGTCCACATGGAAGTGAACACCTAAATAAAATCAAGGTTCTGCAAGCAAGGATGTGAGGTGAGCTGACACATTTGCATTGACGTCTCCTCCACAGCAATGTTATTATCAACCTTGTCTCCCAACCCACTGATAAGTCCTCACAGAATGCTGGTCCCCAGCCTGCATCATGTGATGTGATTTGAGGCACGGCAGTTTCTACAAGAGAATTACTGCAGAGCACCCTCGTCTACAAAAGACACAAGGCAAAATTAAAAGACAGAAGAGAAAGGAAACCATGCTGTGGGCCTTCCTCTATGGGAACCAGCATATTCACTGGCCACAGTGCTGCAGACAACTAGGAATGAGCAGTCATTGAGACATCCCATCAAGGTTTTCAGTGACTCCGTTCAAGTACAGTAAATAAGGAACAGAACAACCCTTCTCTCATTTCATGAGACTTTAAACGCCCCTTCTGATGCCAAGGGGGCGAAAAGATAAGCTTTGTTTATCTTAACCACAATTGATGAAGTCAAGTGCTTACTTCCCCTTAAATGGAAGGAGTGCTTTTCTCCACCTCCCTACACCTTTCCCCTGGCCAAGTTTTAAGTTCTTGTGTTTTAAGTAAGAAGAGCTTCATGTGATGTTCTAAAATCCACTTCATGCTTCAAATTTCTATTGAAGAATATACTGCAGCCATCTTCAGAATCCAGGGTTTTCTTTAGGGTTTTTTTTTTCCCCTCTTCTTTTTCCCCCTCTATCATAGTTACAATCCATCTACACAGGATAAGTGCATCCTGGATGGAGGTAAATGTGCTGTGCAAACACACAGGGAGCTCTTGAGTACAAAAACCACTTTCCTGAGTTTGAGATCCTCAACTCTGACTGTTCTCCTTACATGCAAACTTAAGTTAACAGTCCCTCTGGGATTGGGGGCAAGGAAGCAAAAAGATGCTTTGCTTATAAGAGGGAGAAAAGAGGAGAGTAAAGGCAGGACAGAAAGAACACATAGTCCAAGCAGATTCCTGGGTGTGGCTCTTTTCAAAATTCCCAGAAGCCACAACCACCTCTCCATGAGCTAGTTCTGGGGCCCAAGGAAAGCATTTCCCACCCTGGAGACCTGTCTGGTAAATGGGAGAAACACTCCCAAAAGTCAAGAAATCAGAAAGCTCAGTAGCCAAATGCCTAATAAAGACAGAGCTGACATGAAATGGGTGTTGACTCTTTATCCCTTCACAGATAAAAAATGTTATTTTTATCCTAGACTTCCTTGAGATGGAAGTAAAGGTAGACAGCACAGAACACATACTAGACACTCAATAATTTGTTGGATGAAGGAAAACTAACTCATAAATCACCCCAGAAAAATGTAGTCTTCCAAAACTAAATATATTAAGCTTTTAACATTATCATCCTAGACAGACAACATAGACTGAGAAAAACACCTTGCCTAGAAATAAAATACCACACACGAATATTCACACTCACAATAGACTAAAAGCCAAAGTAGGCATTTTGGTGAGGCAAGATCAGAAATCTTAATAAAAGATGACACTCTCTTGACTACATCAAGTGTATATTCCCATCTATCAACTGTGCCCTACAGAGGCAAATGGCAAGATGCTTTAGCTTAATATTAATAGTCACACACACACACAAGCAAGCACATGCAATGCAAATAAAGGATTCAACTATGACAGCCAGGACAGAACCTTGAGATGCCATTAGTCACATTTATAGGGTGTTCTAATCCAAGCAAAAGCACTATCCAAAGCTCAGTGTACTGAAGGTATTTACAGTCAAAAGCTGTGGATTCAAGGCCCAGCTCTATCACCTTAAGCAGGTCACTTAACCTTGCCGCATCTTAAATTTTGTTATCCATAAACTGGAGACAATAATTAGTTGCTCTGCCAGTCCACAGCTGTGTGAGAGATTAAAACCTTCTGGACAGGAAAACTATAAAATAACTATCTAACTATAAGGGGTTATCCTTACTTAATATACTTCTCAATCTACAAACCTAAAAATAACAAATTATCAAACTCCCAGGCCATTTTCCCCTGTGTTCATAGAATTCTCACCCTACATGAATAACTATAGCTGCAGGAACTGATTCAATATGGGCTACCTAAAAAGGAAAAGAAACAAAGAAGAGTCTTTAAAAGGCCCTAATTCTCTTGACTGAAAAAGGTGTCTGTGTTTAAGAGCAAAACAGGGCAATAGAGAACCTGTTTCCAGTTGGAGTGCAGAACCACAACACTCATAAGGACTAGGTGCTTAAAGAGGAAATAAATGGCACTACGTTAATTGCTTCTTTACCTGACAATTTATGTTGCACACAGCAAGCCTCTGCTGATCTTAACCAAAGATCAGTTTTGTGCCTCAAGCATTTCAAAGCTGGGTGTCTTCCTCCTCCTGCAACAATAAAAGTGTATGCTTGTGGACCTGCTCCCTCACGGACCACTGAAGGAGAAAGGCTCAGGGATTAAGTAAAAACGCTAGTACATCTGGGCTCCATTCCATTATTTAGTCATCCAAAAGAAGTGGAGTGGAGGATAGTGAGCATCTAGTATATGCCAGGCACTAGGCTGGCTGCAGAGGATTCAGAGATACCAAAGACACACTTGTTACCCTCCAAACCGCTACCCAAATACAACTGCATGGCTCCATTGTCAAAATCAGCACTGCAATGGAAGACAACAAGGTTGCTGCTGAGGAAAAGCAAAACTGTTCTCATGCCACTGGTTCTTCCATGAAGACACTGCTTTTGGAGTAGAGCCTCTCAACCCAGTTACACCCTAGAATCACCTGGGGAGTTTTTTAAAAACATCAATGCCTGGGCCCCATCCCAGAGCAACTATGTATCTGGAACTGGCCCAGGCATTAAAATTTCTTAAAAGCTCTGCCAGTGATTCTAATGTGACCCCAGGGTTGAGAACCATTGTTTTAAGTCCTTCTGCCTCGGGAAGCTTTCTCTCATACTGACAGATGGCAGTAATGCATAACAGAAGAGGTCTAAAATTGTTAAAGGACATGTGGCCTCATTCATATGGATCGCAAAAATTAATATTAAAAAGATAACTATGTAAACGCTAAAGAAAGCTCTACTTACTGGCTAAATAGAGAAATTTCATTCTAAAATGGCCCAGGAAATATGTTAGCAAAAATGTTTCTTGATTTTAAGTTACTATCCACACAAAGTCACCAGTAAACAGGAGCCACCGAAGTATAGTGAAAGTATTTTCTGCAAAAGGTTCAATCCTACCAATCCTTTGTCTTTTAACTTGTCATTAAAAATCTTATTGCGCAATCTCCGAAATAGATACAGTTTTTGATTGCCAGCCAAAGCAGATCAGGAAATGCAGATTAAGTAGACAGCTGCAAAGCTCAATTTCACCAGTAACCACCCCAAACCACATATAAACTCAAGCCAGAGGAAGAAGTATGGCCACTGAAAGTGTCAAATGCCCAGGTCTTTTATCCGACTGCTCTGTTTCCATGGCCTTACCAAAATGAAAGGAAAAGTGACAATGTCCACAGAAAGGAAACGCAGACACTCCAGTGGCTTGTATGGCAAGGAGGGCTCTCAGAACTGAGGGGTTGTGAAGCTGATGAAAACGATAGTGAAGGGCCGGGCGCGGTGGTTCACGCCTATAATCCCAACACTTTGGGAGGCCGAGGCGGGCGGATCACGAGGTCAGGAGATCGAGACCATCCTGGCTAACACTGTGAAACCCCATCTCTACTAAAAAAATACAAAAAATTAGCCGGGCACGGTGGTGGGTGCCTGTAGTCCCAGCTACTCGGGAGGCTGAGGCAGGAAAATGGCGTGAACCCGGGAGGCGGAGCTTGCAGTGAGCCGAGATAGCGCCACTGCACTCCGCCTGGGAAAAGAGCGAGATTCTGTCTCCAAAAAAAGAAAAAAGAAAACGATAGTGAAGCCCAACCAAGATCGGCGATTAAAAAAAAAAATCGAGGGCTGGTTTCGGTTCCTATATAAATTATACTTCTGCCACAACAATGGATCACAAGATATCAGTTCTCAGAAATAATAACGATTAATGATATTAAGTATCACACTTATTAATAGCTATAATTTGAGTACTTACATCCAGTGACTAAGCTAATCATTCAATCTCACGATATCTCACAAAATCCTCACAATATCTCAATGAGGTAGGTATTATTACTAACCCTATTTGATAGATGAAAAAACTGAGGCAAAGAGAAGTTAAGGTCTTGGTCAAAATCATACCTCTAGAGTTTCAAGTCCGGCCGTCTCTTCGGAATACAGAATTCTCAATTTCTCTCAAAGTATCTAACGAAATCATCTCAAAACTCATCAAATCCATTTCTCTGTCAATGTTCACATGAACGTTCACATTTTCCCTGGGTAACTGAGTTCCTCTTGCTTTTTTTTTTTTTCCACCTAGCAATCATGATCTTTTCCTGTATTCAATAAGTGCTGCCTTTTATGTGCACAGAAAAATCAATGTCATGATAATGGTGGTGTAAAGCTGAAGTGATCCCCAGTATAAGTGAAACCTGTTGATTAGCGGGCCCGGTGCAGCTATAGTACTTTGATGTGTTAGTCGCCCCTAATTAAAAGAGCACTCAACAGTTAAGTACACAAACAAGTAAGCTGAGAAGACCTGTGTTAACAGCAGGGGTGATCTACTAATGTGTCCAATGCTGATGGACTGTAGCTGCTTTGGGACACATGTTTAGGCATCTTTTCATCACTGCTGCTCAACATACAGTTCAACAAGCAGGCTCCTTTCAAGGGCTCCTTACCTAAACAAATCCCCCTTGCTTCTACAAGAGTGTATGCTGAGTGGAGTTCAGATTTAATGAGGCATGCAGCCTTATGCCACTCCTAGCCAACTACTGTCCTGCACAATCTAATTTCCAGGTGTAATAACCCACACTGTAGCTGCAGCTTCCACTCAGGAGAAGGGAGCAAGGCAAATATAGCAGCACATCACGCCTAAGTTATGAGACAGGACAAAGACGGAGGAGAGAGAGGTTGCTGAAAGGAAACTCAAGTGTAGGAATAGAATGATGACTTCGTCTTTTTTTTTATGGTTCTGCCTTCCTCCCACCATTGCTAAGTACCAATACGCTTGCTAGGAGTGGAGACAAAAATGCAAATAGGTAGCTTAGACCAAACAACTCAAAGTCCCCAGTTTCTCTGTACACTTTTCCCTCATCTTCTCCCTAGTTTTCCATTTTAGATTTATTTTTGTCACTTGCAAAACATGGGGACCTTGGCAGCAAGTGGGCTGAAGTAATAAATAGGACCTTCAAAAGCTCCAGGTTTATTTCTAAAATTGCAACCTTCCTCACAACAGGAGTAGCAGCCATATGTATGTTCTCATGGGATCAGGACTCAAGAGACTCCCACTAGGCAGATTTTGGATTAGACTCCACTCTCAACTCTGGTTAACAAAGAAAACAGCACAGATTTTGTTTTGTTCTTCCATCATCTTGGGTGGGGCAAGATTCTATCTGTCCTGTGCTAAAACTCTTAAACTCTCTGAGATACAGTTTCATCAAACAAACTTTCATATCTTATGCTGCTTTTTTCTTTCTCTTAACACCTCCCAGCAGTCAACACTTCTGCCAAGATCAACAACTGTCCAACTATAAACAAAATGTATCATTCTATTCGCCAAAGTCTGGAATCTAGAGCAAAAAGGGTACAGGCTTTGCAGGCAGGCAGGCTTGAATCAAATCTTTTGTTTTCGGAGATGACATCTTGCCATGTTGCCCAAGCTGGTCCCAATTCCTGGGCTCAAGCAGTCCTCCCACCTTGACCTACCAGGTAGCTGTGAGCCACTACAGGTGTGAGCCATAACACCCAGCATGAGTCAAACCTTGAATATGTCTCCAAGCTACACACCCTTTGGACCTTCTATAAAAATCAATCTCTGTGTTGCTAAAATTGTGATGGTTAAGCTCTACCAATGACAGGCATAAAGATTTTACTAAACTACCTTTGATAGCTACCAGCATAGTGGCTGGTCCACAGTGAATTGTAAATATTTCTTCCGTCTCACCCTTAACTAATATGACTCTATTGTTGCTTACATCACCATTTTTCTAGAACTCTACTAGTTCAAGCCCTTCTCATCTGCCTCATAACATTAAAACTAGACTAGCCTTCTAACCCATCTACTTCCCTCCAGTCACTGATTTTTTAATTAGATTCATGATTACAACTCTAATCTTCTTACTTCTCTGCTCAATAACCTTCAGTGGCTCCCCTCTGCCTTTAAAGGAAAACAAAAACTTGCTAGACTTTTTTTTTTTTTTTTTTTTTTGAGACCCTGTCTCACTCTATCGCCCAGGTTGGAGTGCAGTGGTGCAATCACAGCTCACTGCAGCTTCAGTCTCCTGAGCTCAATCGATCCTCCCACCTCAGCCTCTGGAGTAGCTGGGACTGTGTCCAGAGTTGGTTCCTTCTAGTGGGTTCTTGGTCTCACTGACTTCAAGAATGAAGCCTTGGACGTCAAGGTGAGTGTTACAGCTCTTAAAGGTGGCACATCCGGAGTTGTCTGTTTCTCCCAGTGGGTTCATGGTCTGGCTGACTTCAGCAATGAAGGTGCAGACTCTCGCAGTGAGTGTTGCAGCTCTTAAAGGTGGTGCGGACCCAAAGAGTGAGCAGCAGCAAGATTTATTGTAAAGAGAGAACGAACAAAGCTTCCACAGTGTGGAAGGGGATCAGTGCTGTGTTGCCACAGCTGGCTGGGGTAGCCAGCTTTTATTCCCTTATTTGTCCCCGCTCATGTCCTGCTCATTGGTCCATTTTACAGAGCACTGATTGGTCCATTTTACAGAGTGCTGATTGGTCCATTTTACAGAGTGCTGATTGGTGCATTTACAATCCTTTAGCTAGACACAGAGTGCTGATTGGTGCATTTACAATCCTCTAGCTTGACAGAAAAGTTCTCCAAGTCCCCACTCGACCCATGAAGTCCAGCTGGCTTCACCTCTCAGGACTACAGGTGCATGAAAAACTTACTGGACTTAAATGTGTATTTCTTCATGTCTCTACTCCTCTGGATCCACCCCCATCCCCAAGTTAGATTCCAGTTCCCTCTCTCCAGTATACACACAGCACTTTATACATACTGGACACTGAATCTATGTTGGGCAGCTTATCACTTTTTACAGTTACCCCTAATTTTCGTGAGTGCCTCTCTCACTTTTAAAGTAGTAGCCTTAGGCAAATAAAATCTTCCTCTTGAGAATCTCACGTTATAAAGCCTCTCCAGGTGCAGAGCCCTGGCCCCAATTAACTGCACCATTGCCAGAGGTAATGAAAGAGATGAACTCACAGGAATCCAACTTGTGAGGAATATATTTTCTTCTTCATAAACCTGCCTAAGTTCTATACTTGATTTTACATTAATTTTTCCTGTCCGGAGTGTGTGTGTTTGTGTTTTCACTATACTAAGCTCTTGAAAGAACAGAACCCTCCCTATCACATCTGAGCTCATTCATGCTACTCTACCTCCTTCTCTCCTATTCAGTCCTCAAAACCTGGCTCAATAACTTCTCTCTCCAGCAAACACTGCCTTGATGATCCCTACTCTTCCAGTCTTTGACCCCTTTCCCACATGATTGACAGTCCAGCTTAGCATCCTGCCATAAAGCACCTTATTCTCTCCTTCTCTGTGCCCTATAGGAAGCCCTTAATTCTGTGAGCCTTGTTTACTCATTTATTCCCCCTGGAACTGATGAACCTAAAGCAGCAGTTGTCAAACTTTAGCATAAATCTGAATCACCTGCAGAGTTTGTAAAACACCATCCATGGTTTCCAATTCTGTTAGTCTGGGCGATGCCCCAAAATCTGCAATTCTAACAAATCCCCAGAGAATGAGGGTGCTGCTTGTCTGGGGACCAACTTAGAGAACCACTGACCTAAGCTTCTCCTTCCCCAACTAGGTGGAAAGCATCTCTGGAGTCTGGAACTCATAACTATTTTGTATTTCACAAGCTGGGCAGAGAGTAGGTGTTGGGGGATTCGTGGCCTTTTTGTCCAGTTCCCACATGCCAGTGTCATGGAGCTTCCCTTTACCTACAGCACAGTCCACTGCAGGTACTGCCACTGTGGGAGCCGCTCTTTATCAGTCCTGTATGTATATGACTCCCAGGCAGTACCATCTGATTGAAGCAGGGCAGAGGGAAGCACATCTCATAAACTCCATGAAATGCAGCAGCAATTAACCTCATAGGACAAGAAACTAAGTCTTAGGTAGAACAGTCTCCTTTGATAAATATAGGTCCTATACACCTCAAGATTGGCTCATACTTTAGTTATAATGAAGCTAGTTGAGTTATAATAAAGCTCACCGGGGGCTGGGCCCAGTGGCTCAGGCCTGTATTCCCAACGCTTTGGAAGGCACAGAGAATCACTTGAGCCCAGGAGTTCAAGACCAGCCTAGGCAACATAGTGGGACCCCGTCTATGCAAAAATACACTAAAATTAGCCAGGCTCAGTGGCATGTGCCTATGGTCTCAGCTATTTGGGAAGCTGACACGAGAAGATCACCTGAGCTCAGCAGGTCAAGGCGGAAGTGAGCCATGTTCGCACCAGGGCAAAAAAAGCAAACAATTTTTACTTTTTAAAAAACTCCCTTAAGATTCCTGTTTTGGCACATTCTCCCATATGCCTCTGATCCACCGTGCACAACATGAACGGGCAGCCAATAGTTTACACAGGCAGCTCAGCATACACCTGTCATCAGTTCACAAGGATCCAACTGTTTCCTTCAAGAGTAATTAAGCAACACCATCAGGAGGACAATAGAGTTTGACAAAGTGCCTAAAACTTCCCTAAGAAATGTTTAGAGGACTGCTGAAGATGGAAGACAACTGTGCTTTTGCAGCACTTAGTCATACTTTCATATTAAAGTCAGTGAAACTGAATTTGACCATTTCTCTGGCTCATTTCCTCGGGCCTGTTTTGGAAATGGGAAGAAAGGGTGAGGAAGTGGCAAAAATCCAAATCCCAAGAAAGCTTCCTTGACTTGAATCAAAAATTCCATTTCTACTGGAAAAGGAAAACCCATCGACACTGCTTGAGTTTATTTGATGTGTTGCACAATTCCCTTCCATTCAAAAGTCATTTCCATCACAAGCCACTTAATCAAGTACAAAAGGTACCCTTACTGGGTCCCACTGTACCATTTCCACAAAACTCAAGCACACCCAAGCTCTCTGCTTCTGTCCTTGGTGAGATCTGCCCCTGTTGGCAGATTGGTTGTTCCAAGGAAAACTAAGGTGAGGGGCACGTTTCCCCTACTCAGCAAAAATTCAGAATCTACTTACTAAACACAATCAAATTTTACAAGGCACTGAAGTGATAACCCCCAAGCAGAGAGCCCATGAGGCGATAAATATCTTATAAACACAAAGGTCACAGACCCAGGTGTTTATGAGCATAGAAGATGTTTATGGCTATCCACTCGGCTAGAAATTTGCTTTCAACCTTACTCTCTCTCTTCTTTATCGCCAGCCACATTATTATTATTCTCCAATTATTTTTGGAAAACACAAAGCAAAGAGGACTATAAAAGAGCTTTATGAGACTGCTGAGCCAAATCAGTATGCCAGAAACAAATCAATGCTTCGGAGAGTTCTGAATACAATTATAGACAAACAATAGTCCAATGTATCTGGTAATCTCCCTCCAAACCATTATTGCATAGATTAAAAGATTACAGATATTCCTCTTTGCTCCTCAATATTAATAGTGATATAAAGCACATTTAATAAACCCGAACTGCCACAGCCCTAAAGTTGGACTATGGGTCTGGTTCTTCATAAACTGACATGTACATGCAGACTCCAGTTTAATAATATACAATCTCAGGTCAATCAAAATCTACCCTCACCAGCTCTCTATTTATTATCGTTTTTGCCACAACCTGCACCCAATCAGATACTGTCCTAAAACTCTCTTGGCTGGCAGCTGCACAAAAATCTGCACAGCATCAGCATAACAAGTGACAGGTCTCCCCATCAATTACAACTCTGAGGGAAAGACGGCTTCAGCGGGGACATAACCCCACAGTCACACACCACCTTAGTTTCTGACGGACCATCAGATCAGAAAGGAAGCTGTCATCAATGGAGAAAAGGAACCCAGCTCCTCATTAGCCAGGGTTTTCTTTTCTTCTCTTTTTTTCAACATATATCGAGGAATAATCATGGGCCAACTCAACTCTGACAGCTCCTTATGTAAATGGCATTTAAATGCAGGCAAACAGCTCACAAACAAAGGGGCTGCAGCTAGGTTGCAACTCACAGACCCACTCAGACCTAGCATCCATGCTGTGGGTCTCTCTAGGTTTTATCTCCCACCAAATCAGCAAAAAACATTACCATAAACACAAAGATATTATTAGGTAGCTTTGCAGAGGGTGGGGATAAGCTGTGTGCATCCTGTTGGGGTCCAGAGGCAGGTTCTCAGGCAGGAGGGGACAGTGCCTGCCTCCTGGACCACCCACATCCCCAGGCAGGGCTGTCCCGCCACCCAAGGCAGGTCATGGTTTAAATACCATAACTCCACCTCTGCCCAGCTCTCCACACTTCTGCTACTCATAATCCAAATCCTCATTTCTTTCAGGTCCAACTCAAGGCCTACTTCCCCTACAAAGTCCCCTCCCTCAGCAACCCACAGGAAGCCACTCACATCTGATATCCTGTGGTGCTCACACAGAACACCGCACACCAGAACCCTGGAATCTATTTTGTCTTGAACAGTCCTCCAACTGTTAAATACAGGTCTTATAATCCCAAATGACCACTAAGGTTCCCTTAGCCAGACATACTCTCCTCTTCCTTCCTCAAAGAGGTTATACACGAAGTACCCATAAAACCCCTGCACATTAAATACTGCCTTCAGCAAAGAATGAGTAAGACAGGAATGTGACCAAATGGGGGTAGAGGCAACAAGGGTGAGCTGCTACAGAGCCGAGTTCTTGGCAATTGAAAACACAGCTGTTCATCCTTCAAGCTTTCCCAGCATCCTGCTTATATCTTAGCAATCCCTTTACTATGCAATTGTCAGTTTTCTATTTTCATATTTGCATCAGAACAAGTGATCCTCAACAGCAGTATTGTCACTGATATACTGTCCATGTACTACTGAGTGAGCCCATGATGAAGAAGAATGGCAAACATTTATGGAGTATTTGCTATGTCCAGAGCACTGTTTAAAGGACTCCACAACAGCTTTACTAGATAGGTACTATTACTATCTTCATTTTGCTGATGAAAGAACTGAGGTTCCAAGAGGTAACAGAGGTCACAAAGTTAGTGGGCAGATACTGGGACCCAGCTGTCTGGCTTCAAAGCCCATGCTACCAAGAACTTGCTGAACGAATGAGTGAATGACATACTTTGAGCAGGTAAGTAGCTGCAGTATAAAGGAGCATGAAGAGCAGTAGATTTGGAATCAGATGTCCCAGCCTAGAATCTTGGCTCTGTCAATTACTGGATAGACTGACTAACTCATAACCTCTCTGGCCCTCATATCTACAAAAAGAATGTGGATAATAAAACCCATCTTGTAATTTTGATGTAAAGAGCAAATACGAATGAAAGCTCTTGGTAAACTGTAAAGTACTCTATAGTTATCAGTCAACTGGGTCAAAAGTCAGTCCTTTGTAAGGATCCAAGATACTAGTACCATGAAACTTCTGAGACTAGACAGGATGGAGCAAGAAGGCGCAGCAGACAGCAGCTGTGAATGCTGTGCACGGGGCCGAAGAGCATACCTACAGTTTGGAGAAGCAACCTGTGTGAAGCCAATCTTCATTTCCAGCCCTCAACCAACAAGATTCTGCATGTGTTTCAGCCCCGTCCTAGACAAAAATCTGATCTTACTGAGTTTAACACATAAAAGAAAGTACTAACCCCAACTGACTCAATTTGCTAATATTCTTCCGTCTGGGAGAACAGAATGTAAGTCGATATTTTAATTTCAAGGGGCTGGCTCCTTCCCTTTTAGAAATCATCAGGAAATAAAGCTTTGAGATGTCAGAAAGGTTTAGATCCATGAAGCCTGTCTCCCACAGGGAAAGCTTGCCCCCATAGTTAACAGCTTTAATCAGAAACTCAGGCCCTGCATACACAAACCTAGGCATCATTTCTGTTACACCTTCTACAGTACTTTGATTTCAGAGGCAAAAGGCTTGGCCTGTATTCCCTCTAGCAAACTGTGTAGCAGATGACATGACCTTTCTTGGCTAGATTCATACTGACAGTCACCCAAGCCCAAACACAAATTACTGCTTCCAACAGGAAGTCATCTAATGAAACAGGCCTCTTAGAGTAAACAGCGTGAAGTAGTCAAAGATGGCTCTGTTGTATCTCACCATTAATAGGTAGAACATATGCGCAGCTGAAATGTGTAGGTCATTATGTTAAGTTTCATTGAAGCATTTAAAAAAGTAGTCACGCCTGTAATCCCAGCACTTTGGGAGGCCAAGGCAGGTGGATCACGAGGTCAAGAGATCGAGACCAGCCTGGCCAACATGGTGAAACCCCATCTCTACTAAAAATACAAACATTAGCTGGGCGTGGTGGCACGTGCCTGTAGTCTCAGCTACTTGGGAGGCTGAGGCAGGAGAATCACTTGAACCCGGGAGGCAGAAGTTGCAGTGAGCTGAGATCATGCCACTGCCCTCCAGCCTGGCAACAGAGTGAGACTCCGTCTCAAAAAAAAAAGTAGTCATAAAGAGGCCTGGAGAAGATGCAAAACAACAGAGCATTTCCTCCAATGTACTAAAAACTACCTGTCCGGATCTTGTTTCTTTCAAAGATCTATCATTCCTTAAGATTGTTGTTTCCAATACCTCAATCCTTTCAACCTGACAACTTTTGAACTTATGAAACTCCCTCTTAAGGAGATATCTAATAGATATAGAGATACAGATATAGATATAGATATAGATATAGATATAGATATAGATATAGATAGATATAGTTATAGATATAGAAATAGATATAGACACTTCCTTATTAAGTCCAAGGGAGAAAACCCCCAATTTCAATAAAAGAAGTGTTAGATTATGTGCAAGCTGCAAGGTAAAGGGAAATACACTCATTCTCTTTCAGAAAATATATCCATTTTCTAGCTATGGAGCAAGGCACATCAGCTACACAGATAGGATATGAAAGTCTTTGATGCCTTATCACAGTTTGGGCTACTATTTTATTATTCTACAAGGTAGCAACTTAAAACCAAGTCAGAAGGCTAGCTGTAAATGTCTTCACGGCAAAGCCAGGGTAATTTACAACTGAGGCATCACTATTTTAAAAAATAAATTTTAACTGAAAAATAATTGGCTTCTCCATCTCTAAACAGGGACCTCGCTCAAGAAAAGAATGCCTGTCATTCTTGAAAAAAGGAACTGCTGCCTTTCATTAAGATGCCATGAATGCTTTTCTGTTGGCCACAACACTGTCAAGGGCAGAGCATTCTTGGCAAACCCTGCATCATAAAGAGGTCAACCCTCCTCTGCAAGCACCCAGCCCCCAGACATCTCCAGCGTGCACGCTCCACTCGCTCATGCCACTGGGCACACTGTGCACACACAAAGTTCCTGCAGATTTTTCCAAGTGCCAATTCAGCCCCCAAGTGCACATTCACTGTGCAGGCTGAAAGCAGGGCTGCAGGTGACAAAGGGAACATAGCTCCTATTCTTTCGAGTCCTATTCAGTACACTGGGTTAGAGTGGCTCCAGACTGTGCAGGGCTCTCTGCTTCAGAGGCCCTCGCCCGGGTGGCCTGGCTGGGAGCTGGCCACTGGTACAGCGGGAGGAGCCCATACACACAATGGGTCCATGTCACACAGACACCCTGCCAGCCACAGACTTTTCTCTCCCGCCTGGCTCTACCATGTCCACAAAGTGCTTTTGTGAATACAGCTCCAATCTCTTGCTGACAATCTATATTTTGTCTCAGTCTCATTTTCTCACTCCAAACTGCCTGATCAGAAACCCAGGGGAACTAGTGGGGCAGAAGCATCACCATTTCCCATAAGGAACATAGGAAAACAAATGACGTGGTTCAGCTTTTCACAAAATTTGTATACTATTTACAAGGTAAGCCAGTGCAGCTTAAAATGTGTGGTGCCAAGAAAATGTTAAAGCAACAAAAAGTACAACTCCCTAAAACTGCAGAACCTTTAAACCAGAAATTTACAATGGGTTTTTCTTGGCAAGGAGAGCCTCAATGGAATAATGGTGAAATTGTACTTACTCTGAGGATGTAAACTGAAACACCACACTTGCTGGCAAGGCCCAAAGTTCCAATTGCCCTGGGCTCACTTGCCATTTTCATAAATGCAGTCCCTGTTGAACCACAAGCAAGATTGTGAACCACCCCTACCTCAGCTGCTGACTTCTCCCTTTTTCTGTTTACCAAAATCCCTATGTGCCCACAGAGCTACCCTAGTTCACACCCAGACTCTAAGTCTGATGATTAAAAGCAGGAAGGCTTGGGTATTTATTAAGGCCTGCCATATGCCAAGCACAGGGCTAGGTGCTTTAAATATAATCACTACTACTTGCTGGTACTTGAGAATTACATACAAGATTCAAACCATTTTCAGACACTCCTCTTCTTCCATATAACATGATTTCACAAGGAGGAAGTAGGATTTGTGAGAACTAATATTTAGGAAGCCTCCCAATATGTGTATAAGACTCATTGCCAAGCACTTTGCAGTCATTATCTGACTTACTCTTCACAATGATTATGAGAGATAGGCATAATCTCATTTAACTAGTAGAGAAACCTAGGCTTAGAGAGGTTAAATAATTTTCCCAACATCAGCCATCTATCTAGTGGGGGGCAGGCAAGGCAAACCCAGGAGTGCCCAACTGCTCCAACTCCAGAGCCACTGTCCTTCTAAACCACACTCTCTTTTTCCAAATGTGCTAGAATCTCTGGGCAATGCTTATTCACAATTCCAACAAAGACTTCCTAAGTGCTTGCCATATTCCAGGCATTGCTCCAGCAATAGAAATACAGGTGGACAGGACCTCCCCAACAGGGTGACACTTAGGGGCCTGAAAGAAGTGAGAGTATGAACCATGTGTTTATATCTGGGACCAAATGTTCCAGGCTAAGAGAACAATAATGCAAAGACTCTGAGTTGGGAAATGCTTGGCCAGCTTCAAGAACAGCAAGCAATCTGAGGGTCAGAGAGGATTAATCTAATGGGATAGTAGGAGATGAGGTGAGAGATAGCAGGCACTAGACCGTGCAGTGTCTTGTAGGCCATGGTAAGTAAGGTCTTTGAATTGCATTCTTAGTAAAATGGGAGGCACTCTGGAGGATTTTGAACTGAGGAGTGATATGATCTAAAGTACATTTTAAAAGGGCCACTCTGGCTGCTGAGTGAAGAACACTCTGCAGGGAGGCAAAGTAGGAGCAAAGAGGTCAGGTGGGAGGCTACTGAGGCAGTCCAGGTGAGACATGATGGCAGCTCAGACCAGGGTAGTGGCAACAGAGGTGCTGAGAAATGGCTGGGTTCTGTTCAGTGTCATTCAGCCCTCAGTGCTTGTTAACTAATACTGACAAAAGTAGGCAATATTTCAAAGTCATTCCTACTCTTACCTCAAAAGAACCTAAATCTGGAGCCCTCAAGTTAAAAGAAAACAAAGCCAGATAGAGACTCAAATGACCAGCAATAAACAAAATACAGTTAAAAGTTGTAGCCCACAGCAACGGACGCACCAAGGGAATCCCTGAGCCAATGAAGACCCAGCATTCAGAATAATAGGACATGTTTAGGTAAAGTGTGGCAGAGCAATAAATTTCACGGCATCACCTTCTGGGTGACATTTTCTGCCCTCCAGGTACTGCCACCATCTTTGGCACCTCTAGTGCCCAAATTTATCATGCAGTGTAATCTATATAGCATCAAGCCTGGTAGGAGCTGGGAGGAACCCTTGTATTTGTGCTGTATGGAAAATCTAACTTCCTACTCCCATCTTGCCAATAGCAAGAAGTGTTCTTAAACATAGTATCACTTGTTTTTTGCTGGTGTCTTTTTTTTTCTCCTCCCAGAAATACCCTAATTATGATGCTGGAGAGTTGGGGAAAGATGGCTTTTATGTGGTTTTATCTCCTAAACACAGTATTGTCATGGGTTTATTTATTTGTGTTTTTACAGTAACACGATGCTCTCCTGTAATTGAGACTATTATGGAGAGGGCTGGCATGTGTTTTCCACAAGATTAAAGGCAATTTCTGTTTTCAAGACCACTACTGCTTCTTGGAAAACTCCCTTCCTATGCTAAATTAAATCCAGTAGGCCAAAATTCTACATTCACCTGGTCTGCATTACAGCCTTGCAAACAGAACTAGGAGAGGCAATTTCATTCATACATTGATTCAAGCAGTATTTACTAAACCCCTACTGCACTAGGCACTGTGGGGGTGGAGAAATACAGCATAAAATAAAACACAGTCTTTGCCCTCCAGGGGCTCTGAATCCAGAGGGAAAACACACAGAAATGACTATGCTACAAGGCAGACTGTGATAAGAGCTATAATAGAAGTAAAACAACATGCATTGGGGGAACAGAGAATGAATGATGGCTCCCACCTGGTGAGGAGGGGTCATTTGTGGAAAAGCTTGATGGAAACAGGACTTTCAAGTCCCATGGACCTGGGAAAGGTATCACTTATTGCAGGTACAGCAAAGTCTATACAGAAGAAAGGAAAAGCTAAGGTGTAATAAACTAAAAATCATGTGAAGGGCCTTGAGTCTGGAGGATAATTATTATGGACGGGAGGGGGAGCATGCAGGTAATGAATAGAAATAAGATCAGAAAGGGAGGCTTGGATCTATTCCATAGAGGCTCTTTCTTGACTGAAGATTTTGGATTCAGATATTCAGGGTACACTGGGGAACTATTTCAGGTGTCCAAGTAGGGAAAGACAAGACTGTCCTATATCGATCACATGCCAGACCTTTGCTAGGTACCCACACATTCATCTTAAACCTCATAGTGATGCAATATGGTGACCACAGAGAGCCCTAGATCACACAGAAGAAAACCTTTTGAGTGTTAGGTCAAGTTTTAATCTGTGCTAGATTTCAAACTATGCTTCCTGATTCCATGTGTCCACCAGTAGTACTCTTCCCATAAGGCCCTTCAGATTCCTCTTTTATGAAGGTAACCCAGTCAACGGCATGTAGAGTGGCGCAGAGTAAAAACACTCTGGCCAGAGAACCCCCGGGAAAGGTGAGATCTTCTCAAATGAGAGACACACAAGGAATGAGGGCAAAGATTAGAGACACTGGCAGCATTCATGATCTTCTCTATCCTCCTGGCAACCTCCATTTCTAGGGGGCTGCATGCTTCAGCATCTGTTGTGTGTAAACACAAAAATGTTGCTTTCAAAAAAATTTGAATATGCTGTAAATGTAGAATTAGGGGTATAATATTGTCATGTTATTTCACATTATGTTTTCTAGTCTTTAAAAAGCTCTCAAAAACAATATCTGATGAACCAATTTTACAGATGAACTAATAAAGGCACAAAGTAGTGACTTAATCAATGTCAGAATGTCAGTTTCTTCTGAATCCTAGCCCACCATTTTTCCCTGCCCCAAAAGAATGACATTTTTAGTCATATTCAAACAGAAGAAAGATCACATGGAAACACACAATAGTTTTTACATCTATGCTCCTCCTATCAACTTTCTCTCTCTTTCCCTCAAAACACTAGTTCTCTACCCACACCAGTGCCATCCCCACTCCTATATCAAACTCTGAATGTCAGACTGAGAAGTTCCACAACCAAAAAAAACTGAGGCTCCAGGAGACAAAGATCTTTTATTTTTTAAATTAAACAACTACTATGTGCCAAGGGCTTTCCATACATCAATACAGCAATAGCAATATTTACTCAGTCTTAATTATGGGCCAGGCACTGTGCTAAACATTTTAAATATGATCACAGTTAATCCTTATGAGAATCCTGTGAGGCTGGTGGTTTATTTTTGTATACGAAGAATCTGAGGCTCAGAAACATCCAGTAATTTACCCAAGACTCTACAATTATTAAGTCATAGAGCTGGGTTTTGAATCAAAGCCTTATGAACTCTGAGGCCAGCACTCTTAGCTGCTGTTATGTGGCACATAAAGATGTGAAGGACAAGAGAGCTGGGCATGGTGGGAGGCATGAGGAGTGGAGAGTGCCTGGATGCTGGAACGTGTGTGGAGAAGCTGTAAGAGAGAAGCAGAGTCACACGGTCAGATTCTTAGGTCATGCTGGGAAGTGTGGGCTTTATCTGGATGCTGAACATCAACCAGAACATTTTAAGGTAAATGACCTGGTCAAATGTGTATATTTTAGGAAAAGTCACTCTGGTTTTGATGTAGATAATTGATTTTATTGGGGCAGAGGCAAGCCTGAAGGCAGACAGAGGGATCAGGAGGTTTCGTGTTATTCTAACAAATAGCTGATGAGGACAGTATAAACCAGGGTGCTTCCGGGGTGTTCAATAAATATTTGTTAATTGTGGTATTGATTGGTTACAAGCAGAACAATCTGTTGTACCTATTGGGGCATGTCAGCTCCATCACACAGTCGTTCCAGTATGTGATCACGGACTCTGGGTACAATGCTCTCTTGTTCTGAGATGGCAGCCAGGATTGTGTTACTCCCTCTCTAGGGTTTTATCCCCTAAATGTGTGCTTCTGCTACTTGTGGGATTTCAGGTAAAATGTGAGCCCCCAGGTTCTGAGCATGGGTATTTGTCTTTTGATTGGGGTGGATAGGGAATTGGGTAGGTGAGTGGTACAAACATTTGAAGAGAAATATATATTTCCATAACGTTTCCTCCATTCTTAAGCAACCAATTGCATTCCTTGTAGGTATGGATTCAGATGGCTAAGAGTTAATGTGAATGGGAAGGTAAGAAAATTATATCTATGATCGGCCAGGCACGGTGGCTCACGCCTGTAATCCCAGCACTTTGGGAGGACGAGGCGGGCAGATCACGAGCTCAGGAGATCGAGACCATCCTGGCTAACACGGTGAAACCCCGTCTCTCCTAAAAAAAAAAAAATACAAAAAATTAGCCAGGTGTAGTGGCGGGTGCCTGTAGTCCCAGCTACTGGGGAGGCTGAGGCAGGAGAATGGTGTGAACCTGGGAGGCGGAGCTTGCAGTGAGCCGAGATCCAGCCACTGCACTCCAGCCTGGGCGACGGAGCGAGACTCCGTCTCAAAAAAAAAAAAAAAAGGAAATTATGTCTATGATGGGGAAGGAGGCCTGATTCCCCACCAAAAGCCTCAGGAGGTTAGCTGAGGTACACTAAGATAAGATAGGTATGATGTCACACAGGGCCAGAAGTCTGTCATTTAACATCAAAAGGGTATGATGTCCAGGTTAGAAGGTCTCCAGAAGGCAAATGATTGTTCTTTGCAAACTCCTGGTTCTGTATCCCTCAGGTCTCCTAACAAAGTATGCAGCTGTAGGAGCCAATGAGCCAAAGACCATCATCAGACGGTGCCTGGCTCACCCTGGATCTTGAGACAAAAACCTCAGAATCCCTTTTGGCTTGCCCTGCCCAGACATACACTTCATTCCTTCTAATCAGGAGCTACAGTTCCTGCTTGGGCTATATACACTGAGAACAGCTGGTCACATACCACAGGCTACATTAGAGTGGGGCTCATCTGCCTGAATAAGCAACAGAAAAAAAGCTAAGGGCCCATCCAGATAAAATGCAGTCTGAGCAGAGTTTACTGTATTACCTAGTACACGATTTAGTGCCTAAGCACAAATCTTAAAAAAAAATTTTTTTTAGTTCCACGTGACCTCATCCAAAAACCTTAAATATTTAGAATACTAAACATGTGAAAAACATCTGGCTTTTTAAATAAGCTGGTATAGTGCCATGATAGCATTCATTTACTTCCAGATACCCAGTTGTCCTCTATTTTAAGTGTGTATAAAAATCATTTGGGAGAATCTTAAAAATGAAAATTACTATACCCAGAGAGTTTGATTTAGTAGGTGTGGAGTCAGGTCTACTATGGTGGTTAAAATACATCCACAATTTAACGCTCCTCCCTTCAAAAGTGGGGCCTTGGCCGGGTGCAGTGGCTCACACCTGTAATCCCCACTTTGGGAGGCAGGGGCGGGAAGATTACCTGAGGTCAGGAGTTCAAGATGAGTCTGAACAACATGGTAAAACCCCATCTGTACTAAAAATACAAAAATTAGCCGGGCATGGTATGCACGCCTGTAGTCCCAGCTACTCAGGATCCGGTGGCTGAGGTAGGAGAATTGCTTGAACCTGGGAGATCGTGCCACTGCACTCCAGCCTGGGCAACAGAGCAAGGCTCCATTTAAAAAAAAAAAAGCTTGGGCCTAATTCTCCTCCCCTTGAGTGCAGGCTGCCCTTAATGACCTGCTTCTGACTAACAGAATGTGGCAGAAGTGACAGTGTCTGACTTGCAAGATTTCTCTCTCTTGAATCATCACTCTGGTAAAACCAGCTGTCATGTTAAGAAGTCCATGTGGTGAGAAACCAAGGCCTCCTGCCAAAAGCCATGTGAATAAGCCATCTTAGAAGTAGACTCTCCAGCTCCGGTCAAACATTCAGACGACGGTGGCCCCAGACAACATTTCAGCTGCAGGTCCAGGAAACTAAACATTAAAAGAGCAAGCTGGCCACACTTGCTACACAGGTGTAAAATTTCCAGCTAAAAAAAATTTACACTAAGAATTTAAATGCAAAAAGAACAGATCTCTAAGGAAGAGCAATGACCTCTTTTCCCGGGACCAAATCTGATGAAGAGTCTGACAAGTACCTTTACTCCTGGAATCTCAAAAGAGAAGTCAAGCAAGAACTACCCAGATAAGTCACTCAGAAATTCCTGACCCACATAAACTAAGATAGTAAAAGTTTGCTGTTTTAAGATGGTAAGTTTTGTGGTAATTTTGTACCCCATACATAACTAATACACCTAACAAATCAGAATTTTACCCCATACGTAACTCATACACTCAACAAATCTCGATCTTGGTGACATGTAGTAAAAAATAAATACCCACAGTGACACAATCCAGTGTTTCCAATTTGGCATGATATTCTTTGTTTAAAGGAGGAAAAACGACTGGAAACAAAATTAGATTGTGCTCATCTTATTCAAACTCATTAGGCTTAAGATTGATTTCATTTCCATGATACTGTTGTGCAACCACAACCCCATTTAAGTTTTAGGGAGGCAACATGAGGTCCAGGAAACTAAACATTAAAAGAGCAAGCTGGCCACACTTGCTACGCATGTTTAAAATTTCCAGCTAAAAAAAAATTTACACTCAGATTTTAAATGCAGAAAGAACAGGTCTCTAAGGAAGAGCAACAACCTCTTTTCGCGTGACCAAATCTGATGAAGAGTCCGACAAGTACCTTTACTCCTGGAAAAAGCTCATCCATGACAATTCTTTAACTTGGAATCCCAAGAAAGAAGGGGACTATGGAAGAGAAACAGTAGAGTGTGATGGCTAAAGGCAAGGCTCTGGAATGAAAATCCTAGGGATTAAATCCCATTTGCTAGCTGTGTGGCCTTGGCCAGATTGCTTACTTTCTCTCTCTCTGCCTCAATATCACGAACTAGCAAACGAGGGTAACAGAGTCTAGCTCATCAAAAAAATTAGCCAGGCGTGGTAGTGCACGCCTGCAGTCCCAGCTACTTGGGAGGCTGAGATGTGGGAAAATTACCTAAACCTGGGAAGTCGAAGCTACAGTAAGCCATGATGGCACTGCTGCACTCCAGCCTGGACAGTGGAGTGAGACTGTCTCAAAAAAGCCACCAAAAACAAATACACAAACAGAGTGTAGCTCATCTGACTCTGTAAGAAGTAGACGGTTCAACAAGTATAACGCCCTTAGAATAATGCCTCATACATCAAAGCACTCAACAAACATAAGCTAATATCATATTTCATTTCTACATTATCTCCTACTAAACCTTTACCTAGATACACTAAGTAAAAAAAAATTGAGTTTTGTCTTCATATCTTTCTCTTGTCTTTCTTCTGTGGTTGTGACACTGGTTTAAAAAAAAAAAAAAAAGATCTTGGTTGGGCATGGTGGATCCCATCTGTAATCCCAGCACTTTGGGACGTGGAGGTAGGAAGACCTCTTGAGACCAGCCTGGGCAACATAGCAAGACCGTGTCTCTACCAAAAGTTACAAAATTAGCCAGGTGTGGTGTCATGTGCCTATAGTCTCAACTACTCAGGAGGCTGAGGTGGGGGAATCGTGTGAGCCTAGGAGTTTGAGGATGTAGTTGAGCTATGAACGCGCCACTGCACTCCAGCCTGGGCAACAGAGTAAGACCCTGTCTCAAAAAAAAAAAAAAAAAAAACAAACAAACAAAAAAAAATTAAACAATTAAAAATAAAAAAGGACCTTGGTGTGAGATTCAGTCAGGAGAAAGAAAACTTTCTGTCACTGCTGCCTAAATACTATCATCCAATATTAACTTATTGCTCACTGGGGACATCACAATATACATTTTCACAGAGAAATAAAGGTTGGTTCTGCTTCCTACACTTGACTCAGGAAGAAAGCGTTCCTTGATACTGCATAATTTTTAGAACTCCCAGCCTCAGGAGAACTGATCTGGGTTGCTTGGTTCCTTCTGTACACAGATTTGCAAGAATATTCCATAAGAATTTGCATTTTCCCTGTCTTTTTCCTATTCTTTGTTCCTTCATATTTTCTTGTCTGCACAATTTGGTTCTTTTTTACAGTCACATTCTATTCTTGTACCATCCTACCCAGATCATTTACTTTATTCAGGATATGAAGCCTCTTTCATTCTTCATTGGAATTTTTTTCTTCTGAGCAACAAATGTAAAAAAAAGTCTGCCTCTGCGTATTATTTGTCTCCTCTTTCTGACTATCCTCCCCCATGGCAGTTTCTAACATAAAAACATTTCTCACAAGGAAATTTCTGGGCAGGGGGCAGAGGTAAAGGGTGACTTCAAAAATGCCAACACTGAGCAAAGCACTTGCCACAAATGTAATGTTGGTTTATTTTGAAAGCCTTGCCAGGTAACCTCCCAGTATCTTTGCAGAGTTATCTCCTGTTATCAAGGCTGCTGCTTAAGTCAACAAGGCATTGGGCTGAGACTATAAACACTGCCACAGTGGATCATATTCACAGTCCATCCTCATATCAGCACTCTGCATCTGACAATCAACTGCACCAAATAAGAGTTTAAAGGAAGATATAACTGTCCTCTCTCAAATAAAAGTTACAGTATCAACTGTTACAAGCTCAAGAGACTAAAAGGAAAGCAACGTCTGTCTGTGTAGTGATTCTCAAAGTTGGGTATAATCACAGGAGGGCTTGTTAAGACACAGATTGCTGGCTTCCTCCTCAAAGGTTTCTGATTCAGGACGTCATGGTAGAGCCTTGGAAATCTGCATTGCAAACAAGTTCCCAGATGATGATGATATTGCTGCTTCGAAGACCACACTTTGAGAACTACTATTCTGGTAAAGAAGTAAAATCCAGAGATGCTAGAAATTGAGATAAGAAATGTGGTAACAAAAATCTGCACGATTCTCGACAACAACTCAGGTCTGTCACCATCCATGTAACTGTGGGGTTCATGATCCTACATTTTGGCTGTCAACAGGAATAAAACTAATAGATCAGGAGAATGATAAAGCAAAGTCTGGGCTAATAAGTATATTTAAGTCTTCATTGGAGGCACTATAGGATTAACTATCATGGCAGCTCTTTACTGACTCTTAGAAAGTAGAGACAAAGGTGACACTTCAAATCCACCCTAAACTCAGCATTTCAGAGTTGAGTCAGGAACCAAGTGAGGTAAACCTCTGACATGCTATAGGAGCCACTAATGAACTTAAATTCAACATCAAAGGTATGATTAGTTTCACACAGTGAGGACTGAAAGCTCTGTGTGCCCACTGGGGGATACCTGCAACACTACTGTGCTTTCTGAAAACGCCATTGGAGTAAACTACAGATGTGTATGTGACCACATATGTGTGTTATGGTTTCACACCCACTCCCCCAGCAACACTCCCATCTCTTCCCTCCTGTCTTCCTCCTATCTGTCACTGCTGCTCAAATACTATCAGCCAATATTAACTTATTGCTCACCAGGGACATCACAATCTACATTTTCTTAGGGAAATAAAAGTTGGTTCTGGAAATACAGGTTGTTTAGTGTGGTGTCAATGGAAAATGAAAAAAAATTTTCTTTGAGACAGAGTCTCACTCTGTCACCCAGGCTAGAGTGTTGTGGTGCAAACAATGATCATTGCAACCACAACCACACAGGCTCAAATGATCCTCCCACCTCAGCCTCCCGAGTAGCTGGAACCATAGGTGCCTGGAACCGCGCCTGGCTAATTTGTTTGTTTATTTTGTAGAGACAGTGTCTTGTCATGTTGCCCAAGCTGGTCTGAAACTCATAGAATCAAGCAATCCTCCTGCCTTGGCCCCGCAAAGTGCTGGGATTACAGGCAAAAGCCACCATGCCTGGCCTAGAAAATGAACTTTAAAGAGTTCTGAAAAATGTTAAGCCCCAAAGAGAAGAGCATGTGCCACTGTTAGAGGCCTCCCCGGGAACAGGTGGGAACAGTTGAGTTTAATTAGCTTATAGCTGGTACTGACTGTATGGGAAGGCAGGGATTTGTTTTTTGTCTCCAAGTCTTCAGATTATATTTTCTATAACTATTAACAACTACAAGGACTTTTTTTTTCCCCAAAGATGGTAACATTTGTATGCAAGGACTTTTATTTGGTGCATACAGGAAACAGGAGAGAAACCAAGATGGTAAGGATTTCCAGCAAAGCAATCCAACATCATTATAGAGAAGCAAACCCAGTGAGTTTTGTTGTATTAGTGGGCATTGGTGGCTTCTAGATGGCCCCCACAGGCACATGCACAGTCCCCAGAAAGTGACATGTGACAAATGACAGCATTTATTCAAGAGTTATCTCCAATTGGTGCACTTCACAGCTGATCATCAAAGAGAAAAGAGTGCACGGTACATCAGCAGTCTGAACTACAGTATTCCAAGTAAAGCAATTCCTTCAGGAAGACCATGAAATGCAGGTATTTATAGTTCTGCTGAGACACCAATCTGATTATTGCCCATTGTGGGAGGAGCTAAACACCACCCAGTCCAGTAACAACAGCTGAACTTGGGTTTGTCATTCTCTTAATTATTAAGCATACACAAACTGTCATGTGGACAACTAAATTTTTGAGGAAATGACCTCCAAATGAGGGGGAAAGTGTCAATGAAATTTGAAACAGCAATTAACTAATGGTGTTTCTGCCATGAACAGTCAACACACAATTCTCTGAAGAAATGTCAATATGAACAAAACCAGTATTCTGTACAAAGGTCTTCGCGATGGAAGAGTTAAGAATTCACAAAGAATTCATCCCTTACTAACTATACTGTTCCCTTGGGCTCTCCAGCAGCATACTAAGGCCAAGTCCTAAGGAGCATTAAACCCAAAGCATAGATGGGTAATCCAGAAAAACAAAACACTGAAAAGCAAGATGTTGGTTTACTTACCCCAAAAAGTCAGGTGCTTTGACCAACAGCAGTCAATGATGGTTATAGCACATGCACTATGAGCCAATACTCTAAGGTTCAGAAAGAATCTAAAGTTCCTCTCCAGTTGGAGAGACAAGACTGCTGCACAAATAAGCAATTACAGAAGATAACATTTCATTACCTAATGAAATGAGTTCACAGTCAGTATTACAGGACAACAGATAAGGAAGCCATCAAGGAGACAGAAGTAAACAGAAAAGCCCTTCCGTTATCAATCAGAGTAAGTTATCAGGTCCCCACGCAGGGGACACTGTGATAAGACTGTATAAACTACTTAAATGAGAAATACACTGTGCCCTGAAGGAATAAGAAGATCTGAGAGAGGTGGTTCCACCACAAACTAGAGCTTAGAAAATAACAAAACACAAATTCTGACCCATGAAAAGGAAAAGACAGGCTCTTTCCACAGGGCCTTTTCCATAAAACTAAGTTGGCAAGAAGAAACATATGTGCTGCCCTTAACATACGTCTTCAGGCTAAGGTTTAGTCAGGGAAACTATCCAAAGACAGGAAACATTTGCAGATTCTGATCAAACAGGCCACTGAAAGCCCAACCTGCTGGTCTGGCCAACGTAATAAACATGAGGGATGAGGAGCACATTCCAAAGAGCTAGGTACACTGTCCTACCTCACTTCTCCCAAATACCCACCTGGCTTCCTTCATCACCCCCTTTTAGGTAATTACTCAAGAGTTGCCTTCTCAGTGACTCCTTTCCTGGACACTGAATCTAAAATTGCATGCCCCACCACAACAGCACACATCACATCATTTCCTGGCCCCCTTTCCTCCTTCATAGCACTTACCAGTTTCTAATACTCTAGATATTAGACGCTTCTTTACTGGCATTCCCTTCCACTAAAATGCATGTTCCATTGAGTCAGAGAGATTGTTGTCTGTTTTGTTCACCGTTGTATCTTTAGCACCTAGAACAGTGCCTGACATATATCAAACAATCAACAAAACTGCTGAACGAATGAATAAATGAACAAACGCATGTTTGTACTGATACCTGTGGGAAGTTTTAAGATAGTACATAATGTAGTAAACACTCCAATGGAAAGTAATGTCTTTTATTATACATACATAAATATATTTATGTCTATATACACCACATATATATACCTATATATACCTTATATTTATATTCATTTATATACCATATATAGGTATATTTTATATATAGGTATATCTTATTTATATACATATATAGGTATATAAATATATATTATATACATATATATTTATGTATATATAATATATAGGAATATCTTATTTATATACCTATATATAGGTATATCTTATTTATATACATATATATAGGTATATCTTATTTATATACCTACATATATATATATATGTAGGTATATAAATAAGACCATCAAGGTAGAGCTTTATTTGCAGAAAGGTTTGCCCAGTTTTAGGTCCATCAGCAGGCACATAAAAGGTTTTTAATTGTATCAACTTCCATCTCCTTTCTGTTTATTTTTAATTACTTTCTCATAGAACCTAGAAGCTACATCTAGCCATGTTAATTACCAATGCTGAAATTGGCAACTAGATCCCTGCCAATCACCCCATTAATTAACATATTGTTTTATTATGCACTTATTCAGTCAAAAAATGTTTATTGATAACCTGCTATGCCCCATACCTTATGCCTAGCAATGAGGAAATGGTGAGCAAGAATCCTTATCCTAGCAGAACAGACAGCCCAGGGGGATAACAGTAAGTATGAATGAAAAACTGTAGTAAGTTATTCTAGGGGAAATGAGGGGACCATAGAAGCATACAGCAGGAATACCTATCCTAGTTTAGGAAAGGTGAAAGAAGTGTTATTTATGTAGAATTATCTAAAAGATATATAAGAATTAGCCAGGTAAAAAGGTGAGGGGGTAAGAAGTACTCCAGATGGAATGTAAATAAATGGGAGGGCTCAGAAAGAAAAACACAGCCCTCTTCAGGAACAGTGCAGGGAGGGGCTGGGGAAAGAGGCAAGATCTATTTGACCCTGGAGAGGTGGGCAGGGACCTAGTCACATGTGGCCTTCTGACTCATAGTACTTGTCAAGAGCTTCTATGCCTCCAAGGCTAGCTGCTATCAAGGGAGCAGAGATAAATCAAACTCTGCCAGAATTCTTGACCTTTGGCATACTCACTGCCAGAGATGCTTTCTGAAAGCCAATAAACTATGGCTAGTGGAAAGTGAGCATTTCTTAAAAATATCAAACCAGAGTAACTACTGTGGGCAGAGGTAACTTCACAATGTCACCCCAATAGTGTGCCAGATGTTAGGGGGGCTTATCATACCAAAGGCAGGAAAAGACATCAAAAAGAAGGACTGCTTTGGACTTCTACACCAGGGATGTATCTGCTGATCCCAGAAATACTCATAGGTATCACCCATTTCTACCAGCTCAACCACTTCCCCCGCTTTCCCTGCTGTCCTAATTTCTAGTCATTCTGCCTTGATTTTCTTGTTTAACCTTAATTATCCCATGTTCTCAAATAGCCTGCACTCTTGCTACATGGAGATTTGAGTAGGGGCTTTCCTAAAGCTGATCCTGGAGCAGATAACCCTGATACCCACAAGGCAGCTGGAAATACATTGACCTGGAGTGAATAGTCAGAAACAAATTTCCTGTTACATATTTATCGGACTTACACTGCTTTTATTCGAATGTTTCAGAGAGTATATGCTTAATAACCAGGATACTGATCTATCCTTACATACATAAGGTTACCGACACTTGAGTTATTACAAATAATAACCCTTAAATCTATTTTGGTAAATGCTGATTATCAGCTAGTTCTTCATTATCTTTAGATTTTAAGAAGAATGAAAAAATGTCATTTATAGGGAATTTTTTATTTAGTAGGAACTGCCCAGGTAAAAAGGTGAGGGGGTTGGGCATACTCCAGACAAATGGAACACACACAAATGGGAAAAGCTCAGAAATAAAAACACAGCCCCTCAAGGAACAGCGCCAGGAGGGGGCGGGGAGAGTTTAGATTACTAATGAGGAAAAAAAGACTGAGGCACAATAGCAAATATTTGGATTTACAAATCAAAAAACCACATAGAGAATGCCAAGGAGTTTTGAGAAATTCCATGTTTGACTGTGCAGATTATAGTCCCTCATATGTAACTCATGTGAAAACTGCCCATCTGATTTTCCAAAGTGCTAACTGTATCACTGTAGATTTAACAGTAACCGCTGAGCAATTTCTGAGATGTCAGTATAAGAAGTCCCATGCTCATGAACCCATGAGTGACACTTCCCTGCCTGTCTAAAATACTGGTTCCCCAAACTACCTGGACCTCAGAGGCACCTGGAGACTTGCCTCTGGTTTAAAATGGAGACTTTGCTGGGCATTGTGACTGTGGTCCCAGATACTCAGAAGGTAGAGGTGGGAGGACTATGAGCTGAGGAGTTCAAAACCAGCCTGGGCAACAGACCCCATGTCTATTGGTAAAAACATAAAAATGAAGACAACGTAGACTCCCAGGTTCCACCAGGAGGCATTCTCATTCAGTGAATCTGGGTTGAGATTCCAAACTTCATATTTTTAATAAGTGCCACAGGAGATTCTAAAGCTGGTGGTATAGACTTAACTCCACCACTTTCTGGATCAGTGGTCCTCAAAACAAGTTCACCCTGGATCCAGGGAAGGCATAACCTGATCCACTGTGGTTGAGGAAAAAAAAATACCATCCTTACACATAATTTTTTTCTCTCTAGCTTTATTGACGGGTGTGTATGTGTGTACTTATATACACACTTTTTTTTTTTAGACTAGGTTTCGCTCTGTTGCCCAGGCTGGAATGCAGTGGTGCCATTACAGCTCACTGCAGTCTCGAACTCCTGAGCTCAAGCAGTCTACCCACCTCAGCCTCCCAAGTAGCTGGGACTACAGGCGTGCACCATCACACCCAGATAAAATTTTAATTTTTTGTAGAGATGGGATCCCACTATGCTGTCCAGGCTGATCTCGAACTTCTGGCCACAAGTAGTCCTCCCACTTTGGCCTTCCAAAGTGCTAGGATTACAGGAGTGAGCCACCACACCCAGCTATTTTTAACTGTTTGGGCAACTTCCGTACTATTTTCCGTAATACCAATAATAATTTATATTCCCACTAATGGTGCATAAGACTTCCCTTTTCTCCACATTTTTAACTTACATATATTTTATAACTTCACTTATGAGTACAGTATGTAAACATATTGACAATGCATAATCAAATTCTCTTTCTAGAAAAGATATATAATAAAAAAAAAATTAGGGGCCACAGTTAGGAGTACTTTTGCCTAGAAATAAAACTGAATACTCCAGCGTCCCAGGGGAAAGGAAAGGCATATGGAACTGAAAGAATATCCTGAAGAGGGGGTAATGCAATGTTTACCAAACACACTGAAGGGAAAGGCAAATCGCAAGAAGAGCACCAGTCGTGTCCCAACCTTAGAGAAAATCACTCGGGGTATCATCTTTCTCATGTGTAAAATGAGTAAAGGGGTGATCCACATGTTCTCTTAAGTTCCTCCCAGCACAAACACACTACAGTTTATAAAGCACCGATGAAGAGGAACCACGAGTGAGGTAACGACGGGTGGTACATGCTATTCCTCACAAGCTCGAAATAGATCAACAAAGTCTGGAAAATGCCTGTCACGCAGACAGAAGCCCATCACTAGAATCATAAAACATTAGAGCTTCGATAGCTTCAGGACCCCCACATTACATGGATTAAAAAAAAAAAAGCTCACAGTGGAGACTTGTTCTGACCAAGAAGTCCCAGGTGCCCAGTAGCATAGCCAAGTTACCTGATCCCCAGAGTGTGATGCTCTCACTATACCAGTCTCCTTCCTTTCTAAAATAAAGAGACTTTCTAAGATGCCAGAGGCCCAGCATTCTGAAGATAAAAAATAAGGTCCATTCATTGTTCTCAAATATGATTTATGTTTGTAACCTTTACAAGAAGGAAAAAAAATGTTTTGGGATTTGTTTTACCTCCCTGTTTCTTTTTTTTAAATCTGAGAAACTGGTGAAGACATAATCTTACAGTGTTAGAAAAGAAAATTTAAGAGCACCTTAAATAAGGAAGCCCATTGTGGCTCTCAGTGAGGCTGCCAAGAGCCCATATGAAAGCAGAGGTCTTCTGGAACACCACAAATTCCCAGTGGCCTCCAAGCGCAGGCCCTTCCTTTCTATTCACAAGACCCAGAGACAGGCAAGGTCAATTTCCCTTCTCATTTTCCTGCATATCTAAAACTCTCTTTAATGTGAATTTAAAAGGACAAAAATGGAGGTAAGAGCTTCACGTATCTGTGAAGGGGAACCACTGCCTTCCTTGCAGCGCCAGAAATACTGAGTGGGCACTGGAAAAGCATAGCAGCCCGGGGTCAGATTCGGGATCTGCACATAATCCTGGACTGAGAGCAGCTCCTCAAGTCTATTGAATCTAACTCTATGGCTTGGGGAGCTGAAAACGGAACATGTGCCCCCAGGTAATACTCAAGCACAAAGCAGTTTGAGAATCACTGATTTCCAGACAAGAAGGCAGGGTTATCTGGGCTCTGCGTAATACTACCCACCCCTCAAAAGTCCCCAGGTCTCCAAATATCTTCCCCAAGAGGTTACATTCTGGAGGTGCAGGTAGAGACCAATGTCCCAAAAGTTGAAGTTTAGCCACTCTTCATTCAAAGTGGAAAAAAAGGGAGTAAAATAAATTACTACCCACTATACTAGGCCCTTTACACTTATGATTCCATTGCATCCTCACAATGAAAATCTTCCACATTCAGATGGAGCCTAGTTAATTCAAAACTTCTGGTGCAAACTGAACCCAAAGCTAGACAACTTTAATCTCAAACAAAAAACACTCTGATAATCAGGGCAAATAGCACAAATCAGATTACAAAGAAATAATCACAATTTTCAAAATTCCACAATACTTAATATTAATAATTGATATTCTTAATTATACATGAAGGTCAATTAAAAAAACAGTTCTGCTAGGCAATATTTCATAATCCTCACTCAAGTTACCACTCTATAACAAAAAAATAACAGAACCGCATTTCTTTTCAGCTACCCTGCAAATCTGTCTGTACACATTCCCACAACTGTTCAATTTGGAGAGGTATGACCATAAATGTTTTCCTTCTTCCAGACCACACCACAAAAATGTCCAATTCTGGGAAAGACTGCATGGCAGGACTCATGCAGTCTCTTCCCTATTTTCTTTTTTTTTTGGAAACAGAGTCTCACTCTGTCGCCTAGGCTGGAGTGAAGTGGCACAATCACGGCTCACTGCAGCCTCGAACTCCTGAGCTCAAATGAGCCTCCCACCTCAGCCTTCCAAGTAGCTGGGACGACAGGTGGGTACCACCATGCACAACTAGTTTTTGTTTGTTTGTTTGGTAGAGAACGAAGTCTCACTGTATTGCTCAGGCTGGTCTCAAACTTCTGGCCTCAAGTGATTCTCCTACTTTGGCCTCCCAAAGTGTTGGGATTACGGGAGTGAGTTACCACACCCAGCCTCTTCCCTATTTTCAACTTCTACTCCACTCCATCCGTCTTCAATTAGGTTACATCTTTTCACCCCACTGTCTATGGATTGCTGAAGATGTGAAAAGGAACTAAAAACTTCAGGTGTCATTTCCTGGAATGTGAAAAACATCCAGAGACTACAGGCTATCGTCAGCCCACCACAGAAACCTTGAATGTTAATGCCTGACAGACCCTCTCAAAGCAGTGTTCGAAAATTTATAGCTCCAAAAACTTATTTTTTAATCAAGGTAACTATGTGCATGAACCCAAGCTCCACAAAGTAATTAGGTGGAGAGAGAACAGGCAGACATGCCTAAAGAACTAATTGGGTCCTGTTTATAATGAGCCACGTAAAAGCAGAGACCAGAAAAAGCTGAGCTCCTTGTTGTGGCACTAGCTCTTCTGCCTCCTGTACCCAGCAATGGTACATACATAACAAGCTCTCCTCTCATTAAGGATGATGATGGAGAAGACTAATATGCAAATATTTCTGATTACTAATTAATTTCCTATTTCCCCTTCTTAAGCCAAGAGGAATCTACCTAGAGAACAAACCTTTCACATACAACTGCTCATCTTCATGTCTGCTGCCACTGCTCTCATTCATTTTCTTGCCTTATTGTGCCTTGGACTATTAAGATGGCCTCCTAACTGCTCTAATTCTGCTAATCATTTATTTTTCATGAAGTTGCAAGAGTAATTTTTTTGGCAGAGACAGGGGTCTCACTACATTGCCCAGGCTGGTCTCAAACTCCTGGCCTCAAGTGATCCTCCTGCCTCAATGTCCCATAGTGTTTGGATTATAGGTATGAGCCATTCCGCCTGGCTACAAGAGTTAACTTTCTGATTCACAACTCTTACCAAGACCAAAACCTGAAGGACTTCTCACTGTGTATACATCCTAAAACATGGAATCAAGGCTCTCTATGATCCAGCCCAACCTCCCTTTCAAATCTTTTTTGTTCCTATAAATTCTAAGGTCACAAAACTAGAAGGCAATTGAACCAAATTCATCTGTTGATACATTTTCCTTGCAATGATTAATAATAGTAACCATAATAACAGTAGTAGCAGCAAACTTAGAGCTTCGTATGTCCAGGCATTTTCTAAGCACTTTACATGCATTACCCCCTAGTTATCACAACCCCGTGAGATTGTTACTATCTTCAATTTAAAGATGAAGGAAAATGAGATTTAAAAAGTGGAAGAGCCCCAGGTATACATATGTAACTAACCTGCACGTTGTGCACATGTACCCTAAAACATAAAGTATAATAAAAATTTAAAAAAAAAAAAAAAAAAAAAGTGGAAGAGCCACTATTGGAACTCAAGAAGATTGGCTCCAGAGTCTATATTCTTAACTACTATATGGTACTACATTCCTTTAGAGAAGGAATGAGTGGAAAGATGGCTGGGTACATGTATGACACTATTTTGTGAGCTATTTTAAGGTTCGTGTTTGTGAATGCATAGTCCTACCTCCTACTAATGGAGGAAAATGAGCTCTCTCCTGATCTCTGTGGGTTCTTCTACCTGTAATAACAGGTAACCTTGATAACACTGACCTTCCCCTCAGTTGCACAGCTACACCTGCCCAAAGCATACAGAGAGAGCCTTGCGTAATTGAGTGGCTTTACCTTTATTGGTACTGTCAAAATAGTGACATTAAAAAAATACAAGTACCAAGTAGACAAATGAAAAGTGCCTAATAAAGAGGAGAGGCTTCAAGGAAGAAAGAATAAATGAAGTATATGAACCATGCATATTTATAGCACCTGCAAATTAACTTCCTAGAAACAGCAATGAGCAGATAAAGTACAGTCCTTAGTGGAATCAGGCACAAAATGAATGCAGCTGCAAGAACACAGAAACATATACACTTTTACTTGCAAACATCTGCCCCCAGTATTCCCAGCAATTCTCCCATATCATTTCCACAGGGAAAAGATAAGAAATCGTGCCATATTCTTGCCTAACACCAATACCTTCCTACCATTCTGACGAATGAATGGGTGCTCTGACAAAAGAAAAATGCTATAGGACAGATGCCAAAAGAGAAGTCTTAAGCGTTGCACAGCTTGAGACAGCAGGTCTATGGCAAAGAGCCTTGCAAAGGGAACCAAGCATGCCTGCTGGCTTACTAGTACTTTGGGCAAGCAAGAAGTTCTCCAAACCTCAATTCTGCATCCTAATATGAGGTGAAAAGGGGTTCCAAAGGCAGTGCAAAATCACGTCTCCCAATTCCTTGATGCAGTATTTTAATCCATTCCTACCTAATCAGCATAATTTTCCCTCCACGCTCATGCCAGGAGCCCCATGCTCCAATCACCCCCCACCCCCTTTGAGTGGCATTCTCCAACTTAAGCCATCACTCTGCTGCCTCTGGAGCTTTGCTTATGTTGTTCTCTCAAGCTTGGAATATCTTTCCTTCTCTGACTATCCCCCTTCTGAATGACAGCCTATTTATCCTTCTTTGTCAGTGGCTCTCAGTCTTGGCTGCACATTAAAATCATGTAGGAAGCTTTAAAAATGTTTGAACATTTAAAAAATTTAATGTTTTTAAATGTTTAAACATTTAAAAAATGCTGTCTCTGTCCAAATTCCAGAAGTTCTGATCTGATTGTTACAGGGTTTGGTCTAGATATTGCGGTTTTTCAAAATTCTCTCAGGTGATTGTACAGCACAGCCAAGGTGAGAGCCTCTGCCCTACACCCTGCCCAAAGCCACTTCCCCTAAGAAGACTTTTGCCTAACCTAAACTAACTGTTCCCACCCAGACATTCCTATAGCACTTTAATTTCACTTGTTCAAAGACACGATCATGTCACAGGTTACACTAAGTCTGCCATAGTTCTGTGTCAGGACTGTCTACATCATTAGAAAGAAAGGACAGATGGAGAATGGAAACTGTGTTTTACTTATCTGTCCCAGGCCCCTTAAAATAATACTTTAGCCTCAGCCACCACTCAATAAATGTTTGACGAATGTACTTGAATTGCTGCTTTTATATACTTTGCTCTGAGAGGCCAAAAACATGAATAGTGGTAGCATTTTCAATGAGTTTCCAGTGGAAATAGACAGTACCATAGGTCTTAGATAGCTACCAGTTTACTGCTGGAGGCAGGCCACCTCTTCCCTAGTAGGCCTGGAGTGCAAACACAGGACTCAAACCGTCTCCCAACCTGCTATCTGTAATAGTGGGTAAAGCAGCAAAAGCCCAGCCTTCCTTATATCCAGTGGAAACAGAATAAAAGTAGGTATTTTTGTGAAAGATATACTGAAGCCAGGGGCTGGGAAAAGGGACTGAACAGCAAGTTCACATCTCCACACAGCAAATCTCAACATAACACACCCACTGGAATAGCCCTGCCCCTGGGAGAGAAGGTCCTAAGGCAATGATTCTCAGAATTTATTGTATATAAAAATTCCTGGTGCTTGTTGAAAATGCAGATTCCTAGGCCACAACCTCTCCCACCCCTACCTACTGAACCGAAATGTCTCTGAGTAGGGCATGTTGATGAAGCCTGGAAATGTATGTACATCTGCATACATTTGCCTAAGGCCTTTGTGATAAAAGGCCTTAGGCAATTCAGATACTCAGTCCTGTAGATTCACTAAGAAACTGGGAGGAAAGCTTTGGAAAAAAAGGGACAATCTGCACTGCTGTATCAAAAATTATTTGGGGTGAGAGGCAGTATATGTGCACAGAGAGAGTATACCTCTGTATCAATGTCTACCGTGAAGTTTAAAGATGGTAACCAAAACTGAAAGTGTTGGCCGGGCATGGTGGCTCACACCTGTAATCCTAGCACTTTGGGAGGCTGAGGCGGGTGGATCACGAGGTCAGGAGATCGAGACCATCCTGGCTAACATGGTGAAACCCCGTCTCTACTAAAAAAATACAAAAAAATTAGCCGGGCGTGGTGGCAGGTGCCTGTAGTCCCCCAGCTACTCGGGAGGCTGAGGCAGGAGAATGGCGTGAACCCAGGAGGCGGAACTTGCAGTGAACGGAGATCGCTCCACTGCACTCCAGGCTGGGTGACAGAGCGAGACTCCGTCTCAAAAGAAAAAAAAAAAAAAAGTGTTTGCCTATAGTAGATAATAAATGAATCACTGACAATAATAATGATTCCTTTCATAACTTCCTTCTATGTTCATTTCACACTTGATAGTTCCTAGAAATCAAGGAGAAGGAGGTATCATTAGCTTTAAACCACTTTCCACTCTAATTTCTATTCCTTTATTAAAGAACACCCCTCACCCTAACTCTCCACCCACCATCCTGCAGGAATGCCTACGGACAGCCACCACCAAAACCTTCCCCACTCTCGTACTCCAGGAGGACTCAGCCCAACTACAGAGCCTGCAGGCCACATGCAGATTCTCAGACAGTAAATGGAAATGGGCCAGGCACACAGCTCATCCATAACTTACTTGTGGGAAACAAACCCCAGTTGTCTTTTATCTACACCAGAAACCCTGCCTTAGGTAAAGATGCACACTTCTGCAACTGCACCATTTGTTGCAGGCCTGTAGAATTTCCCAGGCCAGCCTATGTCAGTTAATTTCTAAAGGGAGAGACTGTAGTCATGTCTAAGTATCTGGGAATTAAACCATGAAAAGATCCAAACATTTCTTTACCTTGGCAGCTATTCTACAACCTCCCTTCTTGACTCTAGTCAATGAAGCAAACCAGCTCCTTCAAATTCAATACCATTCTCATCACCTTCCCATTAAGAGAAAGCAATTCCCACATTTTAGCCATAAATTAGAAGCCTTCCATTTTGCAGATGTATGAAACGACGTGACTGCACTCCACAAAGAGGCCAAATCTCTAACACCTAACTAAATACAGGGAGATGATTTGTGACACTTAAATATAATTACTGTGCTATATTCAGGTTTTTAATCTCATGTTTTTCAATTTCATTATGAAATTACAGCCCCAAACCTCTGGACACAATAGCAGCATTGTCGCTGTAATCATTACCCATGTTGCTCGAAGGGAACACACAGCTCTATTGGAGGTCACTCGCCAAGTGCACTAAATGCAGACTGCACAAAGGCATCTTGCTCCAGTGAATCCCATTCAGTCGAGGGAGCACAAAAAGATTTAGGAGTCTGAGCAGATGACAAGATGTCAGCAATTTAGGGCCATTATTTTTAAAAAGCATGCTTAGGGCTGAGTTACATAAATTGGAAGATGGCATCAGAAACTATGAGGTCATTCTCCCATCATAATCAGTCTCAAGAAGATCCCTGCTCAACAGCATGAGAAAACTGGGGTATGTTTGAATTAGTGGAGCCAAGAAATCGATTGGAGAGTTAGAAGACAGGAATTAAGGCTAGAGAGGGAATAACTTGAGTTTCAGTTAAGTGCGGATAGAACCCAGTTGGGTCTCCAGGCACAAGCAATCACACATGACACTCAGCAGCACAGCATGAACAATTTAGATTAGCAAACTTCCTGAGCAAGCAAAGGGAAAGGTAATTTAGAGATGTTCAAGCATCTCCATTAATGGCCTTTACAGAATAAAGCATCATCTGGACCTTACAGTTTTATAATATTCTTAATGGGACAAGTTGATACTATGCTCTAATAAACACTTAAATAGTACTTGCTATGTGCTAGGCACTTTTCTAAGCATTTTATGAACAATCTCAATCTTCAAAACAATCCTAAGAGGCAGGTAACATTATAATTTTTCAGGTGAGAAACTGAAAAATAGAGTTATAGGTCTATTCGACCTATAACTGTGACCAGGTTACTCAAGGTCACAAAGCCAGGAAGTGGCTTTTAATCAGAACACCATTACCACATGGTTCCTATTATGTGATTTTACTAAGATTCAAGTCATGGTAATTCTCATTTATATTATCTCTCCCACCGCCCTTTCCTCCCTCTCCTCCCATTGTCGTCCGCTTCCCTAAACACCCTTTCCATTATCCTCCACAATGTGTATTCACAGAAGCACAATTTGGAATGGGATAAAATCTAGATTACATAAAATCAATGATTCTCTGATGTTTCTTTTTTGAGACAGAGTCTGACTCTGTCACCTAGGCTGGAGTGCAGTGGTACAATCAAGGCTCACTGCAGCATTGACCTCCAGGGCTCAAATGATCCTCCCACCTCAGGCTCCCAAATAGCTGAGACTACAGGTGCGTGCCACCACATTCAGCCGTTTATTTTTTATTTTTAGTAGAAACGAGGTCTCACTATTTTGCTCAGGCTAGTCTTAAACTGCTGAGCTCAAGCAATCCTCCCACCTCAGACTCCCAAAGTGCTGGGATTACAGGTGTGATCCACAGGGCCCAGCCAATTCTCTGATGTTTCAACACCTTGAGATATATTTAGTTCTTCAAAGTTGAAAAAAAAATATTTATTTAAGCAAATACTCACTCACTGTCATCATTTCAGCTTTGTTAGGGGCAGAGAGTTCAGAACCAAATCTAACAATGACAGGTATTTTTAACTTCCAGAAAGGAACTAGAGAATACATAAACATCTCCTTTCCTCACTGGAGAGACAACTGGCATCCCCCCAAGACAACAGTCTCTCCATGGCCAGAAAAAGATCTGAGTTCCAAAAGGAATCTTAATGTACCCTGAAATATGTGATTTAGGGCTGTGGAAACATCCAGCCCCTACTTCATCTGATGTTCCATATTCTCCAACAGCCACAATGAGGTCTGCTAAAGTTGATCCTAAGCTGCTGCTTAACAAGTACTTTGGTTCTGACAACACTCCTATAGGCCAAGAAAGGTGCAGTAAGTAGCCCTGGGTCCCAGCAGAAATACAAGTCTCAGAGTTCTAAGAGAATGTTAACAGAAACAACAGGGACTTCCTTAAATTGATGACAGGGAATATCAGCATTCTACGACTACCCCCTTTGAGAAATCCAGCTAAGATAATTAACATTAAAGATCATCTAATGCACTGATTCACACTTAGCTAACCTTTGGAATCAGTTTTACAAAATATTGATACTCGGGGCTCACCATCAGAGATTCTGACTGAATTGGTCTGGATGCAGCCTGGGCATACGTTTTTTTTTAAGTGCCCCCAAGTAATTCTGATGTGCATTGAAGTTTGAGAGCCATTGCTGAATGGAAACTGCCCACACAAGCAAACCCAAAAGGCTTAGCTGTACTCTGTCAAAGTGGCCTTAAATGCTGCATTCTTGATATAAGGTAAACACCAAAAAGTCACCCACACTAAGAGTTCTGCATCTGCTTGAAAACTTGTTGATGGCATTAAACATTAATTTGTTCAATACTCCTTGCCTAAAGACTTGCATAAATTCCTTCTATAATTGGGTTTAAGAGAGACTTTTCATCTTCTTAGAAACCTGGTATGTTTCCTGTTGTTGGAAAATAAAAACCAAGTGTCCTATCTTGTTTCCCTTATAACTCAGAGTGCTAGACGCGTCAGAGCTGAACTGGACAGCTAATCAGAGTATTTGTTCCCCAGTGTATTTGATTCTTATTCTGTCTATGCAAGTTTTGATTATTCTTTTTTTAAGGGGCATAGAAGTATCTTTTTTTAAATTTTGCTTCAAGGCCACTGTAGGAATAGACAAATGCAGAATTATGAATAATGGTCAAGTAAAGAAGGCTGACTTTTAGGGAATCTTCTCTGTTAATTTCTCAGACTTTCCACTTACTTAGATGCTTCTGTTCTTGAAGAGCTGCACAAAAACTAAGTGCCCTTCAGGTTAAATTGCATTCAAACAATACCAGAGGAACGCTACTGTAAGGACTTTAGAAAAGTGAATAATCACTTTCATTTATTTTCCTGGATTTGGTCTTTTGTGTATAAAATTTCTTTAGATTGAAGCCTGCCCAGACCTCACAAACTCCAAGTCTAATCTCTGACACCATGCTGCTGCCCTTCCCCTGAAGCCTCTATTTTAGTTTCCCCCAAGCCTGCTACTCTTGGCAAAGTAACTTCCACCTTCTTCCTTTGCACCCTCTTTCATAGGGCTGAATTAATAAGCCTGCAAGCTGGGGGCAATGTCTCTCCACAGCTGTCTTTTCAAGCAATTATTTAGGGACAGAGAAGGAAGTCATTAACAATCCTGGGAGTCAGCCAGAGACAACTCTGCCACACAATATACTCAGATACAGCCCTAGGCCAAAAGGTCATTTTTTTACTGGGGGCTTGAGGTGGGGTGGGGTGGGGTGGGGTAACAAAGTAGTACAGAGAAGAGGATAAGGGAGCAGGTTTTTACGATATTTTTCTGGCATCTTCACCAAGAGCAATTTCTTCTGTAAAAGAAAAAGTCTAGCTGAACCAATCAGGAATTCATTCAAGGGTGATTCCAGGCAAGAGGGAAGGAATGCCAGTGAGAATAATGCCCCTCTGAAAAATCTGTCCTTAATAAGTTCCACTTCATTCCTAGGAGGCTGGGGAGAAGGTAAAACTGGTGCCAAAATGTTGTAACAGCTGGGCGCAGTGGCTCACACCCAGCACTTTAGGAGGCCAAGTCGGGTGGATCACCTGAAGTCAGGAGTTTGAGACCAGCCCTGGCCAACATGGTGAAACCCCCTCTCTAGTAAAGTTGGGAGAAACTGAAATAAAGGCTTCAAAAATTAGCTGGGTATGGTGGCACGCCTGTAATCCCAGCTTCTTCGGAGGCTGAGGCAAGAGAATCACTTGAACCCAGGAGGTGGAGGTTGCAGTGAGCAGAGATCATGCCACTGCACTCCAGCCTAGGCAACAGTGTGAGACTCTGTGTCAAAATAAAATAAAATAACTAGTATAATAAATGTTAGTGAAGGTTATTCAAAAATATGCCTGACTAGTAAAACCAAAATGTTTTACACAAGGTGGCAGATTCCTCTTGCTCTACTAGTCTCGCCAACAAAAGACTTTAAGTGCTTTAGAGAGAAAGATCCTGATACTACTTCTGGTTAGAATTTCTCCTCTTTGGTAAAACTAGGCTATCTTTCTATGACAGAAAAAGCGCGTCTAGATCTTCCTTGTTTCTTAATAAAGACAAGTTCTAGAGTCATCTTTCTTTTCCCTTCTCCTGAAATAGACTATGTTATGTAAAGATATTTTGAGAAACCAGTCAAACTTGGGCCTGGTCATCAGAGTGCATGTTCCTCCTCTGATTTTAGAACAACATTCAGGAGCAAATCAGTGTCTCTGTGATCTCAAGAGTCTTGGAAAACCATTAGAGAGGGAAAGCTCTTTGAGAAACATAATTGGATCAAATGCTGAAAGCCAGAAAGAGCTGAGTTCAAATTTTAACTCTGATAGTAGGCAACGTCCTTAACCTCAGAGTTTCAGTTTACTTGCCTATAAACGATACCAAACCTCAACTGATAGGCTTGTTTTCAAACTTTTTTTTTTTTTTTTTTTTTATTATACTTTAGGGTTTTAGGGTACATGTGCACAATGTGCAGGTTTGTTACATATGTATCCATGTGCCATGTTGATTTCCTGCACCCATTAACTCGTCATTTAGCATTAGGTGTATCTCCTAATGCTGTCCCTCCCCCCTCCCCCCACCCCACAACAGTCCCCCGAGCGTGATGTTCCCCTTCCTGTGTCCATGAGTTCTCATTGTTCAATTCCCACCTATGAGTGAGAACATGCGGTGTTTGGTTTTTTGTCCTTGCGATAGTTTACTGAGAATGATGTTTTCCAGTTTCATCCATGTCCCTACAAAGGACACGAACTCATCATTTTTTATGGCTGCATAGTATTCCATGGTGTATATGTGCCACATTTTCTTAATCCAGTCTATCGTTGTTGGACATTTGGGTTGGTTCCAACTCTTTGCTATTGTGAATAGTGCCGCAATAAACATACGCGTGCATGTGTCTTTATAGCAGCATGATTTATAGTCCTTTGGGTATATACCCAGTAATGGGATGGCTGGGTCAAATGGTATTTCTAGTTCTAGATCCCTGAGGAATCGCCACACTGACTTCCACAATGGTTGAACTAGTTTACAGTCCCACCAACAGTGTAAAAGTGTTCCTATTTCTCCACATCCTCTCCAGCACCTGTTGTTTCCTGATTTTTTAATGATGGCCATTCTAACTGGTGTGAGATGGTATCTCACTGTGGTTTTGATTTGCATTTCTCTGATGGCCAGTGATGAGGAGCATTTCTTCATGTGTTTTTTGGCTGCATAAATGTCTTCTTTTGAGAAGTGTCTGTTCATGTCCTCTGCCCACTTTTTGATGGGGTTGTTTGTTTTTTTCTTGTAAATTTGTTTGAGTTCATTGTAGATTCTGGATATTAGCCCTTTGTCAGATGAGTAGGTTGCAAAAATTTTCTCCCATTGTGTAGGTTGCCTGTTCACTCTGATGATAGTTTCTTTTGCTGTGCAGAAGCTCTTTAGTTTAATGAGATCCCATTTGTCGATTTTGGCTTTTGTTGCCATTGCTTTTGGTGTTTTAGACATGAAGTCCTTGCCCACGCCTATGTCCTGAATGGTATTGCCTCGGTTTTCTTGTAGGATTTTAATGGTTTTAGGTCTAACATATAAGTCTTTAATCCATCTTGAATTAATTTTTGTATAAGGTGTAAGGAAGGGATCCAGTTGCAGCTTTCTACATATGGCTAGCCAGTTTTCCCAGCACCATTTATTAAATAGGGAATCCTTTCCCCATTTCTTGTTTTTGTCAGGTTTGTCAAAGATCAGATAGTTGTAGCTATGCGGCATCATTTCTGAGGGCTCTGTTCTGTTCCATTGATCTATGTCTCTGTTGTGGTACCAGCACCATGCTGTTTTGGTTACTGTAGCCTTGTAGTACAGTTTGAAGTCAGGTAGCGTGATGCCTCCAGCTTTGTTCTTTTGGCTTAGGATTGACTTGGCGATGCGGGCTCTTTTTTGGTTCCATATGAACTTTAAAGTAGTTTTTTCCAATTCTGTGAAGAAAGTCATTGGTAGCTTGATGGGGATGGCATTGAATCTATAAATTACCTTGGGCAGTATGGCCATTTTCACGATATTGATTCTTCCAACCCATGAGCATGGAATGTTCTTCCATTTGTTTGTATCCTCTTTTATTTCATTGAGCAGTGGTTTGTAGTTCTCCTTGAAGAGGTCCTTCACATCCCTTGTAAGTTGGATTCCTAGGTATTTTATTCTCTTTGAAGCAATTGTGAATGGGAGTTCACTCATGATTTGGCTCTCTGTTTGTCTGTTATTGGTGTACAGGAATGCTTGTGATTTTTGTACATTAATTCTGTATCCTGAGACTTTGCTGAAGTTGCTAATCAGCTTAAGGAGATTTTGGGCTGAGACAATGGGGTTTTCTAGATATACAATCATGTCATCTGCAAACAGGGACAATTTGACTTCCTCTTTTCCTAATTGAATACCCTTTATTTCCTTCTCCTGCCTGTTTTCAAACTTTTTAGAGCATGACACATAAAAATTTCTGATGTCTGCCTGCATGCACATACACTTTAAACAAGTTTTTTTGAAACAATACATACACTAAGTGTAGTATACTCTGATATCATCTATTTGATTCTATTTTTTAAACTGAATAAAATAAAATTCTGACTGTCACCCACTAATGGATTAAGACATGCAGTTTAAAAAATCATTGTGATAGGTCAGGCACGGTGGCTCATGCCTGTAATCCCAGCACTTTGGGAGGCCGAGGCGGGTGGATCACCTTGTGTCCAGAGTTAGTTCTTTCTGGTGGGTTCTTGATCTCACTGACTTCAAGAATGAAGCCGCAGACCTTCGTGGTGAGTGTTACAGCTCTTAAAGGTGGCACGGACCCAAAGAGTGAGTAGCAGCAAGATTTAGAGTGAAAGAACAAAGCTTCCACGGCATGGAAGAGGACCCAAGCGGGTTGCCACTGCTGGCTGGGGTGGCCAACTTTTATTCTCTTATTTTCCCCACCAATATCCTACTGATTGGTCCATTTTACAGAGTGCTATTGGTCCATTTTACAGAGTGCTGATTGGTGCGTTTACAATCCTTTAGCTAGACACAGAGTGCTGACTGGTGCATTTTTACAGAGTGCTGATTGGTGCATTTACAATCCTTTAGCTAGACACAAAGCGCTGATTGGTGCATTTCTACAGAGTGCTGATTGGTGCATTTACAATCCTTTAGCTAGACACAGGGCACTGATTGGTGCATTTACAATCCTCTAGCTGGACAGAAAAGTTCTCCAAGTCCCCACTTGACCCAGGAAGTCCAGCTGGCTTCACCTCTCAACCTGAGGTCAGGAGTTTGAGACCAGCCTGGCCAACATGATGAAACCCTGTTTCTACTAAAAATACAAAAAATTAGCTGGGCGTGGTGGTGGGCACCTGTAATCCCAGCTACTTGGGAGGCTGAAGCAGGAGAATCATTTGAACCCGGGAGACAGGGGTTTCAGTAAGCCGAGATTGCACCATTGCATTCCAGCCTGGGCAACAAGAGCAAAATTTCGTCTCAAAAAAAAACAACAACAACAAAAAACAATCATTGTGATAGGGTGTCTTGTGGAATAGATGTTGTTAGCATTTGATCCTACAGCAAAGAGCCCAGCACACAGTAGGCCCCTGACAAACCATGGCTCATATAATGTTGTCCTTTCATAGAAACTGACAGCATATATAACTCCTGTTTATCAGGGCAATCCAGAAAACCACACCAGACCATTCCACCCTTCCAATGGTGAAAAGCCACTGCGCTGAGTTATGCGGTCAAACAGCCCCTGAGTTATGTCTATAGCCATTGGCACTCTGCTCTGCAGAAGGGATTCTTTGTTTATGTCTTATTTATCACTCACTACAGTTTTGTGAAGGGGACTTTAATTACCAAAAGGTACTCATTACTGTTTAAAACACAACAACAAAAACAGCCAAACATCTACTTTGAGTGAAAGGGAGCCTCTCAATCACACAAAACAATTTTATAGCAATTTTGTAAAAAGCAGACCCTTACAACATAAGACTGTCTCAATCAATGCTGAAAGCAACTGTGATGGTGAACTCTAATCTAGCTATGTGAGTCTGAATATCCAGAGATACAAAGAGAAGCTAAATCCTTGGAAAACCCTTAAAACTTCTGAGAAAAAAATATTTTCAGTCCCTATGCATGCTAGCATTCCATAATAACTTTAACAACTTAAGTGTTCAAAATATTTTAGGTAATAAAATCTCATTTTAATGATTATTTATGTATTGTATAGTCATTTATAAGGCCTTCCGTGAACACACTTACTAAAATAGCTCCCTATCCCATTCTCTTCCCTTTCTGTTTTTTTTTTTCCTTTCATAGTATTTATCACTATCACCACCACCATTATAAATATGTCCTCATCACCACCACCCCCCTGCTAGAGTATAAGGTTCATGACAGCAAGGACCTTTTTTTGTTTACCTCTGTAAACCCAGTACCTAGAAGGGTGCCTGGCACATAGTAGCACAATAGGTATTTGTGAAATTAATTAACAAATTAGTGAGCTAAATGAGTGGAATGTTAACTTCTGCACTGGAGTTCAACCACCAACAAGCCACATGCCTCCTCTTTCTTCTTCCTCCAATGTTATGAGAAAAATCACAGAAACAAAACCTCCTATTCTCTGAAGGCATCAGCTGTGTATCATGCACCAAACCTTCCTGTAACTGTTCCTTTCTTTCTCTACACTTACAAATAACAACTCCCCAGCTCCCCTTGGTACTGTTCTGGGTCTACCAGTTGCTCATTTCCTCTTAAAGAAATAACAGATATGTGAAATCAAAACACAACTATCTGATGCCACTCCTTCAGGACCTGTCCAGGGTTAGAAGCCCTTCAGCCAAGGTCAGAAGCCCCTCAGACTCCAAAGGACAAACAGCAGCAAACACCAACAAGGAAAAGTCAAATGGCAGACGGACAAAACAAACCAGAAGGTTGGACTCCATCCAAACCCCCTTTTCTTCTCAAAGAGATAGCTGGGTCTTGCGAAGGAGAGGCTCTCCTCTAGCTGAGTACTTCAAGTTATGAGAGGAAAGATCATGCCAGGATTTTAGATTATTCCAAGTGGCAGCTGGGTACTGATTTCCTATTGGGACTTCACCCATTCATCTGCCTAGATCTCTCCAAAACTAATCTTAAAGGACGCTGTAATCTTTTCTGCAATAGCCTGACAAAGCAGCCTGGAGAATTTTACTGGAATCCAGGACCTCCATGTTTCCAAGCCTGTGTAGATAACGTTTGGTGTCATTTTGGGTAGTTTAATGGCTACTCACCCTGGAAAGCATGCCCACGTATCTGGGGATAGCAGTTGAAGGTTGGGGAGGGGGGCTGTCATAGCAGCATAATAAAGCAAATCACCTGGTAAAATGGGGGATGAATGCACAAATCCAGGCAGAGAATTTGAAGTAGAAATGCATTACTGACTCAAGAAATCATTTCAAATGACTTATGCTACAAATTGGCTTTAAGAGACATCTCAGTCTGCACATGTATTCCCTGCTGAATGATGATACCTATTCAAATGATCAAAAACAGTCCGTTCTTAAATTCTGGATAAATCCCAGACCTCCAAAACAGGCAAACGAAGCGGGAAAAAAAGTTCAAAAGCAGAAAGGCAGTAAATGTTACTCCTAGGACCAATCTCTCTGATATGCCTCAAGCTTGCTAACAGCATTTTTATGCCACAGGCATGCTACTTTTCTTTGCCCTCATTTTATTCCACAGGAAGTCCTTCCCTAATAGCCATGGAATACCCAAAAGGAGAAGAGAAGGGGAGGGCAAGGCATTCTGCTATTTCTTCTGCTTGGAAAAGACTCAAGGGCCTGGAAAGATGCCGCAAAAATCAGTGTGAGCACAACAAACAGCAGCGGCCAAGGAAACTGAATCCCAGTGGGAAATCTGCCAGCTGGGAACCATTCTATAACTGGAGAACAAGCATCTACTTAAATGGCCAGTGTCCAGCTCAGTACAAACTATGTGGTTACAAGGACCACAGTAGAAACCCCTCCTAAAATCATCATGGGCCTGTTTCCTCCTAAACTGATCCTAACAGTCCCAGTGTAAAACCATTCCTCCCTCTAAAGTGAATGTTCTAATCTCCAAAGGATGACAAGTATCTCAAACAGATTCTCAATGAGCCGAAGAAGAGAAGCAAAGGAGAGAGCCACAGGAGCAGCGATGCTTCAAGTCACAGACGTTTGGCAATGTCAAGGGGGATAAGCGAAGCAAAAAAAAAAAAAAAAAAAAAAGATGAGCCGCACTCCCTTGAGAGGGTCAAAGGGATTACCTTGCACACATGGCAAGGCTGGGCATGCCCAGGGGACACCACAGCATGTGGACCATGGATTTGGGTATGAGTAAGAGGTAAAGCCCAGAGCAGGGAAGAATATCTAAGTCAATGTCAATACACAACAAATCCAAACAACTAGAATCTTATTACTGAGTTAAACATACTTAGAGTCCATTAAAATAATTCCTAGGGACTCAACAAAGCCTTTCCAAAAAGGGAATTACTTTTGCAAGGCCAAAGCATGAGAACTAACTACATCTGACCCTAATTAACTGCCCAAATACAAGGTAACCTAAGATATTGCTCCTTCCCAATAGAGGATCTGCTCTAAAAGTTATACTTGGTTGTAATGTCTGATTTTTTTTTAATGGTAGATTTCCCTCCTTAATTATCTTTTCTTAAAATCAAGAAGAAAATTATCTTTCAGTCCTTGAGTGCATACCAACCAGGGACTTTGGCAATATAACCCAGGAACCAGCTGGGAAAAAGGTCTCTGGGATTGAAAACATTTGTAAGGCAAATAATTGAAAATTGACTGTAGCTACAAATAAATTCCCTGTGGTCTGAAATCTATCTTCTACTGGTGGAGACCATGCAAAAACCATCATGACTGGATGAGACCTTGGAAGTCAATTAATGTAATGAAGGTTCTTTTAAAAAGAAACAAAAAAAAAAAAGAGAGAGAGATGGGGCCTCACTGTGTCACCCTACCTGCAGTAATACCATCATAGCTCACTCCAGCCTCGATCTCCCAGGCTCAAGTGATCCTCCCACCTCACGCTCCCAAGTAGCTGGGACTACAGGCACACACCACCACGCCCAGCTGATCTCTCCTTTTAGTAGAGACAAGGTCTCACTATGTTGTCCAGGCTGGTCTCAAACTCCTGAACTCAAGCTATCTGCCCACCTCAGCCTCCCCAAGTGCTGGAATTACAGGTGTGAGCCGGGCCGCAATGAAGGTTCTAAAACCTGGTCCCATTTCAGACCTACTGAACCTGAACCCACATCCAGGAGATAGCATCCAGGAATCTGTACTTTTAAGTTCCCTCGGGTTATTCTGAAGGTTCAGAAACACCTCCTTGCCTCCACTTAAGAGAAGGGGAATTAATAAGTCTTTCTGCTAGAGAGCCCATGTTTAGGGCTTTACTCTAGGGCCTGGTGACCTGAGAATGAATGACCCAAAGGCACTTGTTCCAGCAGCCACATATGGCTGACCAGAGGAAGGCAGCCAATTCCCAGCCCACAGGCAGCTCCCTCTCCAGACTTGGTGTGTGGCCTTTGCAACAAGTGGGAAGGGAAGGAGAGAAGAACAAACAAACAAAAATCAGCCACTGCAGTCTACACTAAGGCAAGATTACAAGTAATGTGGTGAAGAGCCTTCAAGAGACTGGAAAGACTCTAATAGAGATGCCTGTCAATTCGGTGCAGTATAATTAACTAGTAAAACTTTTAAACAAACAATTATTCTAGTCCTCTGCCAACAGGCTGCTGAGGGCAGGGCCAAAGAAGACAGTTCTCCTTAGGAGTGCTGGTCTCCAGAGCTTATGCCGAGGCCAAGCTGTGATTCACAGGACCCACTGCCTCGCAGTGTTATCTGCTGGTACCTCCAGCCCACACACAGCAGTCCAGTGCTGCTGAGTGCTCCTTCTTGGCCAGTACCATAAATAGGCCCCCTCTTTTCTCATTATTCCTAAAACTGTCAGTAGTGGGCAAATGTATTATCAATAGAAGGAATTTGTTTTCATATTACTTTCATTTTTTCAAAGTAATTCTGAGAAAATATCATAACAAAGCACAACCTTCATCTAGGCCATGGAGACAACGTCTGAAATTTAAAGACAGAGAAGTGCATTTTCATCGTAGGACTAATACGGTAGAAAACAGAAAAGGCTAAACTGAGAGATTTAAGATCCAGATCACAGCTCCAGCATCACTGCTAACTGTGAAACTGGGCTGGTTTTTTAACCCTGCTAGATCTCAGTTTCCCCATCAATAATTTGGGGAATAGGAAGAGTAGGTTAAAACAGTCAAGACCTTTTGAAATATAATTCTAATTTATAGCTTTGCGGATAGCTCTTTAAATGGTGGTTGAAATCAGTATGCAAGTTGACCTGATTAAAATCCTATCAACCTCAATTAAAAATAACAGAGAGTCTATCAGAGGTTGTTTCGGTCTATTTTGTTCTTTGCTTTCAAAAGGACTCAGGAATAGCAATGAAGTAAGAGTGGAAATCATAACAGCCACTAATGAGTTTCATTTTACTCCAGCAATGACACTCACCAGTGACCATTTGTCCCTAGATTCTACTGCTGTGCTTCTACCACCGCACTCTAATACAGACCATCCTTTCAGGTTCCTGTGTGTAGCTCCAGCCACTTACAGCTCTATAAATAACAACAGCCAGGCACACAGTGACCAGTCACCTGTGAAATTAGCATCAAATGGTCTGATCAGGTTTCTTTACCCGCCCTCCGCCTCTTTGCCCTAGGCCAAAAATTCAGACAATGCTGTTAGACCACAGTTACATCACCCTTCCCAGGACCTGTGGATGGAGCATGGCCCTATCACAACACAAGACAGCCTTTTCTCTGTACATCACTCTAATGGGCTTTAATAGAAAAGGTCAAAATTTTAACAAGCACCAAATCTCCAGTATTTATTTTATAACTTCGGAGCCCTCTAAAATGTATTGTAACAAAGGCTCTAGTAGTTCCAAGAAATAAAACACAGGCTTATTCTTAGAGTGCAATTTGTTAATAATCAATTAAACTTGATAAATTCAGAATAAAATTTAATAGCAACTAAAATCTGATATGGCCAAATATCAATTGAAAATACCTCTTTAGATCACAGGTAAGGCCAGCTGTGGTGGCTCACACCTGTAACCCCAGAATTTTGGGAGGCCAAAGCTGGAGGATCACTTGAGGCCAGGAGTTCAAGAACACTGGTCAACATAGAAAGACCCCCATCTCTAGAAAAGATAGAAAATTTTAGTTGGGCATGGTGGCATACACCTGCAGTCTCAGCTGCTGCAGAGGCTGAAGTGAAAGGACTGCTTGAGCCCAGGAGGTCCAGGCTGCAATGAGCTCTGATCGCACCACTGTACTCCAGCCTGGGTGATAGAGCAACACCCTGTCTGAAAAAAAATACACAAAATAAAGAATAGGTCACAGGTAGCTATGACTAGTACACACTGAGAAAATGTATTTCCATATATATATATATATATATATATATATATATATATATATATTTTTTTTTTTTTTTTTTTTTTTTTTTTTTTTTTTTTTAAAGACGGAGTCTCATTCTGTCGCCCAGGCTGGAGTGCAGTGGAGCAATCTCGGGCTCACTGCAACCTCTGCCTGCCGAGTTCAAGTGATTCTCCTGCCTCAGCCTCCTGAGTAGCTGGGATTACAGGCATGTGCCACCAAGCCCAGCTATATTTTTGTATTTTTAGTCGAGACAAGGTTTCACCACGTTGGTCAGGCTGGTCTCGAACTCCTGACCTCATGATCTGCCTTCCCTGGCCTTCCAAAGTGCTGGGAAACCACTGCGCCCAGCTTCTATCTATATATTTTTTAAGTTATACTCCTTTATTTTGAATATAACAGATTTCTTGCCTAAGTTGGAAAACCCAAGGTGGCAGCATTTTTTGTAAAGATCAGGAAACAAGATCTTCCCATCCTTTCTAATGCCTGGGCAGTCAATCTGAAAAGACAACCTTTCCAATTCATTCAACGAATCTGGATTTACTGCACAGACACTATGTGTCAGGCTCACTGATAGATTCTGGGGGTCCCTAAATAAATAAAACAGTGTTCCTAAAATTGTAGTAGTATTCACACACATACTAACAAACAGATACAGTGGCTCACACCTGTAATCACACCTGTAATCCCAGCACTTTGGGAGGCAGAAACGGATCACTTGAGTCCAAGAAGTTCAAGACCAGCCTTGGCAACATAGCAAGACCCAGACTCTTTTTTTTTTTTTTTCTAAAAAAAAAGGCTCACAATTATGTGCAGTACTTTCTTTTATACGTGAATAAACAGAGGCTTAAAGAGATGAAATGTAAAAATGGCAAAGTCATTTTTCAAAGTTCAGCCTCTCACTATTGCACAGTCCACAACCACACCCCACCCCACACACACACACATCTAAGCTTGTTAGGATAAATGCAAGCTCATCTATATCAGGAAAAAGAGAATGTGGTCAGTGAATGCTTATTATTGATGGTGGTGACCCACACCTCAGTCCCACTGATTGGCTCATGCTGAATGGGAAATCATGCTGACTCCTAAGAGCTCACAAACTCATCAGTCTGTCCCAAGAAACAGCTAGAAAACCAACTGGCTTGTTCACAGTATTAACTTTACAAGAACAATAATCATTCCTTTTTCTTTTATCATTCTTTAAGATCAGGCTAACTCCTCTGGTCTGTCCACACTGCTGCAGCCCATGGTAACATCATGTCTCTGAATCTAAAGTTCTGTGGCCCTGACACATGTTAGAGCAGTAAGTCCCAAACCTTACTGCACATTACAACTATCTGGGGAGCTTTAAAAAATGCTTAGGTCCTACTCCACAGAGATTCTGATTTAAGTGGTCTACAGTGGGTGGGGTCTTGGCATGGGTTTTTTTTTTTTAACTCCCTGGGTGATGGTAACATACAGCCAAGGTTGAGAATAACTGCACCACACCAGTGGTTCTCCAAGTGTGGTCTATGGACCAGCAATATCTGGTAACTGAGAAATGCAAATTCTTATGACACAGACCAAATGAGTAAAAAAAAATATATATATATATGGGGATAAGGCCCTGTGATTTGTATTTTAATAACTCTCCAACAGCTTCTGAGGCACACTAATGTTTGAGAACCACTGTATTAGACAATCTAAGGATCCTTAAGAACTACTGTTAATTAACTTTTAAGGCATTTAAGTTTTACCTTTCTAATTACACAATAAGGTTCTCAAAGTCCAGAACTATATTTTCTATTTATTTCTACCTATCTCTGTAGCCAATATTGTGCCTGACAGAAGTAACTGCTTCATTAATATTTATTGGCTTTTCATCCAGCACATCTCAGTATAGGAACATAACCCACATCCACAAACAAGAAAGAAGACAGCCTTGGGCCAGCATGAACCAGCATGAGTGATCTGTCCCCAGAAACCTGATTAAAGGCCAATGCCCTCCCACCTCACATAGTTCAGCTCTCCCCATACCATCCAAAGATGCTTTTCATTTCATAGAGTGTTACAAAGAGGGGCTTGGAAGCAGGGACTCTGAAGCCCAAAGTTTTCTCCGAAGCCTAATTTTTAAAGGGAAAAAACAAAAAATCATTTGTAAATAATTTTATATTCAACAAAACTCAACACTTATTGATCACCTATAGAATGCAAAGCACTGTCCTGGGTATAGTTGAAGACATAAATATGTCTTAAATATCAGAGCTCAAAGGCCTTAGAGTAAAACAGTAGTGCCTGTAGCGCTTTATTTTAAAACACAGCTTTCCAAGAAATGATCTACATAAAAAGGAAACATTCAAAGGAACTGCTCAAGAAATTCTAGCTGCTTCCACCAGGACCTGGTAGCAAGATCTTCAATCAACCAAAGAATTTTCTCTGAATTATAAAGTATACAAATGTCCTTTAGAAGACACTTAAGTAATACAATTGAAATACATACGATTCCATTAACACAACTGAAAAGCTAAGTATTTAAGACTAGAAATACGTGAGTGTTCAATCAGAAAATGGGATGAGATGGAGGAGAAGGTAAGGGTTAGGAGGTGCTAGGTATCCTCCACTTATTAAAACATGCATATACTGGCAGTCTTCTCCAGTTTGCTTGTGGCCACACTGCCAGGGTCATCTGGAAATGCCCAAGAGCAAAGGTAAGATAATACTTCTAAAGTTCCCTTGAGATACTATGCCTTTCAAACACAAAGTTTTTCTAACCACAGAAACCACAGAAGTGGTTTAGTGGGTTAGGGAAAGAGGTAATGATGGTTACTCAAATAGCCACTTTCTGAGTTTAACTGTGGCCTCACTTAAAGATGTTTCATTGGCCAGGTGCAATGGCTCACGCCTATAATCCCAGCACTTTTGGAGGCCAAGGTGGGCAGATCATTTGAGATCAAGAGATCGTGACCATCCTGGCCAACACGGTGAAACCTCATCTCTACTAAAAATACAAAAATTAGTTGGGTGTGGTGGCACGAGCCTGTAGTCCCAGCTACTCAGGAGGCTGAGGCAGAAGAATCACTTGAACACGGGAAGCAGAGGTTGCAGTGAGCCGAGATCGTGCCTCTGCACTCCAACCTGGGCAAAAGAGCAAGACTCTATCTCAAAAAAAAAAAAAAAAAAAAAAGATACTTCATCGTAAGTAGGAACAGCAGCCCGCTCCTGAGTAAGCTGTTTGTCTCAGTCTTGAAAAAGTGACCTGGCTATTTTCTTCTACAGGTCAAACAGAGACACTAGAAATGGCCTTGCTTACTACACATCAGAACTGGGCTTCACAACACATGGCGGTGGGGAAGGGTCCTCCAAAGTCAGGCAAGTCAAAAGGAAAGGCAGAAAAAGACACAAATATGACCATAAGCCACAGTATTCCTTACCATTTCAGTTTCCAGGGCTCCCTGAGAAAACAGAGAGTGACTCCCTGCACTAACTCAAAGGTTTACTGAATAAGCAACCCGACTGGATCTTTAGTCAGCAGTGCAGGCACCAAGAAATCAGCTCCTCTTGTATTACTTGTGGTTTCACAGTTGTATTCACAGCTTATATTTTTTTTAAAGAACAACAGAAGATAAAATTTGGAAATCTTCTTAGAGGTTTCCCAATACCCACACCTTCTGTACCACATCCAGACATTCCTGGAATACCTTCAGTAACATAAGACCTAATATTTACATTTTTGACTAGGCATGGTGGGTCATGCCTGTAATCCCAGCACTTTGGGAGGCTGAGGCAGAAGGACTGCTTGAGGCCAGGAGTTCAAGACAAGCCTGGGAAACATAGCAAGACCCCATTTGTACAAAATATTTTTATCTAATTAGCTGGGTGTGGTGGCGTGCAGCTGTAGTCTCACTAACTTGAGAAGCTGAGGCGAGGGGCTCACCAGAGCCCAGGAGTTCAAGGTTGCAGTGAGCTGTAATCAAACCACTGCACTCTGATCTGAGTATCAGACTAAAACACTATCTCTAAAAAACAAAAACAATTTAGATTTGGGAAACCCCCGCAAGAATCCTCTCTCCTGGCTGGGCGTGGTGGCTCACACTTGTAATCCCAGCACTTTGGGAGGCCGAGGTGGGCAGATCACGAGGTCAGGAGATCGAGACCACGGTGAAACCCCGTCTCTACTAAAAATACAAAAAAATTAGCCGGGCGTGGTGGCAGGCGCCTGTAGTCCCAGCTACTCGGGAGGCTGAGGCAGGAGAATGGCGTGAACCTGGGAGGCGCAGCTTGCAGTGAGCCGAGATTGTGCCACTGCACTCCAGCCTGGGCGACAGAGCGAGACTCTGTCTCCAAAAAAAAAAAAAGAATGCTGTCTTCGAAACAGAACCATAGTATTTTCCTCTATAACTTCCCCTACTAGTCCTGGTTCCATACTAGGAAAGGAAAAACCTAATTAATCCCTCCTAGAAACCACAATCCACATAGGATGTAGAGATAGATATCATGTGCAAATTTTTCAACTATTATGACCCTTTAATGCAGGCTGACGATTCCTAATAAGTATTTTTCCCCCACACATAGTTCCCTTGCCAAAAGGCCAACATAATTAGAAGCTATAACTGTGCCTGACCCCCTGACATTAGTCATATGATGACGATAACCACAACACATACAAAAACAACCAACAGAAACAAAGACCAACTAAGTAAGCACTGAGGAAGGCTGGAGACCACAGGAGTGACCCAAGGATCAAATCTAGCTCTGGCTAGACTAGGAGAATCCCATGGTGAACTCAGAGAAAGAAGTGGGGTGGGGAAGGTCTCCTACCCAGAGCCAATCTCAGGGCTCTTATTATTTAAAAGCAGAGAAACGAGACCAAGGGTATTTGCACTGTCAAAACAGAGAAGCTATCAGGAATGACATTCTGACACCCACTCAAAACTCATTTTGAATCTGGGACCACATTCAAAGAATGACTTTCCTTCTAGCACTGACAGAAATGCCAGCAGCTCACCTGGCCCACGTGGGAAACACAGGCAGCCTTCCCCTGAATCCAGCTCTGACCAGTACTGCTATAGGAAAATGATCTGCTTGCCTTGAAACGTGTGCTGCGCAATGAAGGCATCCCCATCAACAACTCCCCGACCCCTCAAATGCAGCTTCAGACACTGCTATACTTTATCTGGGTGGACCAGCCAGACCAATCTAAGTCAAGGGAAAGAGTAAGAATGTAAGGTGACCTGACTCAACCCCAGGCCTGGATTAGAAATGGCTTATCAGTGAGGGAGAATCCCTGGGCTTCCTTGGCAAGATTAAAAAATGCAGCCTAGATGGAAATATGATAGCCATCAGGTTAAAGTGAGGCCAATGGGAGAGGGCTAAAAGCCATGACGACTGCATCAGTGATCATTCTCAGCCTCTAGGGAGAGCAGGATGTTGACACAAAGCACCACCCCCTGGGAGGCACTGATGAAAACCATGACTGCCCAGGCAACAGCAGTTCCCAAATGTGGAATCCACCCTGTCATTAGCCACCAAGAAGACAGTGTCCTGAGAAGGAATGGAGTGAAGGGTGGGGTTAAGTGAGAGAGGCAAAAACATACCATGATGCAGTTTTTTTTATAACCTACCATCACAATTTACAGCTTCTAAGGATACCATGTAATATTCTTCACAACACTACCCAATAAAAAAAAATACAAAAAATTATTTCCATGTGGTGATAACACACTTAATGATTTCTAATTATGTATTCTGTTTATTCTGCAAGTAGTTATCTGGTTAATTCATAATTTACCAGACCTAGTTTCTATTTACACAGATTGCTAACAGATTAATATTCTGAAGAATTATCAACTAGCCTAAGTTCCTCTGGAGAGATCAGGAGTTCCCAAGAACCACCTGGGGCATTAATTAAAAAAAAAAAATTATTGGACTCTATCCTAAACCTACTGAACCAGAATCTTCAGGGATGAAAATCCCTGATTTGTAAATCAACTTTACTGAGGTATACTTCTCAGAAAATTAAAAGTACCCACTCTAAGTACACTATTTCTTGAGTCTGACAAATGCATAAGCCACAATGCCAAGATATATATTTCTATCACCTCAAAAATTTCCCTCGTGGTAGGCCCATAAATTCTTGCTGAGATTTCCTATTTTTGTTGTTTAAAATAAATAAGTACTTGCTTATTGAAGCATTTTCATGATGTCTGCTTTAAAATTCTTGTCCGAATTCCAACATCCGATTCATCTCAGTGCTTGTATCCATTATTGGCTATTCGCATTCATGCAGTGATCTTCCTGGTTCTTGAGATTTTTGACTGTATCCCAGACATCTTTATTTACTTATTTTATTTTTGAGGCAGTCTCGCTCTGTTGCCCAGGCTGAGTACAGTAGCACAATCATGGTTCATAGCAGCCCCGATTTCCTGGGCTCAAGCAATCCTCCTACCTCAGCCTCCTGAGTAGCTGGGACTACAGGCACACATCACCACCAGCTAATTTTTTTTTAAGAGACAGGGGTCTACGTTGCCCAGGCTGGTCTCAAACTTCTGGCCTCAAGCAATCCTCCTGCCTGGCCTCCCAAAGTGCTGGGATTATAGGCGTGAGCCACTGCTCCCAGACCTGGACATCTCTGCTTAGCAGGCTGTACCCCTGTTGACATATAGCATGGGGTGGTGGGTGTGGACTCTGCTTCCTCCAGGGCCCTATCATCACTAGAGTGGAAAAAGCAGGGCACTGGGTCACATTGCCTGCTGCAGACAATTTGGTAGAAGTTCGCCTCCCAACTTGGCCCAGCAGACAACTTTCCACTGAATATGAGGCACTGACTGGCAATGGTTTATTTCCTCCAAGTTAGGGTGTTCGACGGGATTCCCCTTAGCCCCACTGCCACCAGGGAAGAGAGCTGACTCACATTATTTTTTTTGCTACAGGGTAGAGACAGAAGCTCAGCATAAGGCTGGACCCCGCTGATACTCCTGGCTTTGCCATGGAGTACTATCTAGTTCTGCCCAGCAAGGGGAATAAAAGATCAGCACCCTTCTCCGTTCTGCTGACACCACCTGGCAGAGGAACTGAAGCACCGCCTGCTTCCAAGGATCAGTGTGGAAGATCAACTCTGCACAGCCCAGCTGCACTGGCAGGGGTTGGTGATATGGGGTGTGGTTTTTTCCCTGGGTGTTTGGCAGCAATAGGGAGGATACTGTCAAAAAGCCTTTCTGTTGTAGCCCACCCTTTCCCCAGGCCTTTGGCTTGGGGAAAAAGGTTTTTCTTAAAGCTTTTTTTTTTTTTTGTCTGTTCCTCATGGCATTTCTGGTTTAAAGCTTTTGTAGTACCCTGTATGAGACACAGGCAAGCTGTTTTACTATGCTTTGCTTTATTGAGCTTTGCAGATACACGTATTGTGTTTCACCACGTTGGCCAGGCTAGTCTCGAACGAACGGCCTTGAGTGATCTGCCTGCCTTGGCCTCCCAAAGTGCTGGGATTACAGGTGTGAGCTACCGCACCCAGCCTCACTTAATCCTTATAATAATTTTCATGTGGATATGATTTTCATGGACATTCTCCATGTAAGGCGAGAGACACTGCATTTACATGAATTGCCCAAGGTCACATAGCTCATAAATACTAGGTCGGATGTGCACTAACCTTCCAAAAAATTCAAATAAATAAACAGTAGGTCTGGGATTCAAAACCTGGCTGTTTGGCTCTTGGCGTCCTCATTCTTATATACTGTACTCTTTTACACAATGCAAAGCTCATAAACCTACCTTTAGGCATAAATTTTTATAACTTATTCAGATACACTAAGGCATTATCCTACAGTAATAAATACAGTCAAGCAACACAGAAATCAAAAAGAATTTGCCTTAGGCTGTAAATTCAGAAACTCATTGGCATCCTCTCTGGGCTGAGAGGTATAAATCATTAAGTCTTAACTTCTTAGTCTGGCTCCTCATAATCTGATACAAGTCTATATTTTCAAAGTTACTTCCACTTTAAGACTTTAAATTCCAGCCAGGAACAGTGACTCATGCCTATAATCTCAGCACTTTGGGAGGCCAAGGCATGAGGATCGCTTGAAACCAAGAGTTTGAGACCAGCCTGGGCAACCCAGGGAGGCCCCATCTCCAAAAAAGACTTAAAAAGTAGCTGGGCATGGTGGTGTGTGCCTGTAGTCCAAGCCACTCAGGAGGCTGAAGTGGGAGGATGGCTTAAGCCTGAGAGATGAAGGCTGCAATGTTTGTGCCATTGCACTCCAGTCTGGGCAATACAGCGAGACCCTATCTCCAAAACAAACAAACAAACAAACAAACAGACTTTAAGTTCCCTGACAGAAAGGACCTTATACCTTTATCAGACTGCACAGTTGTTTATAACATACTTGGCAAACATTTATTGAACAAGTAAGAAAAGGAATGAATCCAACATCAGAAAAAACACTTAAGAGGTACAGGGCAACTGAATGAATCTGGACAAATGTGAATTTCTGAGTCGAACCGGATCTGTCATTAACTAGTTGCATACACTTCAGGCTCTGTAAGCTTCAGTTATCCAGAAATTGCACAAGGTAACAATTTTGGATGCAGTCCAGCTTCCTATGCCAAACAAAAGGAATGAAGACATAAGGATCCCCATTTCTGTTTCTTCTCAGTAAAAAAAGTCAGGTCACCGGCCGGGCGGGGTGGCTCACGCCTATACTCTCAGCACTTTGGGAGGCCGAGGCGAGCAGATCATCTGAGGTCAAGAGTTCGAGACCAGCCTGACCAACATGGAGAAACTCCATCTCTACTAAAAATACAAAAATTAGCCAGGTGTGGTGGTGCATGCCTGTAATCCCAGCTACTTGGGAGGCTGAGACAGGAGAATTGCTTGAACCCAGGAGGTGGAGGTTGCAGTGAGCCGAGATCACGCCATTGCTCTCCAGCCTGTGCAACAAGAGCAAAAACTCTATCTCAAAAAAAAAAAGGTCACATGACAGGCAGCAGGTATGAGACTGAACCGAAATAAAAAAAACCTGATCTTGAAATTTGATTCCCAGCTCCTAATCTCCCCAAGAGACCACCGTTCCTCTGCCCCAGTAATCTGCCTTGTTGTCTACTAGGCAAACTCCCTGTTGTCCTCCAAACTCTTCTTGACCAAGGAGTCCTCCAAGACACCCTTACCCTTTGCCACACGGAACTAGCATTGCATGTTCCGTGCTACCAACATACCTTTTGTCACTTCTACTGCTGCAGGTTTACACACTGCACTGAAACCATCTACTTGCACACAGATCTTCCACACTAGACTGTGAACTCCTTGACAGCAGAAGCAATGTTTATTCACTTCTGTACCCCAGTGTTCAACACTGTGCCTGGGACCTACCTGCACGCAATACATGTTTTTGACTAAGTAGCTCAAAGCCAAGTAATTTCCCTTTGGAACTCCAAATCTACTTTCTCACCACTCCCCTTTTTAGTTACCTGCTAATGCTATAGGGAAAATTGCTCTTGAAAGTAGGTCAATGGAAAGGCAAATTATCCAAGAAAAACCTGTGAGTTTACATACAGGAAGATCGCTGGGTGCTTTGGTAGGTTTTAGGTGGTGAGAAAGGAGTTTACACAGTAATGTGCAGAAGCCATGAGTGCACAGTGGCCAGAGCAATAACAGGGCTAGTCATTCACTGTTCTTCCTGCCTAAAGTTCTGAATCCTCCCCTATGGTTCTCCAACACTGCAAACACACAGTTTCTTTAAGTAAGGAGTTGGCGAGTGAAGTCACATTTCTTTTTGTGATCTACTCTAAAACCAACTGGCCATTAGCTCTTTTAAGTAGCAACCTGTTCTGCCTTATGTGAAACCATTTATTTTTAAGTGCAATTTACTGGTGTTCATGAACAGATCGGTTTTATATTTATCCTTAACTTTAAATGATGTCATTAAGTCCTCCTAAGTGCAGCTGAGGGGAGAGGGGAAAAAAAGCAAGTGGAAGTAGTTATTATGCAAAGTAATGAAAGACAAGCTACTGGCCTAGAAGGGGCAATGTCAGCCTTCTGTTGTTCTCTAGTAGGTCCCTGGAAATCCTTGCTTTATAAAGCACACTATCTCCGAAATTTACAAAAGTCTTATATGAAGCACTCTGCAAAGCTGTGACATAGAAGAAGTAGGATAACTGCCTCTAACTCCGTGTAGCTCACTCTACATGCCATGTAGCTCACTCTACGTGCCATGTAGCTCATGCCCAACAGGCCAGTTGGCTCCAGTTGGAGCCAAGAGGCTGGCACCTCAAAACACATCTCAGGTAGCCAGGATGCTCCCACTGCAGCGCCTCTACCTGCCTCTCTGGAAATCCACCGACCCATCATGTGAACTCAGGGGAGGGTAGTGAGTCTCAGGTGTCGAAAACCTTTCATACAAAAAAATATTCACACACATTATACGCATTTGCTAAATGTCTGCTGAATGACTGCAATGTCCACACAAAGTTCTATAGTCCTCATTTATAATGTAAAAAGTGCAAGAAGATGTTTTGCTAGATTAACAAAATCACCTGAAATGAATCAAACTAATATTTTAAAAACCACCAGCACAAAATAAAAAACCATAGCCTCTCAATAAAAGATGACCAGTATACACTGCTTATATTAATAACATGCTCTGATGTGTAGCCTCAATGAGGGCCTACATTTCCTTACCTTTAACTGTCTGTTTCACTATACCAACCATCTGGGAGGAGACAACCATGTTTATGCTCTTGAATTTCACATTCACACCACCCTGACCATCCACCACAAATGCCAACTAGTTTTCTTATAACAATGAAAGTAACTTGATATATACTGAAACACTTGCTACATGGCAGGCACTGTTCTGAAGTTTTAACATATTTTTCACCCTTCACAACAACCCTGTGAGATAATGACTAGAATTATCTCCATTTCTTAGCTACAGCTCAGCTCACTGGACTCTCCTAATGCAATTTCTTTATCTTTTCCACCTTAGTTTACGTCTCTTGTTTATTCTCAATGATCAAGTTTACTCCGTGGGTTGGGAAACAGGAACATCAAAAGACTAACAATACATTGCCCTGTTCACCCACAAGCTCTAGTCTGCATTATTAATTTCTAGACAATAAAGGCAGCAGCCAGCTCCCAGGAAAGGAGGGGAGGGAGATATAAATGCAAACATATCATAATCTGAGGAACAATTAAGTCTCCAAGTTGGATAGCTAGCTATTTCCAGCTAAATGCAGAATGGTGCATTTCCATCACCATTAACTTCAGGAAGACTGTAGCTAATCTCATTGAATTTATAAATGAAACCCACTCTGTGAACATTACATAAGTCACCCTTCAACCTCCCACTTCCTGGACAGCAGTCAATACTTGGAAGGCAGTCAATTTCTTTCTTCCCATAAAGCAAGGAAAGAAATTCCAGTGACACTGGGTACACACTAAGAAATACTCACTAAACTCATCTATTTGTGATTTTATCTCCCACCTAATTACAGCTGAAATAATATGATTTACGTTCTTTGTTCAAGTCTGACATATTTAATAGATTATTCAACATTAGTTTATCCAGCTATGTCAGACTGACAGCAGCACTTAATGTTAATCAAGGGTATGCCTATGTATCAATTTTAAGCTTCACACGGTTCAATGAAATTATCAGAGTTCCAAGACATCATCAATATGTTTTGATCCCTGTGTCAAGGGACTTGGGGTGTTTGTTAATTTTTCCTTCATGTTCTGCCTCATTGCACAGGATGGGAGAAAGAGTATAAACAAATAAGCGTGTCCACACTCTGCCATGCATTTCATGGTTTGGACACCCCAAGGCCCAGTCTACAAAGATGGCCTGCATTCTACCTGGTGTCTTGAGACTAGCTAATCCCATCAGGCCACACTTCCTGTCCTTCTTGGAGGCTATCTAAAACCCAGGCCCCTCCTTGCAGGAGCCCATCTTCTCTGGCCACTTCATCTTCATTATTTCCTCCTCTGTGACTCATTTTCCCTCAGCTCCCCTCCTCTCTAATCAAGACAACTAGGTCTTTTGAACCCTTGCCCAATGACACATAACCTTTTCTATCATTCGACTTGGATTCTTCACTTCCTCCATTTTCATCAATAACCGAAATCTGATTCTTTTGTACAAGCAATCAGTTTCCCCCCTAGGTTTTCCTGCTCACTCTTCTACACCTGACAGCTTATATAAGTCCAGAGCTGCATGTGTTAAGGGCATCCCAGCTCTGCAAAGCTGTAAATACAACATTAGTTTATTAACCACATGCAAAAAGAAATATACACTCACAGGCTACACTCCAGGGTTTGAACTGAGCAGGTAACCTCCGTTCTGTGTGTCTTTTTCACTATCTATGAAACTGAAATGTACTCCACTAGGTTATTGTAAAATTAAATGAGTTTATGTAAGTAAAATGCTTAATTACAAAGTACCTAGCACATGGTAAGTGCTAAGTATTTTTTAGCTTATGCTCATTTGAAAGAATTCATTTTACACAACCCAGCGTGAGAGTCTGAGAGAGTGAGTGGCTTGGATGTTGTCAAACAGCTATTTCAGGCCATGGTCATGATTAAAACTATTAATTCCACTCCATCCCATTGCATCAGAGACTTGTCTGATAAAACATTTACCAGATAATTGCCACAGACAGAACAATATACCAAATACTGCAGAAGGTTCTAAGGTACACAGATAGGACTAAAACACGGCACTTGCACAGAGGAGGATAAACTCTGGTGGGAGAGACTGTCTTAAGTAATTACAATACACTGGGTCAGGTTCAGTGACAACAATAACCTCAAAGCGAGGCACAGAAGAGGCAGTGACTAACTTGCCCTAGAGGAGGGTCTGAGGAAGTTTCACAAAGTGACATTTAAATTGGTCCTGGATGCTGCAGACAATAAAGGAATATTAGGCAACAGGCGCAGCATGTGCCATGAAGAGGGGGAACCCCTAATGGTCTGAAATATAAACCTTACTAGACAGCTTACCAGGTAAGGCATTGGAGAGGATGTACCTGCTGGAATCCACAAATGATCACATACATAAGCCAGGGACAGAAAGATGGAGCAAGCCACTGCACATACAATGGGTTGGTCATACCTGGCCTGGCCCCTATTGGTTCTGCACTGACAGAAATGGCAAATTCCCCTTATTTTGGTCCTTGATAGCTTCACATGACTGAGATATCAGTGTTTAAGGGCCCACATGGAGGGAAGTCCAACTACGGCAAAAGTTCACACTACACTTTTTAATCAGAAATGTCTTTTTAGGCCGGTGGCTCATGTCTCTATAATCTTAGCACTTTGATGGGGCCAAGGCAGGTGGGATCGCTTGAGCTCAGTAGTTTGAGTCCAGCCTGGGCAACATGGTGAAACCTTGTCCCTACAAAAAATAGAAAAATTAGCCGGGCATGGTTGTGTGTGCCTGTAGTCCCTACTGGAGAGGCTGAGGTGGAAGGATCACTTGAACCCAGCAGGTCGAGGCTGCAGTGAGCCATGATCATGCCACTGCACTCCAGCCTGGGTGACAGAGCAAGACCCTGTCTCAAAAAAAAAAAAAAAAAAAAAAAAAAAGACGAGACAAAGAAATGTCCTTGTAATATTAAATAAGATCCATGTTAGCATAATCAATGGAGTACAGAAGGATCCATAGATTCCCTCTCCCATCTCAACACACACACACACACACACACACACACACACAAACGGGCGCACGTGCGCGACCTATGGGCAGCTCATTCCATGATACAGTCTTCAGTTCTTCCTCAAGTATATAGTAGCAGGGTGTCAGAGTGAAGTATTGCTTCACACACTTTTCCAGTGGTGCAACCCCAATGGCAGAGAAGAAGTTTGGGAGAAGCACATCTGGAACTATATTTTCAGATTCTGTGGGAGACTGTCATGCCACTCCAACTCTTATCCAAACACAACTGGAGGTATGACCTAAAGTGAGAAGCATGGCACCAGGTGATGAGCATTTCAGCTCAGTCTTTCTAAGATTCAACACCACTGGTTAGGCCCAGATCCTGAGAAATTGTTCTTTGAATCTAATGAGAGGCACCAACCTACAAAGGGCCAAAGTGAGCCACGGAAAGTGGTTGAGGTATGTCAAAGCTCAGAGGTATGCCAGAGCAGGTGACTGACTGAGAACTTTACTTACCCAGGGACAACTCAAGGCAGCATGGAGATCAAGGCCCAAAACGATGAATTTAAACATACTTCTTGAAAATCTAGCTGCTTATGGAATACAGTATGGTAGTTCCTCCAAAAAATAAAAATATAATTACCATAAGATCCAGTAATTCCACTTTGGGTATATATTCAAAATAATTTAAAGAGGGTTCTCAAGAACATATTTGCATACCTATGTTTCTGGCAGCATTATTTGTAACAGCCAAGAGTGGAAGCCACCCAAATGTAGACTGAGGAATGAATGAATAAGCAAAGTGTGGTATACACATACAATGGAATATTAGCCTTAAAAAGGAAGAACATACTGATACATACATACTATAACATGAATGAACCTTGAGGGTATGTTAAGTAAAATAAACTAGTCACAAAAAGACAAACACTATATGATTCCAGTTATATGAGATACTTAGAGTAATCAAATTCATAGAGATAAAAACCAGAATGGTGGTTTCCAGGAAGCTAAGCAGAACAGAGAATGGGAGGTTGTTATTTAATGGTAGACAGTTTCAGTTTTGCAAGACGGAGAGTTCTGGAGATTGGTTGCACTATGATGTAAATATAGTTAACACTGTTGAACTGTACATGGTAAATTTTATGTTATTTATATCGTACCACAAATTTTAATTATTTTTTGAGACAGGGTCTCACTTTGCCAGCCAGGCTGGAACGCAGTGGCATGATCTCAGCTCACTGCAGCCTTGTCCTCCTGGGCTCAAGTGATCCTCCTGCCTCAGACCCGAAAGTAGCTGGGACTACAGGCACGTGCCACCATGCCCAGATAATTTTTTTTTTGTATTTTTTGTAGACATGGGGTTTTGCCACGTTGCCCAGGCTGGTCTCAAACTCCTGAGCTCAAGCAATCCTCCCGCTTCAGACTCCCAAAATGCTAGGATTACAGGCATGAGCCACCGTGCCCAGACTATACCACAAATTTTTAATTTTAAATAAAACTTAGACTGAAAGCAGTGGCTCACGCCTGTGATCCCAACATTTTGGGAGGTCAAGGCAGAAGGACCACTTGAGGCCAGGAGTTTAAGACCAACCTGGGCAACACAGTGAGACCCTGACTCTTTAACAAAAGGGGTGAGGGTAATTAATTTTTTTAAAAAAGTAAACTCTTTTGGATTGCATACATGTAATCCAAAACAAATGAGACCTGCCCCCATCTGACCTCAAAGGCTTTAAAAGTCAGAATGAGAATACACCCGCTTTGAATTCTTAACATCATTCTGGTGGAACTCAATCCAAGATGCTCACTAGGTATCTACCATGTCCAATGTGTCCTGTTAGGTGTGACAAGGGCTCTTAACCAGAAGGAACCCATCACAATTTAGTACAGTTAAGTAGAACATGAGCTATGTACCAAAGAAGAAGTGGAATAATTATGTTGACAATTTTGGATTGCTACATGTAATCTGCCCAGTGGAGAGAAGACAATATAACTACCAACACTGGCCTAAACAGAAGCAAAAACAAAATGCAGCAGATCAAGAGATAAGAGCATGTCCTTAAATTATCAAGATGGTCCTTCTACCTTCTCTCATTCTGCTGGAAAATTCTTTAAAAGTCTCAGAAATATTATCAATGTACTCACGTGGGTAGCCTGGAAAGAAAGGGAGAAAGACTGTTGTTTTTTGGCTGTGAAGGACAATAAATCCACCATCCATCCTGAGCCTGGTTCCACAGGCCTTAGCGCCAAAACCTTTTCTTTACTGAGCAAGCTTACATGCAAGGGGCTAATTGTTCTTCCAGAGCCCAAGGTCAAGAACATAGCAACTTCCTGATAATGGCATCCCACAACCACATACTTCTCATATACTTCTCATGCTAGCAATACTCTTGCTAATATGAATGAGGTTTGCCTGATGAGTGAAGTGCAATTTTCTGCATGCTGAAATATACAAGTTTTGCATTTTTCTCAAAGCTCCTACCTTAAAAAACACAGATCTCCTTTATCTGGCTAGAATGCCAAGGTACCACTTCTTTGTATATGCCCCTTCCCACACACGCATCACTTTTTTTTTTACATCAGTACTTTCAACCCAAGTGTCAACAAGCTAAAATGTCCTTATCCCAGTTGTCTCTAAGAACTGCTGGGGTAAGGTTTGCAACCAGCCAGTTCAGCCCTACATCTCTCCATTCATCACCATAGAGACCCCCGCCCCTGCCTGCAACTTAAGAATTTAACTTAAAAGAAAGCAAAAAGAAAAAAAAAAAAAATTCTCTAGAACAAAAGCAGCTCCTCTGGCAGGCACTCATAATTCCAGAGCACAGCAGGGGCTCCAGTGTTCATCCTAGCTAGCAAGAGCCCATGTTACATAAATCATGTTCTTGCCACTTCATGGCACTTCAGGAAATTACTGTCCAGTATTCACCTGGCCTAAATTGCTCAGAGAACTATCCAAAGGCATCTCATTTATGCTAGTAATATCAGCAAGAATGGAATGAAGTCCACAGCCTTGAGTAACTGACCTTCTTATCAGGCTACCCAGTAGACGACCATGGGCAAGTGGCCTTGGTATGGTAGCTTCACCAGTTAAGAAACAAGTAAGACCTGCCCCCAACTGACCTCAAAGGCTTTAAAAGTCAGAATGAGAATACACCCTGCTTTGAATTCTTAACTAAATCCTGTAGAAGCTCAATCCAAGATGCTCACTAGGTACCTACCAAGTCAAAGTGATCATGTTAGGTGTGACAAGGGCTCTCAGACCAGAAGGAACACACTGCAATTTAAGGCAGATCGCTAAATACATCCACATAGTTAAGGAGAACATGAGCTATGTACCAAGGAAAAAGTGGAGTAATAATGATGACAAAACCACAGCAGCACATGCCAAGCACTGTTCTAAGGGCATCATGTTTACTAACTCATATCACTAAGACCCTATGAAGTAGGGATTCTTATCTTCACTTTACAGATGCAGAAATAAAGATACTTTGTACAGAAAAGCAAGTAATCTTCTCAAGATCAAACAGCCTCTAAGTGGCTGACAGGATAAAAACCCACAGTCTCGGTCTAGTCTGCCTGAAATCTAATGGAGAAAGATGATATGATGGCCAGGTGGGAGTAGTCAGGAAAGATGTACTAGAGATGGAGCCATTTCAAATGGACCTACAAGGATGAGGAGATATTATTACTAAGGTAGATATTATTACTTCTTACTAAAGATGTCTTGTGTACCTGTTCTTACAAGTTTAGTCACTTATAACAGATGTAAATTATACACACACACCAGCCCAGGCTTCTCTACCCACAGCATGCATTTGAGAGGAAACTGAGATACCAAGATCTGAAGGGGTTCTACCTAATCATCCTCAACGCATCACTGAGTGACAGTATCTCCCTCCAGGCTTTTCAGCACAGCAGAGGCATCACCCTAATGTTCTATTCAACTATGCTGAGGCAATTAAAGCATCCTGATGAAAGTTCACCCTAAATATTTTTAAACTGCCTTATTAAAAGGTGTGATGCAAGTATGAGGTGGCATTATTATTTTTAAGTTCATCCTCTGCAGTCACTCATTTAGAGGTGTGAAAATAAAACCTGTGTTTCATGTCTCACTTCCTGTATTCCCGCTTGATTAACAGGCTTGTACCCCCGAGCTTGATGATGAAGGTGTATGGTGGAATGGGCTCTATATTATGATTTCACACAAACAAAAAAGCATTTTTTACACAGTGATGAGTGTTTCTGAAGGGCATGTAAGAACATGCAATTCTCCTCACCTGCAATCAACCAGCTCACATGACACAAGGGAAACTCAAAGATTTCATGTAGGTATGTAATTCCAGAATAAAAGAATATTTCCTTATTGTTGCTTTACTACGTTTTTTTTAAATGGCATGACCAACCATGTAGTCGAAATATGAACTTTTAGAAACAATTATTTTCTTCTTCAGTACAACAACTGATTGTTTGATTTAATATGCAAACATTGGTCACCAACACGAATTAGCCAGAAGCCCAACTAGATTAAAGACAACTGGGCTGGCTAGGCACAATGGCTCCCACCTGAAATCCCAGCACTTTGGGAGGCCGAGGTGGGCAGATGGCTTGAGCTTAGAAGTTTGAGACCAGCTTGGGCAACATGGCGAAACCCCATCTCTATCAAAAACACAAAAAATTAGCTGGGCGTGGTGGCACGTACCTGTGGTCCCAGCTACCTGGGAGGCTGAGGCGGAAGGATCACTGGAGCCAGGGAGGCAGAGGTTGCAGTGAACCGAGATAGTGCCACTGCACTCCAACCTGGGTGACTGGGTGATACCCCATCTCAAAAAAAAAAAAAAAAAAAAGACAACTCGGCTAAAATGTTTGGGAAAATGAGGATCATAAGTGAAAGAACTGGAAAGACCCCTATAAATAATTAGATACAGCCCAATGTCATTATGTTACCGGTAGTTAAACTCAGGACCAGAGAAATGCAGCAAATCAGGACAGGAACTACAACTTGAATCCCTGTCTCTTCTTTCAACCCGGACCAGTGTGCCAAACAGCCACAACATCTGAAGCTTGGGTCCTTTCAAATACTGAACGTTGTAATTTATAGTCCACTAGAATATAAACTCCATAAGGCTAAGAATTTTGTTTCTCTTGTATACCACCATACAAGACCAAGAACAGGGACTGGCATGTAGTAGGTACCCAATAAATGTGCTAAAAGAATAAAAAACAACATTCATCATTCAATAAAGGCCCAACATGCATCCAAAATCTTTATCAAGATAATCTCTACTGCACAGAGTTTGTAAAGATCCAGTGGGAGGCAGCAGGACAAGAGTCGAAGTAATCCTGAAATATTGGTATTTGCCAGGGAGAAACTTAACCCAAAACTCCTAGCTTTCATTCCAGTTATTAACTTACCCAGCCAAATTCCCAACGGTGAGAGCAAGGGGATTTTCTGAAGTTAATTAGGGGCTTAAAGATTTTCCTTAATATTCAGAGAGGCCCGGCATTCCTTAACTTCCTATCTGATTTCAAATCCATGTCCTGCCACATTTTCTGTAAACAATTATACCTTCCCCTCAGTCCCTGACCTGTAAACAATTATACCTTCCCCTCAGTCCCTGACCCTGTACCCCACTAGATCAAGGAAATACACACAAATCACACAGAAAGACGATCTCACAAAATGACCAGCATGACTGAACTATTTAACACTAACACCCCAGGGAAGTCCCTGTAAACAATTATACCTTCCCCTCAGTCCCTGACCCTGCACCCCACTAGATCAAGGAAATACACACAAATCACACAGAAAGATGATCTCACAAAATGACCAGCAGGACTGAACTATTTAACACTAACACCCCAGGAAAGGCATTCTAACTCACTAGATCAATAAACAATGAAAAACAACAGACGTTGGTGTCCCCCACAGCCAGTCACTACCTTAATAACAAGCTGTATGTTTCAATTCCAATCACAGTCACAGCAGCCAGGCCAGACATCATCTGACAAAGTTAGTGGATGTTACCTTTATATATATATATATATATATATATATATATATATATAGTGGATGATACATTTATGTGCATCACCAGGTGATGGCACACAGGATTCCAGAGGATTCTCTTTATCCAGCTAATCCAGGTTAAAGACCAGATCTGAGGCAGTCTCTATTAGAGCCGGGCAGCAAATTGCCAGTCCAGCAGCATTTCCAGGCAGCTGAAGCATGCATTTATTAGCCTTCCAAGTTATAGATTTTTTTGGTCTGTGGACCCCAAGCTAGTAGAGGGGAAAGCAGAAAGCAACTCTCAGCATTATATCAGTGGTTGGCCATGACTGAATAAGAAGTTAGCAGACCATTAGAAAAATTTACCTGTCATCAAATCTGTTTGCAACCATCTCTCTGGTAAGTGCCTTATATATTAAGTCAAATAACTACAACTAGAGATTTGTAAATTGAGTTTTGTGAATCTCAAAACATATTTTCTTACTGATAGTACAGGATTATGTGGGGAGATGCTTTACTGTCACTTGTAGTTATTTTTTTTTTTTTGAGATGGAGTCTTACTTTCTTGCCCAGGCTGGAATGCAGTGGCACAATCTCGGCTCACTGCAACCTCCGCCTCCCAGGTTCAAGCATTCTCCTGCCTCAGCCTCCTGAGTAGCTGGGATTACAGGCGCGTGCCACCATGCCCAGCTAATTTTTGTATTTTTAGTAGAGATGGGGTTTCACCATGTTGGTCAGGCTGGTCTCGAACTCCTGACCTCATGATCCACCCACCTCGGCCTCTCAAAGCGCTAGGATTACAGGCGTGAGCCACCGCGCCCAGCCTACTTGTAATTATTTTGAATGGACAGCAGCTCTTTATATGTAGGATTTAGATTTCTCTGCCCTAATTTTAGTCTCTCTAGAAAGAAGTGATCTGTAAATAAAGAGGTTAAATATATTAAAGAAGTCCTTCTCTGTGGTCTGGAATTATGGTTTCCCTTTTCTTATTATAAAACAAATCTTCATTTTAAAAAATCATCTACAGTAAGAGGCCAGATGCGATGGCTCACACCTGCAATCCTAGCACATTGGGAGGCCAAGACGGGAGGATCGCTTGAGGCCAGGAGTTTGAGACCGGCCAGGTCAACATGGAAAACCCTATCTCTATTTAAAAAATAAATAAATAAATAAATTTAAAAAAAAAACTTTTTTTTTTTTTTTTTTAAATTATCTCCAATTAAACTCGGTAAGTTCTGGTGTTAGTGTAACTGAGTTTGTTACAGAACATGATACTTGTTTTTTTGCCAGATCTTTGTAGATTGAGTTCATACTATACAATGGAAGAAAATTAGCAAGTTCGTGGAAAAAAATGGTTTTTCATTTTCAGTTTACTATTTAAATAAACATTTTTCTTTCATTTATTAGGCAATAAATCACACAAAATGCAAGAATGCAAGCATAAATTAAAGCCTCTATTTGTACGGGATCTTCTGGAGGACAGAATGGCAAAACTGAACCCTTTATGGCCAGTAAATTGAAGACATGAAGAGTAAAGAGTCAGGTTCAGCTTCCAGGTTCGCCCATCTTTGAAATGAGTCCTTTAAAGGGGGGGGGGTGAGGGGAATAAAATAAGAGCAAATAAAGTGGGGGCTATGAAAGCTATATTATATACTAGAGTCACAGAAAGAAGAGTATCACTCAAAAGAACACTTGTTCACAGGCACTGAGGAGATCTGACTCTCCAATGCACAACATGCAATAGTCAGGGGTGACGTCCAGGTGTTTGAGGCCCTAGAAAGAAATTATGAAGGCACTTTTCTCAATTGGCTCATGAAGCACAGGTTGCACAACCCTAATCCGAAAATCTGAAGTCTGAAATGCTCCAAAATCTGAAACTTTTATGATACCGCAAGTGAAAAATTCTACACCTGAACTCACATGAGCAGCTGCAGTCAAAACACAGTCAAAACTTTGTTTCATGCACAAAATCATTAAAAGTATTCTATAAAATTACCTTCCAGCTACGTGTATGAGGCATAAATGAATTTTGTGTTTAGATTTGAGTCCCATCACCAAAATATCCCATTATGTATATGCAAATGTTTCAAACTCGGAAAAAAAAAATGAAAAACCTGAACCACTTCTGGTCCCAAGCAATTCGGATAAGAGATACTCAACCACAGTATTAGCACAGCAATTAAGTGTATAGGTTCCCCAGGCAGACAGCTGTCTGATCCTGGGCAAATTACCGAATCTCTCTGTGACTCAGTTTTCTTATCCACCAAATGGAGAAAATAACAGTACCTATATCTGGTAGGGTTGTCAGGTAGATTAAATAAGCAAACACTTGCTTATTCAATAAGTGTTCCTGCCATCATAATTATTATTATCCTGGCCCACATTTATTTATTTATTTTTTGGCTAATGTAGAGAGAAACAAGGCCCTAGCTCCAGCCATTAGACATGAAGAGGTGACTTGCTGGGTTGAAATGATCTGGCACAACACATTTTCTACATTAGGATATAAAGCTGCTGATGATCATCTCTTACTAGAGGGCACACAAAGCAGAAGGGCCTACTCTCTGACCAGGTGTCTCTGCAAAGATTGCTCAGAAGAGGGTTTAAGCGGGAAGGAAAAAAACACACCTCCACCACCTTAAGAACTAAAAGGCAATTTTTAAGGACAACACGGAGGTTGGAAAATTCACTGGGGCTTTCAGCAAGTAACAAATGTGTCAATGAGCTTTTCTAAACTCTTTTTAGAGTTTAGATACATTTCACTGAATGTGAACATTTCATTCAGTGAAATGCATTTCAATACATTTTCACTGAAAATGTTGGCCATTCTACCAGTTCTGAGATGGGAACGAAACACAGTGACGAAAGAGATTTAGTTGTTTACTCCAGATTACTTGAAAAAGGAAGCAGGAGAGTAGCCTAAGGTTTATCCCTGATTCACTTAATAACAACTAAGCCTAAGCCAGAAAGTAAATGATGTAATAAAGTGACTGGTCCAAAATGCTGGAATGCAACAGTAAGAAAACTGAAGCCCTATCAATCTAAATCTATTGTGAACAGCAGCAGCAACCAATTAAAGAGGTCCTGATGTCAACCTTGTGTATACGCTGCTTCAGAATCTTTAAAACAAAACCAAAAACACCCACCCAGGCTGTGTTTGCAATGAGATCATCATCCCCACGTCCAGTACTGCAGTGGAAGCCACACTCTAGGATCAGCACCTCAATGATTACAGCAGAACTAATTAATTCTAGCTATTTCTCAACTGGTCCCTGGGAGGCAAACACAACCTTACCCTTCAAGAACCAGGTCAAAGATCGCCTATTCTGTGAAGCCTTCTCTGATAAGCCCAGGCTGACCTACTTAAGTGTATCTTCAGAACTCTCACTGCTGTTTATTTAGTGAAATGTTTGTCACAGAGAATTGCATGTTATGTTTCTGTATTTCAACTAAACAGTTCATATTAGACTGAAATGTGTAGAGAGGAAGCATGTATCTTTTTTTGTATTGTACATTTGCTGGATAAAGCAATGAATGAATGAATATCACAGTCCTGGGTTTTAGTAAATTCATACAGTTGATATGTATACTTTGTATTAAAACTGTTGAAACTCATACTGAAGCAGGGGGCGGTAAAAGAACATTAATTAAACTGCTTTCTAAATAACTGGAGCCAAACAGTAATAACAAGGAGGGGGCAACAATTTCTGAATAATGGAATGTTTAAATAAAACACACTAAAATCAAAATAAAGTGTACATTACTGTGTCAATATCATAGTAAAATATTCAGCAGAAACACATTGTGTATTGCCCATTTTTCTCTCCAAATAAATCAAAGGGACCTGATCTAATTTCAAGGAAGGAGATATAAATGATAACTGACAAAACCCTGCCCAAACAGAATCTTACATATCAGGTAAAACACTATATTGGGATTCAGATTGTTATGTAAATAGAAAATAAAGTGAAATCACAGCCTATCCTGCCAGCAAGTCCCTCACAGGGAGCAATCTTTTTATCTCTACTACCTATACAACCACCAATCTTACTTCCCTGAAAGCCTTGTCCCAACAGGGAAATCTAACTTCTTCTGGTCAATCATGTTCCTTGATCCACCACCCAAATATAAGCTTCATGAAACCAGAGACATTATTTTGCTTATAACAATATCGCTAGTACTTAAAATAGTGCTTATAGCAGGGGTTGAAGAAGCATTTACTGAATTAATGAATACATGAATGAGTGAGAGGAAGGGAGAAAAGAGAACGAAGGAAGGAGGAATCAGAGGATAAAGCGAAGGACTAAGACAGAAGTGAGAAAGAATTTTTCGTCTCTGGAAAAGTCTGTACAAGCTGCAGAGTGCTGTGGCAAAGTAAAGCCAATATTTCCAAGGATTTTGGTGTTTATGAAGAAAAAGCAAAATAAAGGGTTTCTTTATTGACCCAGAGCAAATACTGACTTTTTAAGGAAAAAATTCAGTATATCTACATTCACTAATTCAATAAACATTTATTATATGCCCACCATGTTCCACGCACCAACACTACAAACAGGTAAATGCAGCAGAGAATGGAACTAGCATATAAAAACAAGATTTGGATATCCTCACCATCAACAACATCACTGAGCATCCCACTCTGCTTTCTGATAAAAACTGGTAGTTACTAGTAAGTCATCCCTGCATTCAGGCACAAAGTTCAATTTTTATTGGTATTATTCAAAGAAAAGAAATTTCAAAAGATGACAAAAGCATAAAAGAAACGAAAAAAAAAAGATACAATAAAGAAAGGTAAGAACAACTGGAGTTGTCTGGCCTGGGGAACAAGGCTGATTTCATTAGAGGCTTCAAATACACAAAGAGCTTTTATGAGATAATCCTGAGCATTTCCACAGCTCTCCTTTCTTTCTGAGTGAGGCCTGTGTTTAGGCATTTCCTTCTATTGACTTCAGAGATGCCTTCCTCAAGTCAGAAGTGAATGCCAATATTTTGCTTGCTGATATGTAAGCAAGGGCTTAGCATTCCTAAAACACACAAATACTAGTTTCCTCCTTCTTAGGCTTTAGCAGCCTGTCTGTAGGCATTTCTTTCCCACCCTATAATTTCTTCTCCGCCTTTGTTAAAACTGTAAGCACATCTGCAAAAGACTAAACATGACACTGTAAATGACTGTCACTTCCTTCTCCCCCGTATTTGGCATCCTGACTGCAGAAACCAGATCACTTCACTAGAATATTACACAGGGTTGCAATGGTACAGGTGGCCACTTTACTACCTACAGTTACCCATCACACATGCACAATGCCAGTGTTACTTGTCTTTGCCCTGTGATCTCTGGTGAGAAAGCAGTAGATGGCAGCGGGTTAGGAAAAGTATCATCCCTGTTTGCAAGGCTCGGTTAAATCATGAAGGTGCATGGCATCCAGGGATAACCATTAGCAAACTATAAAATCATTCAGGTTTGTAGTTCGGCATCCTTTCAGTCCCTGGCCTTCACTCCCCATTCCCAAATGTATTAATAGTTCCTCCAACTCCCACCACAAGATCCCCAATCATCTATTTCTTGACCTGTACATGCCCAAAGTGTCCATCCAAGTCAAAGGCAAAGCTCTAGATTCATTCTCAGGACCTATTCTGCCCTGTGCATTCATCTCTCAAAAATAAAAATTAAATGAGTAATAATAACCAACAGAGACTGATAGATAAGGAATAGGGGCACAATATACTGTAATTAGCAAGTGTTTCCCATGGTCTCTTCATAATGTTGCTCTTTGTGACACCTCAAGTATTCCCAGGAAAAACAACAGCGATGTCAGACCCATAAAACCAAACAGAAAAAGGAAGCAGGGTAGAGTGAGAGAATTCTTCTAATTATTAAACTCAGCAACACAATTATTATGGCAAAGGAAACAATTTATTGGTGAGATCTTTCTCAGACACAAGTCTCCCCACTCTTACTCCAATCTGAATGCTTAATAAAGATGATTAGATTTTGGTGGAGATGATTGTTGTTTTAATTAAAGACTATGCTAGAAGAGAGAGTTTGATGATAAAGTAACCCCAAGATACCACGGTGCTTTGTGCCATCTCAGCCTCAGGCACTTGCCTTGCATACCATTTCCATGACAGTTTCTCTAGTCTATAGAACTAGAAGCCTGGATTTATAAAATGAGGCTGGAAAATTCTTGTTCTCGATAAGGCCACTGTCTCAAAATGGCCAGCTCCAAGCCTCACTCACCTCTGCCTGTCCTACCCAAACCACTTGATGGGTGACCTCGTCAAGTCACTTAACCTCCTTATATCTCTAATCCCACAGCTGAACAATTAATTGTGCTCCCTCATCTCATGGGAATGTTGAAAGAGATCACTATTAATAGACTAGTCCTCGCAAAGTTATTTGCTAATACAAAACCACTATATGAGGCTGTGTCCTGAGGGCCACAATGTGGTGTAATGCGAACAGAAAGGACTTGGAGTTGGATGTAAGCAGGTTTAACCTCAACCCTGCAAGTTAGGAGCTGTCCAGGGATCGCAAACAAACTACTTATGCTCTAAACCTAAGTTTCTTTATTTGAAAAATGGTGAGAAATAACACCTTCCCCTTGTTGCTGTTGTGAGAATGAGATGAGCTAAGATATGTAGATTACTTAAAGTTCCTGGCACAAAACAGGCACTCAAATGTCATTTTCTTTTACAAGTACAGTATCTATTGTAACTTCTCCTGGGCACTTGCACTGGAGATGACCTAAATAGGCCCCACACAATCCTCATCTGAAATACTGCAGCAGTCTTCTGTGTTCCTATTTCTACTCTCCTCACCATCCACCCTTCATCTTCTACCATGCCATGAGCAAATGAAACCCCCGAAAATGCATCTCTCAACCATCCTCGCTACTTAACATCCTCCAACAAATCCCTATTCCAACAGAGTTAAAGTCAAAAGCCTCATATACAAATCCCTGTATCTTACAGAGTAAAAGTCTAAAGACAGAAAAGGCCTTTGACAGTCAGCTCTAGCTGAAACTTTACTTCCTACTTCCCAAACCGTCCTTTGCTCCTTCTCCCACTACACTCTATGCTCATTAGAACCACCTTGGAGCCTCTGTACGTAACATATGTTGTCCCTACCCCTTCTCAACAGATGAACAACTCTTCCCACACAGTATTGGGGTCTGGATTGGCTGAGGCATGAAGAGAGGTGCTTGGTAACCTGACCTTCTTTAACCTCCTCTTCCACACCTGTGAAGACACCAGAGGAGGGAAAGGAGCACTCTGCACAAAACCACACAGTAGGCAGCAAGAAGCAAGGCAGATCCAAGCTCTGCCTTCATAAAGGTCACTTCGAGGGGATGTCACAGTTGAGGCAAAGGAAAACAGGTCACTGTTAGACTACATGTGAACAGCAGAAAACCAACCCGTAGCACGCAAAGACCTATATAATTCAGCAATGTTTGGCACCGACTTAATCACAAGCCCCCATGCATGGCCTGCTGGTCTGAGAATCTGAACCTCAGGGAGACTGCTAGCTCTCCCAGAAATCCTGGGAGCCCAGCTATCTTACATTCTTAATATAAGCTCCTCCAGCTCTAGAGTGGATACAAATCTTCCTTGAGTTGGAATTTATTTCCTGAGCCTTTAACATTTGACAAAATACCAAAACTGACTTTTGGATAAGCACTGTTGTCAACTCAAGATGACGAAAATACCACACCACATAGTGTTGGAGTTTCCCGACACTAACCAAGGTTGTTCACAAACATTACCCATATTGCACCCTCACACATCCCCCTTTCGTGGACAGGAAACTTCAGGAAGACTAAGTAACTTCCACATAGCCAAAGGAGCAGAGCCTGGTTCTCCATGATCTACCAATTCTCATATTCTCTGAACTGCCCAGGCTTGTGAGCCACTGGGGAACAGAATTACCACCGAGCTTCTCCAGAAATGGAGGACGTCATGCCTTTCCCTAAGCATAAAAGAAAAAGAAAAAAAAACAGGTCAACAGGAACAATTTCCAACTCACTATTACAAGGTAGGGAAATTTCCACATTACATGTATCCAGATGCACACCAGACAAATGTACGACAGACCAGCAGACCAGCCAAACAAACTCCATAAAGAAATAAAAGGAGATGCTCCTTTCAGCAACTCTTATGTGCCAGGCACTGCACTTCACATTCTCACATACATGATCACATTTGTTTTCCAACTGTGAGGTAGCTATTACCATCCCCATTTTATAATTATAAAAACTGAGGGCACAGAGGCTCAGTGACTTGCCCTAGGCCATTCAGTGAAGCCAATATCTAAACCCCAGATGTTTCGAAACACTATGCTTTATTCTAGACAGTACACGGTTGTTGGTCAGGAAACATGAGTTCCTTTGAGAAAGGTATGCTGGAGACATAAAATTACAACAAGTTAATATTGCCTAGAACATACACAGCTGCAGCTCAGGTCCCTCAGCTCACCGCAGATCCAAAATACCCAGCTTCATTTCCAATTTCCCCTGAGCCTCCATCACTGACTCCTTAGAAATTTCTATTAGTCTCTTATCTCCTTTTCCATTGAAAAAGAATGCCTTCCTCCTAAAAGTCATATTTTCCATAAGTGACCTGAAAGACAACTAGAGAGTAAGAGAACTCTTATGAAATCGACAATTTTCCATCCTCTCAAAGATTAATTCACCCACGAGTCAACCACGAGTGTCACAATTTCAAAAACCATTCATTTTTTAACCCAACAATTATCCTGATCAAAATAAGTCTCACACAAGATTCTGACCTTAAAGACTGAGTGCAAGCGGCATTGATTAAAAGCCTTAAACTTATCCTTTTATTGGCAAACACATTCAGGGGCAGTTATTCACGGCATCTGGTTCAGAAATTAGATACAGAGTTAACTGTAGATTGATTAGTGCTTAGCATAAAGAAGAAAAAGACTAATTCCTATATTATTCCTGGCTCAGCAAGCAACAGCCTTGGCTTGGATCCATGACAAGGGGCCCAGAGAGACTCTAGGCCCCATCTGCACAACAGGAACCTGGGCAAGCCAAAGCTGTGTTCTGACAAGTGGTGTTTCCTCCCACTGGGAGAAAGAACACCTCTGCAGAGAGTGAGGGCCCAACCCAGCCCACTGACTCTCCCAGTGGTCCAAATATCCTGCTGTCACTGGAAAAGAGCACTTCTAGGAGCCCGTGCCAGACCAGTGAACTCAAAAGAAAGGCTCCTTAGTCAGTACAGGGGCAGTGTCTGGGCATTAAGGCCGGGGGGCGAGGGGTGGATTTTGGACCACATTAAGAAAGGGACAGAGAGATGGATGAGGCAAATCACCATCTGTGATAATAGTCATCAAAAAAAATTTTAACTTTTATTGAGTACTGTGTATTGCGCACTATTATAAGAACTTCATGTGGATTAAGTAATATGTTTAATCCTTCCAATTCCACAAGTTTTGTTATAACAACTATTTTAACTACAAGCTATCGGAGACACAAAAATGCTAGATAAAGTAAGATCCCAGGTCACATTCGGCCACTAAGTGGTAGAGAAAGGATTACAACCCAGGAAGTCTAGGTTTCAGACTCTTTTAAGCCTAAAGACTGTACTACTATACTTCCTCATGATGACACCTGGCCATACCTTTGCAGATGCAATAAATTAAACAAGTACCTATTATATGTTTACGTAACACCTGGCCATACCTTTGCAGATGCAATAAATTAAACAAGTACCTATTATATGTTTACGTAACTGAAGAAGTTTATATGCTGAGAAACAATCCCACAGGCTAAACCACTGATGAATAAAGGCCTGAAGTTCAGGTCAATAATTCATCCTTTCATCTACTCTTCTTACCTTCCACCTGCCTAAATACACTTACCTCCTTTCCATCATATGGAATAGTACATGGAACAAAATTCAAAAAGTACCAAGGAGAATATAAGGAAAAGTAAGTCCCTGTCACCTCACTCTTGCGTCTCTCCTCTTCTCCCTAGAGGCATCTACTATTAGCAATAGACCAAAAAAAAATTATTTTGAACAGAATATTTAGGTCATAAATAGCATTGAAAATCATGCAACAAACGGAAAGAAATCAATCTGCCAGACCCAGAATGAAAGGCTAGTTGTGGCTAAGCAAACCTCTCAGACCCTGGGTGGCCAATTAGGCTGTTATTTATCAGACACTGCCTCAACAATATGCACATTAAGATAATTTATGAAAGGCTCAGGGAAATGTTTTTCTAGTCAATAATAATTGGTCAGGTGATCATTCTTAACTCACACACCCAAAACAAAGTTTCTTGTGGACTTGCAAGTCACTTTCGTTTTCCTGGTGATTTTTAATGAACAAAAACCTTCAAAGAAGATGTACAACTTTTCTAAACAAAATGTTTTTGGCCTCTACTGCTTGCTGTTATCCCTCCTTATTTTCCAATGCCCTTCTCCTTTTCTTCTTCCATACCTCTGACGGCTATTAATATAGAAAAGGAAAAAGTTCTAGGTCTGGAAGCACTGGGTTTCCATTTCATTCCACTCCCCTAATTTCTGTAAGACCTTTGGCAAGTAAGTACCATAATTCCTCAAAACTCTGTCCTCCCTAGTCTGTGAAATGAAGCTAAGACCACCAACCTTTGTCATGCTAACCAATGAAACAATGTTTCTGAAGCCAGGTCTGGTGGCTCATGCCTATAAATCCAGCACTTTGTAAGGCCCAGATCTTTACAAAAAATCTAAAAATTAGCTGAGTATGGTGGCTCATGCCTGTGGGTCTAGCTACTTGGGAGGCTAAGGGAGGAGGATCACTTAAGCCCAAGAATTTGAGGCTACAGTGAGCCATGATCTCACCACTGCACTCCAGCCTGGGAGAACCTCTGTCTGAAAACTACCACCACCACCACCACCACCACCACCGCCACCACCACCACTACTACTACTACTACTACTCATAATAATAATAATAATAGTAATAATAATAACATAGTATTTGTTATATATAAATAATAATAATATATTAATATAATACTACTAATAATACTAATATATACTAATATAATAGTATAATACTAATATATCTTAATATAATAATAATACTAATAACATAGTATTTGTGGAAATACTTGGCTCAGAAAGGCAATCAATATTTGTCAGCATTCCCTCCACCTTCTCATGTGGGTCAGACCTTCAGACTGAAACTTGAGAACCCACACACCCTTACGCTTTTGCCTTTTTCCAGTTCCTAATACACACCCTACCACACTGACAGAAACCAACCATGGTCATGTACTACCACATCAGCAGTGCTTAAATTTGAGTCTCGTCATCAACAGAATGAGAAAACAAGAGAACATACCATATGAACTCTGAAGACTATGTAAATGGGGGCTGTTGCAATATGAATATCTGCAGGGTATTCAGATTCCTTGTAAACTCTTCCCTCATCCCCAGGCCCCACATTCCAGACACTTCTCAAGTTGTCTGTTCAGCCAGCCCCTACAGCCCAATTCAAAGAATCAAATGTGGTTCTTTTCCTGCGGTTCTCTGCCTCCCCCTTTCCCGTCTGTAATGCCAGGGTGGTTTTTAAAACAAATGAGAATGGCACTCAAGAGGCAAAATGAATTCACTTAGCTCTGTGCTCCCCTCTCCCTTGCTGTTATTTATTTTTGTGTATTTCACTAGAAGCAACATTTGTCAACATGGCAGCAGAGAAGCCGCAAGCCAGGGAGAACTGTTTTTGTATAAAACAAGTAACTTAAGCAGTGCAGGAGCGGTTTTGAATAAAGTTGCCATATGAACAGCCGCAAAGTGCAAAATGGTGAGCCCTTGCACTGGCTGCAGCAGCTGCTTCCACACCCAAAGAAACAAATACTTTGGAAGGGAAAAAGCTAAATTGGCTATTTACAGAAAAATTCAAAGAATTTCAATCACATGATCCAGCAACAGGCAAATCAGCACAGTCCATAGCTGAAAAGAAGGGAAGGAAGGGAAGGAAGGTGGTGCCCTACAACATCTGATGAGGAAGAGGATGAGGGAATAAAGTAATGATAACTAAAGGGTACAGGTTTCTTTGCGAGGAGATGAAAATTTTCTAAAACTGACTGTGGTAGTGGTTGCACAGCTCTGTAAATCAAAAAGCCATTGAAGTGTACACTTTAAATGAGTGACTTGTATAGTATGAGATACATTACAGTTCATAAAGATGTTGTGGGGGGCGGTGGACTCAAAGGAATAGAAGTCTGTATAAGGGAGGTATATCCTGAAGCCCCCTCATAGAAAAATCTACCAGTCTCATCACTATTTATTAAGCCCTGGGCAAGGTGCCCTGCTTACATCATCTCATTCAATCCTGACAACGACCTCTTCAGGTATTATTCCCAATTTACAGACAGAGAAGCTGGGGCTCAGAGATATCTAAGGTGATTCTGCTTCTAATCAAGTATCTGTCTCCAAGTCCATGCTCCTTCCACCTCACCCCAGTACCTCCCTACTCATCTAATCTCATCACTGAGGAACACAGTATTTATGCTGTTATCAGTGATTTATTTTCCCAAATAAACTTACCCCTAAGCAAATCGTTTTACTGAAACTAAACTTGACAAGAGCTCTCTGACACACTCATTATTTCCCTCTATTCTTATAAAGATACCAAAAACAAGCCTATATGCTTCTTGTTGATGACCCACTTTCCTCTAAGAACCTGAGTCACTACATACAGTGTTGCCCTCAGGGACTCCTAAGATGTTTGAGGCTGCCTGTTTAGCCCAACTGTCATACTTTTATTTTAATAGCTATTGTGTCTCTTCCCCCTGCAGTCAACCAGAGTTCCTTATAATTGTCTGTACATCTTCAGAATATAAAATTTCTCTTTTACCTCTACCTAGCTGATTGAGTCAGGGGTCAAGGGAAGCTTCACCAGAAACTTACTACGAAAGTTCCAGCTTTGTGACAGCTATTTGTTAATCAATGGCTTTTTCAATTTTATAACCAGAATTTAAGATAAAGAGACTGCCACCCATCTGATTCATGGATAAGTGGGAGTTTACAACAGTAACAATAATTACTATTACATTTGACTTTTATGCAATACTTTTAATTTTTCCAAACCACCAGGCTACCCTAGCCCTTTCAAAAATTAAAGATGTGGTCTCCCCACACACGCACTTTCCCATGTACTTCATTCCTTTGTAGAGATGCCTTATCTAGGAAAGTTTTATCCTAACAGTATGTGAACTTCCTGAGATAAGAAATCTAAAATCGCAAACACAGTAAGCTGTTTTTAAAGGGAACATAATCTCTTCTTCCCAAACTGAGACCCTAATGAGAAGCATCCTCTCCACACAAAATTCAATAACTCAAGTTTCGTACTAGGAAGAATCCATTCTCATAAGGAATCCTAAAGAAAAATTCCATAAATATATTATATCTAGATTTGATTTGGCTTTGAAATTTTTTTAATTAGAAAAGAAAAAAAAATGCTAAGCCATCTCATAGTCTACCAAACAAAGAAACCCTATGAACTCTGCATGCTTCACGCCCATTTTACAGATTAAAAAAATGGCCTAACAGAGATTTTAAAACATACGCAAATAATTTCTGGCACACTTTCTCTCTCTCTCTCTCACACACACACACACACACACACACACACCTCTCTCCTTCTCTCTGTCTCTGTCACACACATACATACACACACACACACACACACACACACACAAAATAACAAAAACTGTGGGAGGGCCAATCCAGTACTCCAAGCAGCTCATGTGGTGGCAAATCTCAGGATTTGAAGCCAGAAAGAACTGAATTTGAAATCTACCATTGTTACTTCTAGTTGCGTGATCATGAATACGCCACTTCCCTATGTGTAAAACAAAGCTAATGAACCTTCCAAGTCACGCTGAAAACAAAACAAGATCTTGTTTATAATGCCCACAGTCCAGAGCTTATATTCAGCAAATTATTCATATTTTACCTCCACCACATCATTTTATACCTATATACCATATTCAAATAGCCAGCATTTACTAAGAACTTATTAACACCATGTGTGAGGAATCACTCTATATGCCATATCCAAGGTCATACCACAGTAAATGGCAGTTTGACTCAGAGTTCAAGCTACTTCCTATTTTGTAAAGCAGAAGTACACAAAGGTAACTTTGCAGATAACAACACAGCAATTCCCATCCACCAGAGCAATGGTTCTCAAAGCGCAGTCCCTGACCAGCAACACTGGCATCACCTTGACATTTGTAAATAATGCAAATTCTTGGGCCCTGCCCTAAACCTCCTGAATCAGAAACCCTTTGGGTAGGGCCCAACATTGTGTTTTAAAGAGGCATCAAATCACCTGGGGGATTTGTGAAAACACAGATGCTAGGCCCAAGCAACACAGATACTTAGGCTTCTGCCACGATCTTTCCGACACTCAAACACAAAAATGCCAACAATGCCAGGCTCTTGTATCCAACTCTACCTTCTTTTTGGTCACCAGCCTTAGGCAGGCAGCATCCAAGGTCTACACTTGCAATGGCTGATGATGGTGTCACATGCTCATCATCCAAAGATCTGAGTTTCCCCCCACAAATTCCATTCTCAACACAACGGTCAGAGTCTTCTTACCTAATACAGCCCTTGCCCACAGCACCCTACCTCATTCAGAGTACAGGCCAAAGTCCTTATAGTACCTACAAGGTCCTATATGACCTGTGACACCTCCCCATCATCTGCTACCCCTCTAATCTCTGCCCTATTTCTACCTCCCTCTCTGCTCTAGTCAGGCTGACATCCTTGCTACTCCTCAAACACGGCAAGAGCACCCACTTAGGACACTTGTACCTCATAGTGTCTCCACCCAGACTGATATTCTCCTAAGAAGAGTTGCGCAGCTCATTCCATTCCCTCTTCAAGTCTTTGAGGATAAAGGTAACCTTAGAGAGGTCTTTTCTGACGTCTAGCACCTCCATCTCAGCACACCTTTATTCCTAGACCCTGAATTATTTCCCTCCATAGACTGTATCACCATCAGAGATACCAAATATTTACTTGGTGTTTATTTGCTTGAAGTCTGTTTCTCCCAAGTAGAAGGTAAGTTTCATGAGGACAGAGCCTGTTTTGTTTGTTGCTGTATCATCAAAGCCAAGAGGAGAGCCTATCAAGCATCCACAACCATATGCTCAATGAATTAATAAATGAGAGAACACAGTTAATCCCAAATAACTTAGAAAAAGCAGCCAAATGTCATAAAAAACGTTGATGTGGGCCAGGCATAGTGATTCATGCCCTATAATCCCAGTACTTTGGGAGGCCAGGGCAGGAGGATTGCTTGAGGCCAGGATTTCAAGATCAGCCTTGGTAACATAGGGAGACCCTGTCTCTAAACTTAAAAAAAAAAAAAATTCTTTTAATTAGCGGGGCATGCCTGTAGTTTCAGCCAATCAAGAAGTTGAGGCAGGAGGATTACTTGAGCCCAGGAGCTCAAGGCCACAGTGAGCTATGATCGTGCTCCTGCATTTCAGCCTGGGCAAAAGAGTAAGACTTTGTCTCCTAAGGAAAAAAAATTTAATGTACATACTGGCATTGTTTTTGTATTTTCATTATCAGTAACACAATTGGCAAGACATCTACTAAACCCACACAGAATACTCAAAATCCTATTTCTTCAGAAGAAATGCCTTGTACCATGCAAACTGCAAGATTACTTTTTTTAAACCCACACAAATATTACTTCCCCCAAATGTAATTTCTAATTTACAGCTCCAAAATATAATCTATATTGGAATTTGCATAAAACTCAACAGACCTGCAGCAAGATATTAAATTCTAAATTTGCATGCAAGAGTGGCCAAGTAATATTAGTCTAGCCAAGGAGATCATGTCTGTAAACTTGGGAGCTTGCAGATGTAATGAGAAGAAAAATTGTACACTTCAATGAAAGCAAGTTGATTAAAATGCTCTGATGCAGTGGTAACAGTGCAAAGGAGGCAAAAGTGCATTTCAAATTTCATAAGCTAGGCTCTGATAACATAAAATGAGAATCACTGCTCCAGAATAGGGCAATGGAACATACTGGCATCTGCTCCATCTGTAAATATTACCATCTGTAAATATAGGTGACAAAGGTAAATAGTCTGAGTTTGAATGTACCTATCTGGCCCTACATTCCTCGAAGTACCCTTTGGATCAAGGAGCTACATTACCAGCAGTGATTTATAGCAACAGGGATGGTGATGTTACTATTCTCACCAGTTGTACAGCCCAACCTATACACGAGGCGCAGGGAGAGGTGGTTTTTTGGTCAGCCGGAGAAAGAGTTTCTTACTCTCTGAACCACCAAAACGCAAAGGTGAAATGCTCAATGACCTGTTCTGAAACAACTAATGCAATGGGGACTAAGAAGAGATGTTTAAGAAACTAGACCTCAGGGGGCCCACGACTCTCTGAAGAAGCAGCCAAATGGACTGCAGCACTTTGCAAAAAACACATTCCTTGAGAAGCACTTGGGTGCACAACAGCATTAACAGCAAAAAAGTGACTGAACTTTCTGAGGAGCCTGTTTACAGTGCTTTTGTGTAGCTTGTTTATAGAAATTCTAAGCAATATTTTATCTTTTATTTTTTAGAGATAAGGTCTCACTCTGTCACCTAGACTGGAGTGCCGCGGTGTGATTATAGCTCACTGCAGCCTTCACCTCCTGGGCTCAAGTGATCCTCAGCCTCCCCAGATAACTGGGACTACAGGTATATGCCACCACATCGGCTAATTTTTTTTTTTTTTTTTTTTTGTATTGTGGGGAGTCTTGATTTGTAGTCCAGACTGGTATCCAAGTCCTGAGCTCAAGCAATACTCCTACCTCAGCCTCCCAAAGTGCTAAGATTACAGGCATGAGCCATCACATCCGACCTACAGTATTTTATTTTAAAAAGAGTCTTGGTGCTCTAGAAGTGTGAAATCACTGGTCTAATAGAATGAATTCTGAAGAGGAAACAGAAAAGGAGTACCAAATGTTGATCCATGCTTGATACCTTTCTGGCTGTGAGACCTTGGTCAATTCCAACCCTCTAAGCTCCTCCTGATCAGTAAAAGGGGGTTAAAAATACATATTCCTTAAGATGCAGAAATTCTACTCCTAGATATTTACTCAGAAGAGATGAAAACATAGCTGCACAAAGATTTGTACATAAATGTTCATAGCAGCTCACTTATAGCAGCCCCAAAATGGAAACAACCCAAAAGCCCATCACCAGCAGAGCGGCTAAACACACTGTAGTACATTCAACACTGGAATACCACAGGGCAAGAAAAATGACCAGCCTCCTGATACATGCCAACAACATGAATGAATGTCGGAATAATTACACTGGCCAGGTGTGGTGGCTCATGCCTATAATCCCAGTACTTTGAGAGGCTGAGGCCTCAATTAACACTAGGAGTTCAAAACCAGCCTGAGAAACACAGCAAGACCCAGTCTCCACCAAAAAAAAAAAAAAAAAAAGGAAAAAAATGTTAATTAGCCTAGCAAGGTGGCACATGTCTACAGTCCCAGCTACTCAGGAGGCTGAGGTGGGAGAATTTGCTTGAGCCCGGGAGTTCCAAGTTACAGTGAGCTATGATCGTGCTACTGTACTCCAGCTTGGGTGACAGAGCAAGATCCTATCTCAAAAAACAGGTAGTATGCAGGTAGGTAGATAGATAAAATTTAAAATAATTATGCTGAGTCAATAGGCCAGACATAAGAGAGTGTGTAAAATGTAATTCCATTTATATAAAACTCTAAGAAAACTCTATAATGACAGGAAGCAGATCAGTGGTTGCCTGGGGCCAAATGTAAGAATGACAGACTGACTGGGAAAGAGATAAGGGAATTTTTAGGGTGACAGAAATATCCTATATCTTGATAGCAGTGGTGACTGTAGCTCAAAGTCATAAAACTGTACACTTAAAAATCGATGCACTTTATTGTATGTAAAAAATAACGTTGAAAAAAATACATGTCCCATCTAACCCGTGACAATGTTATTAAGGAATAAGTGATACAAATTATATGTGGAAGCTTAATACACATGCCCTGGGACGAAGTCATAGCAAACAATGTATTTTTTATTCTGAAAGTCAACAATATGGTACAGAAGGAAGCCCTGGCTACTGACAACACTGATGAAAGCTAAGTACTAAGCACATCCTCTGTGTCATGCATGCCGTAAGGTCTTCATGTGTGTCAACCCATCTAGTCTTTACAACAACCCTGTGAGGAAGGAACTATTATTATTCCCATATTACAGATGAGGAAACTGAGGCACTGAGAAGTTAGGTAACTTGCCCAAAGTCACAAGAAAAACCAGAGCAAACAATTTTCAGGTAAGTGAGAGTCTTACAAGTAGCAAAGTACCAGGCCTGGAAAGCTACTTTCCCACCTAAAGACAAGCATCAAAGTGTTGCCTCCAAGCCAGAGCCACCAACTCTGCAGAAGGCCTTCCCCATCAGTAGAGTGGAAAGTTAATTGTGCAGGAGATACCCCATCTTTTCTGTGGATCTGGGGAGGAGCAAATAAAAACAGAATAGCTAGAACAACAACAACAAAAAAGACAAGGTGGTAACATCTCCACATAAAAGTCATAAAAGTGGTTTACAGGCAACAAATAATTACCATAACTAGCCACCTACTATGTGAGGCTTGGCGAAGAGCTTTAAATGTGTTCTCTTGCAACCTTCCCAGCAGCTCAGAGAAATAGGAAGTATTACAATGATCACTGTACAGATGAAGAAACTGATTCTTAGGACAGGTAAGATAATCTACCAAAGGTACATACAACTAGCAAGTGATAGAACTCACAGTTCAATCAAATCTATCTTCAAAGTTAGTTTTCATGCTTAAATGTACTCCCACCCCAATCTCAATGAAATCAAAGTTTTAAGAAAATAACGTAAAAAGTTAGTCAAAGTATGGACATCCCAACCAAGCCTGCGTTGTCTCCAACTGTTCCAGTATTTTTCTGAGACTGTAACAGCCACTGTTATTTACAGAGCAAACATGCCAGGCATAGTGCTAAGGGCTTTAGATAATGAACTCCGGTAATCTTCACAATAAACCTACAAGATTCAAAGAGAAGAAAATCTTTCCCCCTAGAACTGTGTATCCAGACAACTACCTTTTGAGATGAAGAACAAAAGAAAAACATCTATGATAAACAAAAAAGAGCATTTACTACCAATAGGCACTCGCTAAAGGAAATTCTAAAGAAAAGTCAAACCTGAAGGAAGGTCTGAGATGCAAGAAAGAAATATGAACAAATAAATTGCCAAATATATAGGTAAATCTAAAAGACCATCTGCTCCTCCCCACCCCCGCCAAAAAAAAAAAAAAAAAAGGTAAAACAGGCTGGGCACCAGAAGCTCATGCCTATAATCCCAGCACTTTCGGAGGCTGAGGTGGAAAGGATCACTTTAGCCCAGGAATTCAACACCAACCTGGGCGGCAACACAGGGAGACCCTGTCTCTACAAGAAAGAAATTTTTTAAATTAGCCAAGCATGGTGGCTCACGCCTGTAGTCGTAAATACGTGGGAGGCTAAGTGGGGAGGATCGCTTAAGCCCGTGAAGTTGAGGCTGCAGTGAGCCAAGATCACACCACTGAGCTTCAACCTGAGTGACAGAGGGAGGCCCTGTCTCAAAAAAAAAAAAAAAAAAAAAAAAGGCAAAATGAATACTGGATTTAGGTTGGGGTGGCAGTATGATCAGATATAGGGTGGTCACTTATATTATCCAAGGTGGTTAGGCTATGGATTTTTTTTTTTTTTTTTTTTTTTAAGACAGGGTTTTGCTCTGCTGTTCAGGCTGGAGTACAGTGGTGCCATCATGGCTCACTGCAACCTCTGCCTTCCAGGCTCAATCCATCCTCCTGCCTCAGCCTCCCAAGTAGCTAGGAATACAGGTGCACGCCACTGCACCCAACTAATTTTTTTATTTTTAGTAGAGGCAGGGTTTCGCCACATTGCCCAGGCTGGTCTGGAACTCCTGGGCTCAAGCAATTCAACCAATTTGGCCTCCGAAAGTACTTGGATTATGGGCGTGAGCCACGACACCTGGCCTGGATTAACTTTAGACTTAAAAGTATATGTGACTTTATTTCAAGAGTAATTACTAAAACAATACTATGTGAATCTTTAAAACCAAATCAGGGTTGGGGGTGGGGTGGAGTGGAATAAGAAGGAATGAGTTGGAAAATGGTGGTGCCCAGATTCGAATCCAGGATGCCAAGTTCCCAAGCCTATTCGCAAAACAATACCACCATATTGCATACAATCAGCTCTCAGAAATCACATGTGTGTCCTTAGGCAACAAACATACTATTTCCACTTGTCATCTTTTCTCAAAGCACATGAAGACTTAAGATTTAAATCCTCAATGGATCAAGAGTTGATGAGAAATAACCACCACAGGCCACACTCCATACACAGCACTTGTTTTTGGCCTCTCCAAAGGAAACCTTTCCAAGTAGGTTGGAAAGTCAACAAGATGGTAACTAGAAAGAGAACTTTTTTTATTGCTAGAACTATCCAAGCCCATCGCCACTTTAAATTTTGCCTAAAAATTAACAATCCCTGGGCAAAAGCTCTTTCTCATAGCCAAAGGAGCAGTGATAACCTCACACCTAAACTCTGCATTGCTCTCCTATTTAAAGACATTTCTGGCCGAGCGCGGTGGCTCACGCCTGTAATCCCAGCACCTTGGGAGGCCGAGGCAGGCAGATTACCTAAGGTCAGGGGTTTGAGACCAGCCTGACTAACATGGTGATACTCCGTCTCTATTAAAAATACAAAAAAATTAGCCAGGCATGGTGGCAGGCGCCTGTAATCCCAGCTCCTTGGGAGGCTGAGGCAGGAGAATTCCTTGAACCCCGGAGGTGGAGGTTGCAGTGAGCCGAGATCATGCCATTGCACTCCAGCCTGGGCAACAAGAGCAAAACTCCATCTCAAAAAAGAAAAAAAAAAAAAAGACATTTCTGATTTAAGTATGTTTTTGTCAAGAATCTTTAATTATGTTTCACAATTGTGTCTTCCTTTCTTTCACTTGCCTAAAATTTCAACTTCAGTGCCTCAGAAGTAGATTAAATAAAGATAAGCTCTTGTCAATCAGAGCTGGCTTCTCCTCCCCCCACCTACCTTCTCTGGTTACTAGTTCCAAATGCTGCCAATCAAGAAAAATTCTTGCACATCAGCTGTCATTCTTTCCTGTTTAAATGACGCTGGTCAGACTTCATTAGGAACACTGTCCTGATCAAAAGCTACAGCCAATCATGTCCAGAGAACATCGAAGAAGCAGCTGGTCATGTCTAGCTGGTGTCTGGCACAATTCCCACTCAAAGAGGATGCAAGCAGGGCCAGACACACTTCCCCAGGGCCAAAGAGGCAGCTAGTCATGTCTCTGGCATATTACAGGCTGCTGTAAACTACATGTCCTCTGCTGATTGTGTTCCTACGTCACTGGCCCACTAAAGATAGTCTCAAACTTTAGTAAGTCCTCATAGCCACAAAGACAAGTGGGAGTTTAGCAGTACTCTCCTTCACTAGTTGGTTGTGCCACTGAGTGACTGAAGTCAAGCTGCTGGTTTCTGATTCTCTAGACAGCACGTTCAATCCTTCCCCAACATACAGAAGTTTACAATAGCCACCATTCTACACACCCACAACAGCATCCATACTCTCTCAAGACAGACTGAACATACTATGTCAAGGAAATAGTAAAGAATTAGCACAAATTTGACAGTTAAAGCCTCAAAGAGCCAATTCTTTCAACTCAAATACTTATTTTCAACTGTATTGACACAGTACTGTTGTGGTATTTACTTAAAAAGATGAGGTGGGTGGGAGATTTTTAAAAATACAGCCCTTTAAACACCTAAAGAAACAGTAGGATAGAAGCAAGAGCAGAATTTGGTTGAGGTATTTTTGGTTGTCGTTTTCTTTTGAGCTTGCAAGCTCTTTATTCTCTGGTTGGACTATCCTGTTTGTCCCCGGGGTATAGTGCAGAAAGCTTTATACCCAAGATTCAACATGCCAGTCATGCCCTTAAATCCCAGATGTGTGTACCCACATCAGGAGCCTGGCTGTGTCAATATGCAGGTGCGGAATGACTCAGAGGTGGGCCATTCATACCAGAAGAGGCATTTGCCTGGGTTCAGAGTGAATCAGAAGTTCAGTTATTAGTAACAGAAGTGGTTATTTAAATGTATGATTTCATCCTAATTAAAACTAATGGGGGAGAGAATTTGCATTTAGCTGCCTAGTAAATAGCTCTGTTATTTCACTTTTAATATCTGAAGGGTATTAGCAAGATAAGATTTTCAGGGCAGGAGGGGAGGGAAGTGAAGGTGGTGGGTTGTTATTCCCACCCCCTGAAGATTGGTTTTATATCCTATTCCTTTCCTTTAGTGCTTTTTAACAACCTCCACCCATCTAACCAACCCCCTAGGTCAGAACCTAATAAAACATTCCATCTTAGAAAGCTAACAGTCCAGTACACCTAAGAAAACCACCCAGGGACACCACTGAACATCTTGCATGCACACTAATAACTGCAGGATATCTGATTAGGAGAATGCAAAATAAGAAGCCATTAATGGCAGCCCTCATCTCCTTCCTCCACACTGATTACCAAAAGAACAGCAGCAGCTGAATCAGAGCTAAATCCTATTCACAAGGGACCTAGGGCAACAAAGAGGAAAAAAAAACGTTAGAGTAGTGCTTCTCAAGGGAAGCTGCTTTAAGTCATTTTGATTCTGGCGTCAATCACGCCTGCCACAAATCAATAAGCATGTATAACGCAAGCAAAGACTAGATTCCATTCCTCCCCTCCCTCCTGGGGCTCAGCACAGTGCACCTAGCATACTTAATTGTCCTGCCAACTAAACTGCTACTTGCAAGGCCTCCAGAGGAACTCAGCTAGTCCAAGGCTGAGTTTAACTCACAGGCTTAAATGTTTACCCTGAGAGCACAAAAATATCAGCTGGGGAGAAGGAACAGATGGCCTCAGGGCAGCTCGCTCTCACTCTCACAGAAGCTGACTAACCACAAGACTCTTTCGAAGAGTTTTACCCTCTCTGTGCCTTAGTTTCTTTACCTGATAGCATATCTGCTCCCCAGGGTCATTGTGGGAAGTAAACAAATTAATTCACATAAAATACAAGGAACAGTGCCTAATAAAAATTAAGTGTCTCCACCCTTGTCCCCCTCCTATGTACCTATAGAGGTGAGAGAAGGGGATGAAAAAGGCGAAAAGGAAAAAAAAAAATGGATCCAAGGATGTGGCTTAGATTTACAGATAAAGAACCTAATGGCCCACCTCCCCCATGACCCCCTTGCACTGAACTTTACTCCACCCCAAATCTGTAGTTCTCTCCCTTCCAAAGACACAGCTTCTGACTCCTGGCTTAGCAGTCAGTGAAGATGATCAGAATTCCCCTTCTCTGCAAAGAACCTCAGCAAAAAAAAAAAAAAAAAAAAAAATCATTAGAGTTTCCATAAACACAGTATTTTGAGATTGGTGAGGGATCTGTCGATCCCCAAACTCTGTGCAAGTCAAAATGAATTTGCTGGTAGACAGCCAATGTTTCTGATTTGATTTGGCAGAATACACCCAGTTAGGATGTTCTCTCAATGCAATTAGCAATGCACTGTCAATGAGCAGTTTAACTATTGACAATACCTGTTGCAATTTAATTTTAAATGTCAATGACTTGTTTGGGTTCACTGTAACAAGGCTTTTATGCATGACAAATAAGCATCCTAGAACAACAGGATGGATGAGCAAAACAAGAGGGTGAAGAAAGTCAATAGACACTGTATAAGGGGCTGTCTTTCAAACATCCCTCTGTGGCTATGACTGCCATGAACAAGGCAGGCTGCTCCTCCCAGGAGCAGGTTGGGGACTTAGGGAGTGTGTTACTGTCATCCACTTTTGCAACTGATGCCCACTGTTCCTAATGGGATATGGGTATGAGGAGCAGACCAGGTTCTGGAGATAACCAGGACTAGGCAAAAATGCTAGCCCAAGCAGGGACTTGGTTCTGAGGACACCACAGTGACTCTGCCTGACTTTTACTAGCTAGGTGGCCTTGAGCAAGTTATCTAACCTCTCTTTGCCTCTATTTCTTCCTCATCTATACAATTAGGATAATTGTAAAGAATATATAAACAAACATATTACAAGCACTTAGCACAGTACTTGGTACATTAACAGCATTTGATAAATGTTAGCCTGTTATTATTCAATTGAGTTAGATGGTTGATATTACTCAAAAAAGAAACAAACAAAAAAAAATCTATACACTTGCACAACATAGAAGGATGTCACCAATTCAAGCATCTACAGTGCAAGACTTTGAGTAAAGTTGACTCACCCCACGGAAAAACTGAGGGGTAGAGTCTACAGCAAAATGGAAAATCTGTACCCCTTTCCTAGAGCACTCCTGCTCTCAATAACAAATGAAGCCAGGCATGGAGCATGGCCTGGCACTGCCAGGTGTTCTGATTTTCCTGGAATAACCCTAAATCTGGTTTTTTTTAATGTGAAATATCCTGGACTTTAAATGTTGGAAACTTCCTCCAAAATTTTTACAACAACAAATATGCCAAATGAACCAAACCTGTTCCTGGACCAGGTTTATTAAAGCCTATCTCTGAGAACTCTCTTGTCCAGGGTAACCCTTAAGAACTCCCTAGGGAAAAAAAATCACCAAAAGTCTTTACTCATTTCCCATATAGGTGAAGCCTTACCAGAGAATAACACCACAGAAGGGTCTGCAGAGAATCTGGAGTGTTCTCTAAATCACAGGACAAGAAGCTGCGGCAGCTGCTTCCATGCTGACTTACAGCCTGCTCACTGAGAGGGGAAGTGGATGATTTATGAGTTGCAAAGGTGATGCAAAATGCTAATCAGCTTTAAGCTGACACTGGATAACACAAGCAAATTTATATATTCTCTAAAATAATTCAAATGCTTTTCATGCGGAATAGCAGGCAAGGATAAAGATGAAGTGATAACACTTCAGAGACTTCACAAAATATCCCAATTAATCTAGGCCATAAACCTACAACAGATCCTCACTTCTGAGCACAGGAGCATACCCCAGCTGAAAATCACAGGAAATATCCAAGTCAAAGCAAATCAGCCAATAGGTTTCCCAATTCATGTGCCTAGGGAATTTCACTGTGTTTCTGAGATGACTTTGGTTTACCACAATATCCTTAGTGTCTTTATTCCTCTTTGCCAAATATGGATTGGGAAGGAGGTGGTGTGAGGCATGAAGGAAGGATGGGGCATGGATCACGAGACAGACTGGGGGTTAAATGAGAAGTCTCCAGGACGACAGAAAAAAGAAAAAAAAAGGTTCACAAAGTACCACTTTAAACAATTTTCACTTTTTTCAACAAATGCATGTATTCAACAAATATTCACTGAGTGCCCACTAATATCAGGTGCTAGTCTACGTACTGGAAATCCAGCACTACAGGAAACAAAGTCCCTGCAGACACAAAGCTTATATCCTTGGGCCATCCATATTGAGACCTAAGAATTAATCTTGGAAGCAGAGATCACAGACTTTTTATGTTAGAAAGGACTTTTAAATCTATTCAGCACTGAATGTGAGATACAAATGTCCTCCACAGCTTTCATTTGACAGACATTTCACTAAGCTCTGCCCTCTGTGCTGGTCCCCTGCACTGGCTGTCTACAGCAGCAAATCAGATAAGGACCAGCCCTTATGGAGCTCACAAGACTCCTTGTCAGGGGGCTGTGTGGCCACCTCCACTGAACAGAAGTCACCACACTCTAGTTGTGTTTTTGGCCACTTCTGTGGAGCCCAAGGCTTCTGGCTAAGGGTACTGCTAGCTTTGGGGAGAAAAGGGGCTTAATCTGCTTGTGCCCCTCAGCCAGCTTCCACCTAAGTAGCCCCATTCTTTTTATTAACTGATATTCTAAAAACAGGTATCTTTGGGAGAAAATATAGTTCTATGGGTTAAAATAATTAGAAGGTAAAAAGTAGTATCTCTCAAAGGATGCTGGTCCCTTCTGTTAAACCTGTTCTCTTTACGTTCAGCCCCCAGAGCATCAATTCATCAGTCCCCGGTCTGCTCTGCAGGGCCACTAAAAGTGTGATTTCTCCTCCATAGGATAACTCTGCAAATGTCTGAAAACAGTACAAGGGTTACCATCTCCTTTCATAACGAGGTCTGATACCCCAGTTTCATCACTCACATTGGTGCCTCCTCAGGTGCCTTCTCATTCTTTTGCCATTACCAATCCAAAAACTATGTAATAAAGTGTTTTAGGAATAGTATTATCCTACATAAAGGTTTATGAAAAAACGCTCTGTTTAAGACATCTCACATAATTAAACTGGGTAAGAGATTTGACATAGAAGACGCAAGTATATCCTACAAATTATTTACAGAATCCTGGAGCTTCTGGAGGATGCAATAGAGTTGTCTGAATATCAAATGTGCTTAAGTCAGATTCCTGCAACCTATCCCAGAACTACTGAATTAAAATCTCCAAAAAATGCCTGAGATTCGTTTTTTTAATACATGTCCCATATGGTTTACATTGAGAATGGGGCGGGGGGCGAACAGGAAGGAATTAGTGTGTCAGACACAAACTCTCAACTGAGAAGACCTCAAATTATATAAAAAATCTTTTCAGAGCTTTTATAATCTCACTGACCATCTGTAGCACAGAAATGAATCCTGGCATTAGTGGTACTAAGTGGTTACACAGCAGTACTCTGGAGACAAGAAAAGGAAAAGAAAGTTTTACCTTGCATTTGAAAAAGTCAGTTAAGAACCTACCATTACGGGAAAAAAAAAAAAAACCCCAACATGCAAATGCTAAAACATTACAGGGATATACATATATATATATATTTCAAAATATCTAGCTTGGTAGCAACCTAATGTGTAAAGCCCAGATTTCTCCAGCCATAGCATGAATCCAACAGGTTTCATACTATCTGTCTAGCCCTTCCTCATGCCCCTCAATCCCAGTGATCCAAACTCCACTGAGAAAATGAAATTTCATCTATTTACTTTGAAGCAGATTTTTAAAAAATACAAGTCCCCAAGCACCAGAAAAGAAAGACTTCTTTACCTAAAAAAAAAAAAACTAAAGAGGAACAGAGAGTTATTATTGGCACTTGAATCTACAGCATCAGAAAAATGGCAGCCCTTCAAACTCCACACGTGGAAGAGCTCTTCATTTTAAGCTGAAAATGGGAAATTAATTTTCAAGTCTCTTGTCTAGAAGACAGCTTTTAAAAAGGTATTAACCTACATTTGGAGATTAATGCAAACATAGCCATCTTGTTTTAGTGGGTACAATCCAACTTTTATTAAGACAAAGACGGATTCAGAGTAATTAAGAGCTTGTCCAATATCCAGAATTTTATGACTCTAAATATTAGCAAAGCTGGCATTCTTACCAGCTTTGCCTCAGAGCTATTGCATTATAAATCCTTGGTGGTAATGAAACACCAGCTAAAAAGAGGTTGAATAAGTCTCATTTAAAAAACAGCCTTCCCGTGGAGAACTACACTGACTTTAACATAATGTATAGCCACTCTTAGAACATTAATACTACGAGAAAAAGGTGAGTGGCTTGGGATTTGCTATTAAAAAACCTCAAAGAAGATAAGGAAGTGTGTTTTAACAATGTTGAATGTTGGGAGACTCCCTGGTACCAAAGTCTCAGAACACCTTGCAGGGATTTGGGTAGAAAAGGGACAGTACACCCACACTAAGGATGCTAGTGGTGGCTTGTATGTGAGGCACATCCTTAACACTACATACTGTTTATACAATGTAGTAGCCATCACAGGCATTGTAAAAAATAACATTTAAAAAAATTTGAAAGTTAACATCTCATTTTTAAACCACCTCAATGGGGTGCTCTCTTCTGCTACTTAAATGATGCCAACGTATGCCCTTGAACACTCCCTTCTCAAAGAAGGATTTCACCAGGGTCACCACCTGCAAACTATCTCTACCAATGGTCTGAGGGGGCACTTGTGGAATATGACCAAAATATTGACAATTGGTCATCACTTTTTCAGACTTCATATAATCGAAGACTCTGAGACACTAAATTCTAATGCAAATTTATCCTGTACTTAAAGGGCCACCAAAGAGTTAATCACATAGTGACTATATACATAGTTTAAAAACAGTTCCCTCTCTGTTCTTGCATCAAATTTGCCACCCACTGACTAAACAGGCGAATACCAAAGGTTCCTGGGTCCCAGCCACCGAGAGTGATTATCTAAAAGAAGCCTGTCATCTCTACCCCCTCAGGAGAGAAATGACACATCACCTATGCACCTCACCTGAGCCATAGCCAATTATCCATATACCCAAAGCATAAATAAGAGTTAATGGAATGGACTAGATGAAAACACACCACGCACCACATGATTAGCAAAAAGCAAGCTGCTAAACAGAGTGGGCTCTGTTCTTCTCAAAAGACACCCTTAAGTAGAAATTAAACACCAATCTATGTTCAAGGAAATACCAATCTTTACCTTTTTCTGTCCACTAGGCACTCTACTCTCCTATGAGAAACAATACCCTCTTCCTAAAAGCACAAACCTTGCAGAATAAAAGCTGTGCCAGGAAGAAGAAATTTAAATTGAGACATCATGCTTTCTTTGACTATTCAAAGATAGTGTCAGAATATAATAAATTGTCTCTTAGGGAATTAACAAAGGTACCATTTTCTAAAATGAACAAAGGGATTTTTTATTAAATGCTTTTGCTTTTTTTCCCCATAACATGACTTTATTTTTTACTCCAGAGAGAAACAGATACCTTGTATTTGGACCTTATTTACTGAAATTAACCATAGCCAACACTTTGCACTATCATTTATGAAATCGAATTGGGGGAAATTAAAAACGAAGAAATATCAGGACACACAAATACACCTGTGGGCTATGAGAAAAAGAAATTCCATGGGAAACAATGCTGACTCAGCCAAGAGTCCACAGAGCCAGCACTCCGTTGTTTGCTTAGTGGCTGACGCACCTCACGCACACTCCTCCAGACTGACCACAGAGACCACACACCCCCAAATCCATATTTTATGTAGATTAAGTTTACTTCCTCATGTAGGGTTAAATCACTGAACCTGCTCTGAGCACCTATGTGTAACTACACCCCATCCCCCACCTTTACAACAGCAAGCAGCAAATGCTTTATACTATAAATAATGAATACCAAAGGGGAGGAAGGGAGGCAGCAGCAGTAAGTACTTTAAAGGTAAGGTACCAAAGTATTAATTAGCCTGGCATAGCACCCAGCATGACAACTAGCCCCCAAAGACTGAATTTCATTGTTTAACAAAGGTATTATGACACTAAAGTTAAGACTTGGCTCCACAGCCTTCCTAACAACCTCTAACTTACAGCATCTACTGTGATGCTAGGCTAGTGAGGCATGGTAAAAAAAAAAAAAATTTGTAATTTTCTATACAAAGCGCTTCCTAATGCACTATGTAATGTAATCGTCACAAGAAACTTGTTACCCATTTTACAGATGAGGAAAGGACAGCTTTGGCAAGCCAGAGATTGACTTGCTGACGATTACACACATAATAAATAGGAATGTCTCCTGACTCTGTTCCAGTGACAACCCAGATGAATAAGACATAACCTTTCTGTTCATACAGTTTTAGAATTTAGATACCAACACACTGGCATGAAGATACATGACAAATGCCAACTGAGTATACACAAGCTGTACAGGTCCCTAAAAGGCAACAACCTCTTGAAGCCATGAATAAAAAGCCTATGGAACATTTAAAAACCCATTCTGTATAAAACACTCAGATTCGCAAATAAGAAACAGCATGTGAAAGGGTTCTGTAGGTCATAAATGTTATACAAATGTTACTTGTTAATAAAAGTACTAACAGCTACTACTTACTGAGCATTTGCTATGGGTCAGGCACCATGCTCAACATTTCACATACATTTTCTTAATTAAACCACTCATCAATATTATCCCCATTTTACAGCGGAGGAAACTGAGTTTAGACAGCTAAAATTACTCACCCCAAATCATTTAAGTGGCAAAACTAAGTTAAACAAGTCTCTCTGTCAAAGCCCACGTTTTTTGTTTATTTGTTTTGTTTTGTTTTGTTTTTGAGACAGGGTTGGGCTGTCTTCCAGGCTAGAGTGCAGTGGCATGATCATGGCTCACTGCAGCCTCAACCTCCCAGGCTCAAGCGATCCTTCCACCTCAGCTCCCCAAATAGCTAGAACTTTAGGTGGATACCACCACACCTGGCTAATTTTTGTATTTTTTATACAGACAGGATTTCGGCATGTTGCCCAGGCTGGTCTCAAACGGGTTCAAGTGATCCTCCCACCTTGGCCTCCCAAAGTGCCAGGATTATAGGCATGAGCAACTATGCTCAGCCCAAAGCCCATGTTTTTTAACCACTATCTGTATTGCCAGTGTTTATTTTTCTAGTAATCATTACTATTATATAGTCCCCAAAGTCTTCACCAAGTACTCAGATCTGGCTCTGAAACAGTATATTTCTGATGGACATCTTCAACTCACAGTTTCTTTGTATAATCAGATCCTTAATGTCTGCAGGTAATAGCGTGGTGGTTCGTTTTGGAAAACACCAAAGATCCCATGTGGTCTCTAGCTATTGAGAAAAATCCAAGAAATGATGGTGCACACATATTAACAATCAAAGGTTACAGCTATTTGGTATTTTAAACACTTTCAACTGAAGTTCTTAACAGTGCTTAAGAGAAGGCTTAAGTGCATTAAAAAAAATTCTCTGTACATTTGTTATTCTCATCCCAGCTTTATAGATGAGTAAACATTGACTTGTAGACATTACAGGAAGCTGAGATTGAAGTTCTGGCTGTTTCTATTCCTCTCCCAAGACATGAATAACACGAGCTCCTGATTTAGCCCACCTTTCCTCATAGCACACAGCAGGTAAGGAGAAGGCATATGTATCGACAGAAACTCAGATAGATTTTAAAAATTGTTTTTAATTAAACCACAGGAAATATTGGGGGGCAGGCGGGGACAGAATTGATGTTAGATCTCAGAAGGGATGACAAGTTTGTTAATCTTAAGGCAACAGAAGAAAATATAAAAAACTCAATTTCATAAACTGCTTTGTAATGAAAAATTAAAATAAAAAAGAACAAACTTGGAAAAGGTATGATAAATATTACAAAGGGTTGCATATTGCCAGGCACGATGGCACTAAAATAAAAAAAGAACTTGGAAAAAATATGACAAATATTACAAAGAGTTACATATTGCCAGGTGCAGTGGCACACACCTGGACTCCCAGCTACACAGAAAGCTGAGGTGGGAGTATCACTTTGAGCCCAGGAGTTTGAGGCCAACCCAGACAACTTAGGAAGACCTAGTTTCTAAAAAAATAAAAAAATTAAAACAAAACCAACAAAAAAACACACCAGTTAAGAAAAAAAAAATTTGAACCCATAAACCATTAAAAGAGAAACATAAACGGGGCTCAAATTTGTGCAAAAAAAAAATAAAGGGGAAGAACAGCTTTTTAAATAATACAATTATGAAAGAAATCCAGTAGCTTTTTAACCCTAGAAATATAAATAATGATCATTCTTAAGGTAAGCACACCCTATATCGCTGAGGATCGTATACAGTGTAAACTGTACACAGATAAGGATAAAACAAAATGCTCCTTGTGACTGTTCTACACAGAGGATGTACTGAAGAAATTAAGAGAGATTCTACGCATAAATAAGTTCTTTGTGGTTTAGCAGCACAAAATAGAAAACTTACAACAGAAGAATATAAAGTATGGCACAATTTGATGTACTATTATGCTGCCATCAAATTACTATCATGATATAGCATTGTAAGAAATGGCTTTTTTAATGTTAAGCAAAATACAAAGGTATTCCAATATAATCACACCACCAAAAAGTGATGTTCACATGACATACAAATCCCAGAAATAAAAGTATAAAAATGGGGGGGGATTGGGGGACAATTTTAAAACTCTTAATTCCATAATAGATTAGAGACTTCTTTAAGTTTTCTCTCACTACAAAAAAAAATGCTATTAAAAGAACGTGTGTGTGCATGCGAGTATGTGTTAAATACAATCATAAGCAGAGAAAGGAAAGCAACTCTCCTCTCATACTCTGCCTATCTTCTTCCTCTGCCTTGAAAGAGCATACATATATATGTATTATATATGTATATATCCTATAAATGAGTTTAAAGTTGCTAATATCAAAGCTCTTTCTTGTCTAAAACGCTTCACCCTTCACACACACAAAAAATAAGGTTTGGAATTGGACATGGTATATTTCAATTCTATTAGGAATAAGAAAATAGTACAACCAACATGTGACACACACAAAATTATAAATGTATCATAAATACTTGCTTTCTGTGTGCACTGTAAAATCTAGCTCACTGAAGAATTTTCTATGCTGTTTCTACTAGGAAAACACTTAAAAATCCAATGTTCATTTGAATTTTTTAACATCCCATAGCAGGTAGACACTGGCTATTTTCTAGAAAGGATTTTCCATAACACTGAGCAGAAAGTTGAGATTAAAGCTCTGCTATCTTTGACTGAAATTAATTCTCCACAACTGTTTAGGGAACTTGTATTTCAGAAAGAGGGACTCAGCTGACTAGTTCCAACCTCTCTTTTCAAAGAGGAAAATGTGTGTTTAAAAAAAAAAAAAGCCACAAGCAAGCACCTACCAGCCTACATACTTTGTGTGCTCCCAAAGAACATATTACTTGAGTGTAAATTTTTGTCCCATTTTTCTTTAAAGCCTTTTAGGAAAACATCACTTCTGACTGAACTACCTACCCTTGGGAAGAACGGATGAATCAATGTTTGTCTAAAGACATTAAATTAAAAAAACAGAAAAAAAAAGCAAAAAACACACATAGGCACTTCTAGAATGTGCCTACTCTGTTCATCACTATGCAGATTTCACAAGCATTTCCCTAATCCAGGGGAAAGCTATTCTTTAAAATAGTACATTTACACGCTCTACTAAGAGTATTCCCTAGATTTCAAGTTGGTGGTTTGTTGGCTACACTGCAGCAGGTTGGGTGGGAATATCCTGAATAATCAGGAATAGGAGCCACACAAGGCAGCCCCTCAGCAATGGGGCTCCATGTGCCCCAGGGAGAGGGAACTCTACTACCTTGACCACAGGGCTTCTCACTCCTGCTCCTTCTCTTCCTCATTCAGCTCTCCTGGTTCCATAAGCATCAACAATTTCTTTCATTTAGGGGTCCACGTCAGCTCCTACGCATATATTTCACTGGGATGGCTTCCATCCCAGCAATCCATGACAATATCTTTTTTAGTGTACCACACTAAAATCCCATTAGTACACAGGTTCTCAATTTTGGCTGCACTCAGAAGAATCTAGGGAATGAACCAGATTCTGTTCATTTGTAAATGATTCTGATTTAATTGGGATGAAGTATGGTCTCGGTATCAAGGGATTTTGTAATGTAAAGTACCCTAGCTATCTTTCTTTTTCAGAATTGGACAATTTGATTCTAAAACTTATATAAAAAAGAAAAGGGCCTAGAATAGTAAAAACAACCTTGAAAAGAAAACAAAGTGGGAGGATTCACACTACTGCATTTCAAGACTTACTATAAAGCTAGATAAACAAGACAGTGTGGTATTGGGATGACAGACAAATAAATCAGTGAAGCAGAACAGAGAGTCCAGAAATAGACCTAAACAGAAATAGACACAAACAAGCAACTGATTTTTTATTTATTTTTTATTTTTTATTTTTATTTTTGAGATGGAGCCTCACTCTGTCTCCCAGGCTGGAGGGCAGTGGCACGATCTCAGCTCACTGCAACCTCTGCCTCCCAGGTTCAAGCTATTCTCCTGCCTCAGCCTCCTGTGTAGCTGGAATTACAGACGCCCACCACCACACTCGGCTACTTCTTGTACTTTTAGTAGAGACGAGGTTTCACCATATTGGCCAGGCTGGTCTTGAACTCCTGACCGCGTGATCCACCCTCCTCATCCTCCCAAAGTGCTGGGATTACAGGTGTGAACCACTGTGCCCGGCCTTCAAGCAACTGATTTTCAACGAAGGTGCCAGAGATCTTCAATTGAGAAAGGAAGGTCTTTCAACAAATAGTGCTGGAACAACTAGATAACTGTATGGAGAAAATGAACCTCTACCCTTACCTCACATCACACACAAAAATCTGTGATGGAACATAAACCAAAAGATAAATAAAGCTTCTAGAAGAAAACAAAGATGAATATTTCTATAACCTAGGGTAAGAAAAGATTCCTTAGTGAGGATAAAAAAGACGTGAAATAGATAAGGGAAAAATAAGATAAACTATACTTCATCAAAATTAAAAATTTCTGCTTATCCAAAGACACCATTAGGAACTAAAAAGGCAAGTAACAGACCGAAAGAAGTACTCATATTATGTATATCTGGCAAGGGACTTGTATCCAAAGTATATAAAGAGCCCTATAAATCAATAACATAAAGATAACCAACTTGAAAATGGTTAAAAAAAAAACTTGACCACACACTTCACAAAAGAAAACAGTGCTCAACATCATTAATCATCAGAGAAATGTAAATTAAAACCATACTGAAATACCATGTTATGCCTATTAGAATGGCTAGAATTAAAAAGACTTATCACACCAAATATTTGACAGTATGGAACAACAAGAACTCTCATACAATGCAGGAGGGAATGTAAAATGGTACAACCACTTTGGAAAACTGTTTGGCAGTTTCTTATAAAGTTAAACATATACTGATATGCCTATAACAAAATTCCACAATTAGGCACTTACATTTAAAAAAATCATGACCTATGTCTGCCAAAAAAAAAAAAAAAAACTTGTACAAGACTGACCATTACAGCTTTATTCATAATAGCCAAAAATCTGAAACAATTTAAATGTCTACCAACAGGAAAATGATTAAACAAATTGTGGTATATCTATACAACAGGGTACTATTCAGCAATTAAAAAAACTGACATGCAACAATATAGAACAATCTCAAAAGCATTATGTTAACAGAAGAAGGCAAACACAGTAGAGCACATACTTGTATAATCCCATTCACATGAAATTCAAGAACAGGCAAAACTAAACTACGTTAATACGAATCAGAACAGTGGTTACACATGGGAGGGGTGGGCAGGAATTGATTCAAACCGGAAACTAAAAAACTTTTTCAGGTTCTGACTATGGTCTATAACTTGATGGGTATGTGTGCTACATGGGTATGTATATTTGCCAAAATTCATTGATGTGTACACTTAAGATCTGTGCATTTCACTGCATGTAAACAATATCCTAAAAAAAAAGATCCCCAGGTAATTCTAATTTGTAACAGAGTTGAGAGGCACTGCATTAGAGGGAAAAAAATAAGTTAATCTAACTTTTCTACTCTTCCCTCCTGCATCACAATGATTTCTTGTGCAAGCCAAGATTGTAATTGTGCATATCCAACATTTTCACACAACACCCTACATATATTGCTGCCCAAATTCTGCAGGTACATTAACTGGATACTCATGAATTGATTGGATCCTGGAACTTGTACATCACAGTACACATCTATTTCAGGAGATGCTGAAATATGGGACAGCTAGGAACTATTTTCAGTGCAATTTACCAGCATACCTTCCCCTCAAGTCTGACCAGCCTTCATAAGAGCCTACACTCTGACCCTCATTTCCCACAGCCCCTTAAGACAAACCCAGTACTCCAGCCTCATTGCACTTATTACTTTCAGGACCCCAAGAGGAGCTAACCATTTCCATGTCCACATGTCTTGGTCCATACTAGTCTTTCTGCCTGGAATGTCAACCCTGACTTTTTTTGCATATTCTTTCCTGTCATTCAAAACATCATCATCATGTCACTTTCTTCATGAAGATTCCTCTAATCTCTCTCTATGCCACAAATGGACCCTCTTCTGTGTACCTAATGTGTATCTCTAACACTATGTGGTAGGCAACCTGCTAGAAACAACAGCACGCCCATCACATTCTTACAGCCATCTATCTGCATGCTCATCATATGTTTACTTTTTGATTCAAGTGGGCTCCATAAGGACAGGGGTCCACCTCTTATTTATCATGGTAAGTCCTGGCATACAGTAAGTGTTTGATATACTTCTACTAATTTTTCAAATAAATTAATACCAATACTCTCCCTCCTTTCCCCTAAAGCAAAGTCAACTAGAATAGAGAACAAAACCAGGCCAGAGGAGGGGGTGACTATATGTGAGTGTATTCACATGTTTTAAGTCTGCAGTTAAAATTTACTTGGTACTGAGAACTCTCAAACCTAATAAATTCTTCTCTATGAAGCACTGAAGATTAAAAACTTTGGTTCTTATATCTTTAAAAAAATCCTACCTTTGATGACTTTTTTCTAATACCATTTCTATTATATAATGTTATAAAGGTCTACAGCAACTGCTAGACACTTAATCAAAATAATGATACAAATCAATAATCCAGAACCAATTCCCTCTCTGGACATGGACCCCCAAAGAGTTGTTCCTCTACAACCAATTAAGGGTCCTTTATCTGGTTATTCCACATTTTTCACGCCCATATTCAGCTGACAATCACAATCTAAGTCCTAGATCATAATTTGAAATTCTTTGCAAAAGGGGGGACAAGGATCACTAAGAGAGTTTGTGGTTATTAATATTTATCCCTAAGCAGTAACAGTCGATCAAATCTTTTTCATTCAGCTCAGCAAAACAAACCAGAAAGTTAACCAATTCTGTAACCTTGAATCCTGATGCTACAGTAATTTTGCTTTCTGTGCCTTTAAAAGTGCAGTGTTTTCATTTCTCTGGAAAAGTGCTGATCCAGAGAGCACAAGACAACAGCAGTACTGTGGATATCATTTGTAGGGAAAAAAGGAAACATGAGAGATTAAAGAGACAACTCCCTAACAAGTCCAATGATGAAATGTCTCATGGTCTTTTGAACAAGAACTTCTTTGAAATAACAAAAAACAAAATTAAAGACTCACACAGGCCAAGGTCTATAGCAGGTTGCTCTCCTTTCCTCACACAGTTATTAAAAGCTAATGAAATCATTAAAAAGAATCTAGAAAAGAGTCAAGAAATCATTTAATCATTTTACAGACAAAGAAACAGAGTTAGAAAGAAAATGTGACTCGCCCTATGGGGATGTGACACACAATGTTGGTGACAGAGCAAAGGTCACACCCGAGGTAGTCTGACTCCCAGTTCGGTGATTTTTTTCCCCCCACATTAACACAATTCCTTGGCTTATACTCAGAAATACCATGGAGACCCCTCCTGCTTGCTAGAATCAACACAATCCACACTGCTTCTGTAGTTTATTCCTGGGTCCCACTCATCTATCACCTTCCACTGTGCTGCAGATGTCTGTCCACACTCCAGGTGATTCCCAGACATTCCTGGCTGCTTGGCTTGACTTTCTGTTGCAGCCTGAGGAGGCAGACTGAGACTACTCATCCATTTCACTAAACTACCATTAGAGTGTAATGAGTTGCTTCTTATATGATGCCAGTGGACTGGGGTGTGAAGCTCAATAGTCCATTACTTACCCAATGAATCATTTCCAGCACTCTGCCACCAAGTCACTTTCTGACTTCTACTAGTTAAACATAGCAGGCAGAAAAGTTGACCAGAGGTTCTTGCAAAGTCTTAGAAATGCCAGTGGCTATGAGAAAATCAGGAATAAAACAGCTAACAGTCAGAGAATCCATAATACCAGTCCTTAGTCTAAGTGATTTACATGTATTTACTCATTTATTCCTCAGGACCACTCTGTGGGAAGATACAGTATCTTCCTGTAATTATCATCATGTAACAAATGAGGAAACTGGCTAATGGTCACATAGCTAATAATGGTGAAGCTCGAATTGGGACCGAGGCATTCAAACTCCAGTAACTTAATATTAACCATTAAGCCAGTCTGTTCTTTGCTTGAGTTAAACCCTGCAAGATGGATCTATTTCAAAGCAATCCTTATAAAACATACATTTCTTTCCTCCTTCTCAAAAAGAGGAAAGAATTCCAATATGTAAGGTTGCTCAAACTTCCTAAAAAGGTCTCCGAGAATCATGTAGCCTACATTACATTCTATATATACACAAGACCACAATTCTGCTACTCCAAATAATCAAGGCTAAAGTGGGAGAGTCCTATACTGGCTGCTGTGAATGATGAAGGCAGTAAGAACGGGGATAAAGTGTCACACAGCCCTTTGGATCAGGGACTGCTATGACCTGCAGGTTAATACGCAGCTGCACGTACAACATGATTCAATCCTCCCTCTTGCTTCTGAACAGTTCTATGGTAGCGCTCACAATTGCTGAAATGGGATGTGTTTTGACATGTAGAAAACAAGCAGCAAAAAGCCACTGTCTGCTTTAAAAACTGCAGGCCATCTCCTGGAAATGATCATGTTTTCCTCTGGAAATGGGTGTGAGTAGCTCAGATGCTTTGGTGTTACCATATTCCAAGAAAAAAAAAAAAAAGCAATTCCAGATCTACTTCTACTAAAGCAAAGGACTCCTGATATTACCCAATATTTCAAATGAAAGTATGTTTATAATTTCCCAAGCAGCATACTTTGTTCTGCACATCAACGATGAAAGGATATCAACAAAGTCTATCTCCATGAAAGGACAAATGAAACACAGTTAAATGAAATGCACAAGGCCACGTAGCTGCTTAACATATAAGGTATGGCCAGGCACAGTGGTGCACACTTGTAATACCGGCACTTTGGGGGGGCCGAGGCGGGCAGATCACTTGAGCTCAGGAGTTCAAGGCCAGCCTGGGCAACACAGCAAATTTCCATCTCTTAAAAAATAAAAATAAAAAAAATTAGCTGGGTGTGGTAGCGTTTGAGCACAGAAGGCGGAGGTTGCAGTGAGGTGACATGGCTCCACTACACTCCAGCCTGGGTGACAAAGCGAGACTTCGTCTCAAAAAAAAAAAAATGTAGAATAAGAATACCTCCATTTGCCAAGGCATTTTCCAATTTTTCTAAGAATGGAAATAGCCTTCTCCTTCCCTTTGTATCCCAATGACACAGCTTAACTACTATTGAGAAAAAAAAAAGGAACAGTTCCAAAAACTACTAGTCTTCTAATAGCCACCACCTATGCACAATATATTGCTATACATCCATAAACAGAATTGCTTTTTATTTTTTTTTTGTCCTTCATTGTGAGGATCCCAAACTGTCTCATGCATTTCTAGGTTGGGAAAGTCACATCCTGCTTTGCTCTCTATCCCCTCTATAACCTTCCCTCTTCCAATCCATCCTTAAGCACTCTCTTTTGGATATTGCTACTTCCCTGCTTCCCAAAAGACAAGGTCCAAACGCCTATCAATAACTTTACCAATCAGATCTCAACATATGTTTCACATGTCCTCCCCAATCCTACCTCTCAGGCCCCTCTATCATGCTTTCCCATGTACCTGTGCTCTAGCAGCCACATCAAAATCACTCAATGACATCCAAACACAAAACTCATTTCTACATCTCTCCAACTTCACTTACCCTGATTTGATAGCCTAGAAGATCATTCCTTGTCTCCACCACAGAACAAAACTCCTCTTTATCATTCAAGATCCAGTTTTGTGATGACCATCTCTAGCTTATTTCTCAAAGCTCACAGCACTCTGTGCTCAGGCTGTTACACTTATTACAACTATGTAATATATTGCATAACACAGGACAAGGACTGAGTCGTGTATTCTTCATTCTCAGCTCTTCTCACTGTGATAGGCAAGAGATACCCTAAAAATCCATTCCACAAATTTTTATATAAATTAGGTACTGGGAATACACTGATGGGCAAAAGAAACTGAAGCTGAACTCTCAAAGAACTTACTTCTAGCAGAGAAAATTGGGGAAACATTAAACAACCATGTGTGAGGTGATAATGAGTGCTATGAAGAAAAGTGGAATAAGGGAAGAGTGTCTGCCTCCTTCAGACAGAGTGGTCACTAAAGGTCTCTCTGATAAGGGAGCTTCTAGCAGCAACTTGAATCCAGTGAAGGAGGGAGGCTTCAGGCTAAGAGCATTCTAGGCACAGTGAAAAGTAAACGTGATAGCCTTCAGCAGAGAGTGCATTGCTGCTACAGTACTTGAGCAGATCGGGAGGGAAAGATCAGAGAGAGATTGTGGGAGGCAAAACTGCATGTAGCATCATAAGCAACACCCTGCTCAAACCTGGATGAACAAAAACTGACCCTGGTCATTCTTAATCTTCGTTAATGTTCCTTGCTGCTGACCAGCATAACAATTGGATGGTGGTCTCTTGCTAACTGAAAACTCTGCCCACTACTCCAGTCTCTTCTTGTTGCTGCTGTATAAGTCTTTTCTTAGCTTCTCAATCTTTTACCGCTTTCTCAAGATGAACTCCATTTCACCTTCTTTGGCTTTCTTCAGAATAAAACAGTAAACGCTGTTGTCCTGTTTCCTCTATCCTCAAAATATTTCGTAGTGATTTCTGCTGCAGTTCCCAAGAGATCCTAGTAAATCTCCCTGAAATACGTTGGGCAGCCTTCTCCTTTTCCCATAATAACAGCAGAAGCTGTCTGACTTTTTTTTTTTTTTTTTTTTTTTTGAGACGGAGTCTCGCTCTGTCGCCCAGGCTGGAGTGCAGTGGCACGATCTCGGCTCACTGCAAGCTCCGCCTCCCGGGTTCACACCATTCTCCTGCCTCAGCCTCTCCGAGTAGCTGGGACTACAGGCGCCCGCCACCACGCCCGGCTAATTTTTTGTATTTTTAGTAGAGACGGGGTTTCACCGTGGTCTCGATCTCCTGACCTCGTGATCCGCCCGCCTCGGCCTCCCAAAGTGCTGGGATTACAAGCGTGAGCCACCGCGCCCGGCCGAAGCTGTCTGACTTCTTAGGCAGAATTTCCTCCCTAAAAAGCAATATACTGACTTATAAAATCTTACCCAATTTTTCCTCCGTTACTCTAAAGCTTAACTGTTACGTGCCCCTACAATTATTTCATTTCAAAGAAAAATACCTTTGGTTTAAGCAAATCTAATATGTGGCCTTATGAATTTACTTAAAAGATAAATTGAGCATGACTGTGGTTATAAAAGGATTTTTTACTTTAGAAAATGATTCATAATAGCATTACTAGAAATGGCAAGCTCTCCTATTTCATCCTAAATTTAGGAGCCAATTCTCACACAAATCTTTGAGAACACATCATTAGGTCAGGTGAAGTACACCTGTACAATGAGATCTTCCTTCCAGGAGCCAGTCTGGGACTCCCATCATAGAATCTTAAGAATATTATATTTAACCACCACCAATTTGAAAGCCTATAACCCTCAAGGGTTGATTTATATTCATTCTATTATGAAAGACTATAATTCCTAAAATGTAGACCTCAACTCAAAACACCAGAAAGTTTTGTTAACAACTCTACCAAACCAACCAGTCTCCTGTTCTCTGCTGGCTGAGATTCCAGACATAATTGTTCAGGTAGCCAACCCATCAGCTTTCCATTTTCTTCCACACATTACCATGCCAAATTACTTAAGACTCTTCTCTGCCATTTCTTACAAAACTCTTCTTGGACTACTTCTATGCTCACACTGTCTCATCATCAATTTGCATGTCAGTTCCTTTTAATTGGATTCCATCCAACCAGAGTTACAGCTGCCTCTCTCTATGAAAGAATAAAGTGATTTTTTTTTTTCCTTCAACAATGCCAGAGTCCCTCCCAGGGAATCAAACTGTCACTCCACTTGCTATTAATTATCCTGTGCTATGCCACTGTTTCCCTTCCTTCATAAAGCCCTGAACCATATTCCTTCCCCCTATGATTAACAGCAGTCATGATGATGCCTTACATCCAATGAACCAACACAAGAGGGAAATTCAGGCATCAGGCATAGATGACAAGCAATGACAAGAATACTTTAAGCAAAACATTTAACTAAAAGCAACGTCTCTTATACAAAATATACGAATTCTGAGCTTGAAGACTTGTCTTACACTAAGGCAAAAGATCCCTCAACTTCCCATAGCAGGCAGTCCATTGCACGATCCACAAGGTTAAGACAGGTTTCCTGACACCAAATCCATAAGGTTAAGACAGGTTTCCTGATAATTCAATCTCCTTAGCCACAATATGAGCCTGTGATTTCTTGTTTCCATGGTAAAGGTAAAGACCTTACCAGCTTTTTCTGTATAACAATTCCCCCAGCATTTAAAGCCTCCTATTAAATCTTCCTTCAGCCTCCCCTTCTTCATGTTGTATCATACTCAGGAGAAGGAACAGGATGGAGAGAAGTCTCAAGACAGTTTTATGTGAGACCCAGTTGAAGAAATTGAGATTTTTAAGTCTGATACTTGGGGGATATGAGAACTGTCTTTTAAAAAATTCTCAAGGGCTTCAAGTGTGAAAGTGGAAATTAGATTTATTCAATATGACCCCAGAGAGTAAAACAAGAACCAATATGTTCTACAAACCCACAAAGAGAAATATTTTCCCCCAAATTAAAGCAGGAACTATCTAACAAAAACAGAACTGTTCAAAGAAGGTTTATTTGACAAGGCAGGCCATTCCATGTAAGCAAAGGTGGGACAGCCATTTTGAAGAGATGTAACAATGTGTCTGCAAAACCCCCGCAGGGTGGGCAGGCCAAGAGGATCTCTAGCTTCCTTGAACACTGGGATTGTACAAAACTAATCATTAAGTGCTCAAGTGGCTGGGGTTTTGTCACAATGCAGAAGAGTGAGGCTTTAAGCAGTGATAAACCTCCCACCACTCACACAAGACACATTCATAGGTAACAATTTATTTTGCAAAGAATTAATAGAGGGCACTATACAATTTCACTTGAGTGGGGAAAGAACAAAGTTTGGGGAAAGTCCACCCTACTGTAATAGGTAGAAATAATGGCTCCCCAAAGATGTCCATGTCCACTTAATTCCTGGAACCTGTGAATGTTACTACACATAGCAAAGGGGAATTAAGGTTGGAGATGGAATTAAGGATGCTAATCAGCAGATCTTAAAATAAGGGGATTATCCTGGATTGTCAGGGTGGGCCCAATGTAATTAAGGGTTCTTAAAAGTAGAAGAGGAAGATGTAACTATGGAAAAGAGAAACAAAGAGATGGCATTTTAAGAAGGACTCAATCTGCTGTTGCTGGCTTTGAAGATGAAGGGAAGAGCCATACACCTAGGAGTGCAGGGAAGCCTCCACATGCTGGAAAAGACGAGGTCATAGAATCTGTCCTAGAGCCGCCACGAGGAACACAGCCCCACTGACACCTTGATTTTAGCCCAGTGAGATCCACGTTGGACTTCTAGCCTACAAAAATGTAAGAGAAAAGTTTGTGTTGTTTTTAAGTCACTACGTTTGTGGTAATTTATTATCGCAGCAAATGGAAACTAACACATCCACCAAAATTTCTGATATGCCCATTCTCTAAGAAAATGTCTAATATTTGCTAAATAGCTTAAAATAATAATCTGTAATATAAGTTTCATCAATGATAATCTTTGTATTACAGGAAAAGTAAAGATTAGTAGAAGACAGGGTTTCCATCCAGACCAACAACATAAACGGCAACATAATTGTTAAAATTAACCTTTATATGCCATATGTTATGCCTGGTACATAGTAGACTCTCAATAAATCTTTGGTGGCTTGAATTGAAGCGGTAAAGTTCAGATGAAATCTTTGGCCTCCTTTGCTGGCCAGGACAGTAAGATTCTCGTGCTAAGCAATAAATGGCCTTAGCCCTTAATAATCTCATCCAATGAGTAAAATGGTGGATGAACTCTAACTGCCCTCTGTATAGCTTCTGTATTTAACAAAAACAAGGACACTGCATATATTGGGGGTGTAGGGATGCATGACAGAGACAGAGTGAGAGCCTTTCCAATCATTTGTTTTCCCCCTTCAATAAGGAATCACTCCAGAAAATTACACTCCAGAAAATCTACCTCCACCCCCTTCACAAAGCACAAATGTCATTTCTATAGGAATAGTTTCCCAAACAATAGAAACCCTGAAGCAAGATACATCAAAAAAAAATTGTTTTTCCTTTCATTCTGCACCCTTCATTCTGGTCTCCATACTCTACAAAGCAGAGTGCTGTTCAACTTTTCTGTCCTCATTTCCCCTAAGAGTTATGGTCAGCCATGGCTCTGTGCCTGCACAGATTAGAACAGCTGAAATGCTATAAAGTTTCCACACAGGGCCACAAACACAAAGGCCATCAGGCCAACTCTCACACTCTCTAATGCCCACACCCAGAGAGCTGGTGGCAAATGCCACCAGGAATGCTTTGTCAGCCAGAGCCAGCAGCTGCTCCATAACCTCTGATCTCTAATACTTGCTTATTTTAAAAGTGCTTTTACCTGACCCCATATAAATAAATACACACTGCCATGCAGGCGGCTCTTGTTGCCCCATTCCAAATCAAAGGCACATTTAATTCCATTTTGATGTAAACCTGAATCTGTCCTCCTCAAAGGGGAGAAAAAAAAACTTTGGAAACAAACATTTAAAACAAATAAGAGAGGAGGCTAAAGGTTGAATCAGTCACTAATGGCCAATGATGTAATCAATCCTGCCTATGTAATAAATTTTCCATAAAAACCCAAAAGGACAGGGTTTAAATGAGCTTCACAAGAGCTAAACACGTGCAGTTTCCAGAAGGGTGACAAGTCCACGGAAGGCATATAAGTCCAGTCACTCCCCTTCTCTCCTATCTCGCCCTGTGCATCTCTTCCATTTGGCTGTTCGTATCTGTATCCTTTGTAATATTCTTAATAATAAGTGGGGAAACATAAGCAAATTTTTCCCCCCAGGTTCTCTGAGTCACTCCAGCAAATTAATCAACCTGAGGAAGGGGTCATGAGAACCCCGATTAATAGCTGGTTGGTCAGAAGTACACATCACCTGGAACTTGCAATTGGTGTCTGAAGTCGGGGGCAGTTGTGTAGGACTGAGCCCTGAGATTGTGAGATCTGACACTATCTCCAGGCAGACAGTATCAGAATGCCTGGTACATAGAGTCAAAATTAAATTGAATGAGTTCAGCTAATTAATTGATGTCTTCTGCAGAACAGCTTGGTGTGTGGGGAAAATCCACCACACATCTAGGGTCAGAAGTAAAATGTGAAGTGACTGAGAATAAGAAAAACACCTTGATTTTTTACTATCTCTCAGAAGTTCAGTCCTTGTCCTGCTTCTTTTCCCTATCGAAAATTTCTCTTAATTTGTCTAATCAGGTCATATAGTTTTAATTAACAGTATCCTAGTCACCTCCCTAATCTAAGCTCTGAGTGTTAGTAGGGTGGAATGCGGCGTGAAAAAAAAATGCGATTGTGAAAGAGATGGGGCTTTTAAAGGAGTTGAACTTATACACACACACACACAAACACACACACACACAGAGTATCTGAAAACCTATACATTTCAAAGAGCTTTACATTTAGAACTTCAAAAATGAAAAATGTCAATCTTATCATTGACAGGAGTTTCCCTTATTTCTAAAACCAAAAAAATCCTGAAACTCAGGGTCCCCAAGAATTAGAAAGGGATTTGGCAACCATTTCCCCATGGGCTTTCTTAATAGACATGCTCTTTGCCATCAGTCAGACAGTGCAGTGGTTAAGAGTCTGTGCTCTAGAGCCAGACTGCCTGGGTTCCTCTCCTACCTTCATCACCTACGAGAAAAGATCTCTGGCACCTCTGTGCTTAATTTCTGCTCATTCACAAAATGAAATAATTACGGTACCTATACCTTCCAAGGTTGTTGAGAAAATTAAATAAGTTCATATACAAAATCACTTAGAATAGTGTCTGACAGAAATTAACTCCACTAGCTTATGAAAGCAATCATCATCCACATTTGTGCCTCTTGGGAAATTTGCATAATGATCCTGCTGGTCACATTATCATCTCTGAGTTCTATGACCATCCCTTGCTCTCATTACCCAACACCAATCCCTCATCTCTCCATTTTGACTGCCTACCCTGATTCCATGTAACCTGCTGAATGGGAAGTACTATGTCTCTGCAGCTTCTGATGGGAACAGGGCTAGTTTTCAGGAAGAGTTCACTGAGCATATGATCCTCCAAGGAAATCAAGTAACCAAGTCTCCTCAGGCTTCACCTTCCTTGTCTGTGAACCAAGGATCTGGAGGGAATCCTTCCACTGCAGCACTCCAGTGGCCTATGAAATATCTGTTCCCGATCTCAAGTATGTCCTTGATTGCCTTCCGGTTAAGAAAAGCTGATAGTGTTTCAAGAGCCACCAACATGGTCAGTCAGCTCTTTAACCACTCAAAATTCTTCTTTCAACCATAGCCGGATTACAGTTACTCTGAACATGTTTGAAATCACATTTCCCTTTTTTTTTTTTTTTTTTTTTGCTTATGCCTGAAGAAAATTATATAAGCCAAAGAAGGAGCTGTATCAATTGTTTTAAAGTTATTTATTTCTGTTAAAACTAAGTGAGGGATTTCTCAGGTGGTAAATGACCTCCTCTGGTAAATTTGACTCAAAATGAAACTTGGCTGCAAAGGTGAGTTTAGCAATGGTGAGCACAACTGAGGATACTGCAGGAACACGACCAAAGATACTAATGGAAAGATGTCATATAAACATGTCTTAAGAACAGCACTAAGGGAGAGTCTATGTACCTTTTGAATTAAAGTTACATAAAAAGAGTAAATATAATATATATATATATAAAGTATGCTGAATACTGACTACAAGAATACTGCCAAAAAATTTACAGAAAGACCAAAATAAATGGAGAATGACTGTGAATTAGAAGACTCAACATAATAAACAATTCTCCCCAAACTGGTATATAAATTTAATTTAATTTCAATCAGGATCCCAGAAGGACATTTTTGTGGATACAGAAAAGCTGATTCTAAAATTTCTATGGAAAGGTAAAGGAACCAGTAGAAGAGTTAAAAGAAGGATGAAAAACAGCAAAGTTGAAAGTCTCACACTGCTCAATTTTAAGATTTAATATAAAGCTTCAGTAATCAAAACTGTGGGGTATTTGGGAAGGGACAGACACACTGACCAATGGAACAGAATAAGGAATTTTTACATAGATCACACATATATAGACAACTAATTTTTGACAAAGGCAGAAAGGCAATTCAATGGAAAAGGATAGTCTTTTCAACAAATGATGCTGACATAATTAGATATCTATATGAAAAAAAATTTATACTGGGTGTAGTGGCTCATACCTGTAATCTCAATACTTTGGGAGGCTGAGGCAGGAGGATCGATTGAGACTAGGAGTTTGAGACCAGCCCAGGCAACATAGGGAGACTTGGTCTCTACACACACACACACACACACACACACACGCCCAATTGGCTGGGTGTGTTGGTGCATGCCTGTAGTCCCAGCTACAGCTTGAGGGGATGATGTGGGAGGATCACTTGAACCCAGGAGGTCAACGCTGCAGTGAGCTGTGATCATACCACTGCACACTCCAGACTTGGTAGCAGAGCAAAACCCCATCTCAAAAAATAAAATTTCAATCCATATACAAAAATTAATTCAAAATGAATCATAGACCTAAATGTAAAACCTAACATGACAAAACTTCTAGAAGAAACTTTGTAACCCTAAATTGGCAAAGATTTCTTAGTTATGAGACCAAAAGCACAGCCCATAAAAGAACAAACTGGTATTAGGACTTCATCAAAATTTAAAACCTCTATTATTCAAAAGACACCGTTAAGTCAATGAAAATACAAACCACAGGCTGGAAGAGTATCATCTGCAAATCATACATTTAATAAAACACTTCAATTAAGAACACATAAAGAACTCTTGAGGCCGGGCACGGTGGTTCACGCTTGTAATCCCACCACTTTGGGAGGGCGAGGCATGTGGATCACCTGAGGTCAGGAGTTCAAGACCAGCTTACACAACATGATGAAACCCCATCTCTACTAAAAATACAAAAATTAGCTGGGCATGGTGGCACATACCTGTAATCCCAGCTAGTCAGGAGGCTGAGACAGGAGGATCTCTTGAACCTGGGAGGCAAAGATTTCAGTGAACCGAGATTGCACCACTGCACTCCAGCCTGGGCAAGAAGAGCAACGCTCCGTCTCAAGAAAAAAAAAAACTCTTGAAAGCAGAATAGTCGTTACTGAGGCTGGGAAGGGAAAGCAGGGAAACATAAGAGAGATTGGTCAACAGGTACAAGATTACAGATAGATAGAAGGAATAATTTCTGGTGTTCTCTTGTACTGTAGGGTAACTATAGTTAATGATATTGGATTGTATATTTCAAAATTTGATACCAATGATGAGTTGTATATTTTAGTATTCAAAATCAGAGAATTTTCAATGTTGTCACAAACGATAAATGTATGAGGTGGTAGATATGCTAAATACCCTGATTTAATTTTTACACAATGTACACATATATTGAAACATCACACAGTCCTCTGTAAATACATATAATCATGTGTCAATAAAAACAAACAAAAGCTCTTGAAACTCAGTAAGAAAACAGACAACTAAGGTTTTTTTCATGGGCAAAAGATTTGAACAGATGGTTTTCAAAAGAAGATATATGGACAGCAAAAGCATGAAAAGATGCTCAATATCTAGTCATTAGGGAAAGGGAAATTTAAACCACAATGAGATTTTACTACATGCCTATTACAATGGCTAAAATCTTACCAATATCAACCATATCAAGTGTTGGCACAAATGTGAAGGAACTAGAACTCTCATACACTGCTAGTGGGGATGTAAAATGGTACTAACACTTGAGAAAACTGTGGCAGTTTCATATAAAGTTAAACATACACCTGCCCATTTACCCAGCCATTCCACCCTACATATTCACCCAAGAGAAACAAAAGTAGATATCTATACGAAGACTTGTATTCTTAGTATTCATAGCAGCTTTATTTATAACAGCAAAAAGCTGGTATTACTCAAATGCTCAGCAATATAAAAATAGATAAACAAACTTTGATGTATCCATACAATGGAATACTACTCAGCAATAAAAAGGAAATTATCAATATACACTACAACGTAGATGAATCTTAATTATGTTAAGTGAAAGAAGCCAAGGAAAAGAAAACAGTACATACTATATGAGATTCATTTACACGTAATTGTTGGAAGTGTCAATTAATCTATAATGATAGAAACCAGATCAATGGTTGTCTCAAGACAAGGAAAGAAGAGAAGTAGAAGTAAGTATTCCAAAGGAGCATGATGAAACTTTGGGGAATGTGTTCATGATTCTCACTGTGAGATGTTTCATGGATAACACTAAGTTAAAACTTAACACATTGTATACTAAATATCCAAGGTTTATTACATGTCAATTTTACTTCAATTTTTAAAAAAAGAATTCAGAGGACAAAGGGAAAAAAGTCATCATATCTGCTCATATCCTAATAGTTTATAGCCAAATGAAGGAATCAACCAAACAAGCAACACAGCACATTAAGTGCCATGATGAGGGAAGGATGAAGTGCGATATGGGAGCACAAAGAAGGGGTATTATACTGAATTGATACCTAAATATGGCTTATGGAGGAAAGGACATCAAAGCTAAATTTGACCTATGAGTAAGGCTGATTAGGAATTCTGCTGTGTTTATTCCTGGTTGTTTATTTTTAAAAGTCAATTTTATCTTATTGTTACAACTCATTTCATATATATTACTTTATGGTAATTATGTTGTATTTTAACTGTAAAATACCACACATAATGCATACCGCATATTACACACAAATGTACACTTTGTGGATAGTCATTTCCTCAGAACCAATAATCTTTGTTACAAAGACTGGTTTTATTTTATTTGGTACCTAGGAAAAATTGAAGAACTCATGTAAGGAATCGAGCTAATAATTTGATTGGTTATTTTCCCTCTATTTTTACGAGGCCAGAAATAAATTATGGAAAATTTGTTAGGAAGGAAGCATAGGAAGTGCTTGTATAAACTGATTTAAAGGAAACAAGCAAATGTCCTCAGACCCACAAGCCTGTGAATTTATTCTATACTAATATATTATACAGTTAACATAGAAATGTCCAGAGAACCACAGTGGTTTTCCCAAGAAAAATGTATCTCTAATAATTCTAATATTTTGCCCAATAAAGAAAATAATGTATATCATTAATCACAACTTTAAAGGGACTCTGGAAAAAAGGAAATTTAAAATAAGACCCAACCTTTCTACTATTTCTCAAAACTACATAGTATTTACAAAACACCTGCTCTTTTCTCTTTTTCTCTGATTTTAACATCCTGTGAAGCCCTGTTCCTACCCAGTTCTAAATGTTAATGAGCTCATTCTTAAACTATCATTTTCACATTAATTGCATGGGGGCACAAACAGGCAAAGCAATGGGATAGAACCACATAAGCCAAGTGCTGTTTTCTTCCGTATGTACTAAATTCAAAATAAACACAAAAACCTCAATCATACTTTAAATACTGATTTCTATCTGCCCACTAAGTGACTCATTTGTCCCATGGTCTCAGCCACCATACGATTCTGGTGTTAAGGCACAAAAAGGAAACATTCCTAAGGGTGAGCAGGAGGAAAAGAAGAATAAAAGACACAACACGCAAAGCACACCACTAAGAACTGTATCTGCTATTGAGACCAGCCCTGACAATGAGATCTTTCTCCACAGGCCAGTTCAGACAAATCTGTCTCCGAGATGGTGGGCGCACAGCTTAACAACTCCTAAATGCAGTACAGCTCAGAAACAGACATTAACCACATGTACCTGCAACATTTCTCCCACACCTTCTTTTCAACAACCAGACAGAAATTTAAATAGCGCAATGGAGGTGTTAGTTTAACAGATTAGATGTTCACAGTCAGAGTCGAGCCATCTTCTTAAAGATAAGGGAATGCTTCTTTAAAAAGGACTTCTCAGCTAAGAGACTGCAACTTAGAAGTTTAGGTTTTGATTCCTGTATACCAAGTAGGACATAATTGGCATATGTGAGGACATAAGTAACATTCTCTAACTTTAGCTTTCTTGTAAAAACCTGTGGTTGCTCTTACTCATAAAGATAGGTACTCAAGGACTAAGATATGTCCCATCACAAGGCATCCACACCAGTCATCCTAACAGATCAAGGTGGAAGCCAGTCTACTGCATCTCAAAGAGCCAAGCCAAAAGCCTCAATCTCAGTTTCCTTAATTGCCAAATATATTTTATAACTAGAACATACAACCAGTAACAGGCTTAATTATAACAGTGGGCATTTTAATTGCTTTTGGAAAACTAGCCAACAACCTGTGGTATACAGCTTCAAAAGGATGCAATCTCATGAGCTAATTAAGATCTAAACCCTGACAAACTGTAGCTCTCACAATGATATTCAGTTGCAAGCTGCACACAAGTATATAAAGAGATAATTTAAAAATTACTTATAGGAATTAAGGGACTTATTTAATTTGATTTTGCTTTGTTTTTTGACAATAGGGAGCTAGAAAATGATCTTCCCACAATTTAAAGGGCTGGCCTTCAAAAAAGAGTCTCTCAAGTAGTAAAGTCAGAATCATTTGCGTTAAGTCACTTCAAAGATCATTTCATACTTGGATTAATTTATTTCAGTGACTTGGTAAGGTTCTGGCATTTTTAAGAAAATTTTTAAAGGGAAGAAACTAAAAAGGGGAGTGACATGTTTCGTGTGATGCTATTGAGGCAATGCATTAAATCTGTTAAATAGACACTGCTCAGAAGGTAGCAAGAGTTATCTGAGAAATAGGGAGGGCATTTTGCCTCATTCCTAACTCCTCCACACTCCTCCCATAATAAAGTTTACAGTTCTGGTTTGTTTTATTTAAAGGACAAAATCCTCACAGTGAAAAGATTCAGGAGAAGGAAAATCTCTTATTTTGCCCTTTCCACTTGAGTAGAGCATAAACAAAAGTACCTGTTTATCTGCACAAGTGTGCACTCAGACGGGTGGTTTCAGAAATGTGCTTATTTCCAAAGAGCTAGAAATGTCTCTATTCATCATCTTTAAGGACAGCACTCTTATGGGTTAAAACGTATCCAAACTATGCAAATGGCCAGGTGTGCCTTTTTCAACACTGAGGGTGAGAAGTTACAGTAAAAACACTATGAAGTGAAAATTTCTGGCTGTACTTTAGAACTCGACCCTCCTGCTCAGGCTAACTTATTCTGCCAGTATCAACTTTAACTCCACCTAGATAGCAGCATCAGCGGTTTACAATGAACACACAGCACTCATACAAAGTCCCTTCCTGTGATTCATACAGGAAGAAGAGCTATGCTACCCCATTCCTGGGAAAGGTGCAAAAGGAGTCTGAGTCTGGTTTCACAAAGATTAATGCCACCAAAGAGGAAGAAAGGAGTTTTCTAAACCTCTCCTCTGCCCTTAAGCCAATTCTTCCAAGGTAGTCTAAACCTGGCCTCTAGCCAGCCTTGTGCAGTTCTGCTAAGTCTGCTCATTGCAACAATCCCCACAGCAATGGGGCTTTGTGACATATTCCTAGCCCTCAACAAGGAAACAAGTCCTTAGTACACAAGCACCCAATCAGGCAGCAAGGGCATCAGCTGAGTCATCAGGGATGTCTGAGCTACTTTTGGCAGAGCTGATAAACAACCATGTAACACCCCTCTCTCAGCTTCAATAAAAATAAATGTTCATGTCTCTACAGCAATATATGGAAAAAACTCAATGTAGGACTAGTTGTGTATCAGAGATAATCTGTTTTTCTCAAGAGGTTCTCAATAAGCAACCAAATTCCACATCCTTCAAAAAACCTCCACAACATAAAGTGTCCTAAATCAGAAAAGTCACAAAAACATGTCTTTCTTCATTATCTCATAGTATTTACCTCCTCTCTAGAAGCAAGTACAGAAAATAAAGAATACAAACTGGCATCACATGATGGCATGCTAACTCTGACCTAATTTATTTCTTCCAATAATAAAGACTACGTGTTACTCCTGGTTAAATACTCCAGATACTGTGGACATAATATGTAGCACTTGCATGCATGAGAGAGGTGCCTGACATCTCTGTGTCCTTGCAAGAGCCACTGCTCATTTCCCTCGAAGACAGCTCTAGACTCACAGATGACCACTACCTCCTGTCCCCTAAAGGAAATGATGTTTGGTTGCTAATACCCTCCCATGTCTGAACATCATAATCCCACCATCAGAATGCTATCACAATGCTTCTGAAAGTTACCAATGTCTTTTTCTTTCTATTAGTCATCCACAAAAAAGGAGAGACTCAAAAAGGTTTTTCTTTCGATCATCCACGAAAAAAGAATTTAGAGGAGCTGAGTAATATGATGCTCTAGAATATTTTTCCTGCGTGTGTTTCTGTAGATAACAAACCAGTGATATCAGACTGGGCTTGGTAAGCTAAACACCATAGCGTCCTCTCTGAGCCATTCAGATTTTACTTGAACAAACCCAGCTTTCATGAAGAGATTCAAAGGCTCAAACATGTCAGTTGGAGCTCATTCTCTGAGCCCCTTCTGGAACCTCAGAGACAGCCTATAAAGCAATGACCCAGAGGAAGAGGCAAGCATCCCAAGACTAAGAGTCACCACAACTCCAGATGCACAGGCTGTAGCCATTTTATTTACAACAGCCAAAACCATAAAATGGATGACTGTACGTGATACATGACTGACGAACAAGTATGGAGAAGGGCTTTCTCTAAGACCTACTCTGCAAAGCCCAAATGGGGTTAAAATGTCCCTAATAAAGAAAGTTAGTTATTAGGCACACATTTCAGTTAAAAAAGCTTTTCATAAATGATAGCTATCATGTTCTCCCACCAATTGGACTCCATCCAGTTGACAGTCAAAACCAGATTGCAGGATTAACATATATGAAGGATAGGAATTTATCCTGCTTTGTTCACAAATATATCCCTAGCATCCAGAAAGGCACAAAAGATTGTTCATTCAAATATTTGTTCAATTTATTTAACCCTCACAACTACCTAGATGATCAATCTAATGATTAAGATATTTCAGTGGCATGCCCAAAGTTGCACAGCTGGCAAGTGGCAGCATGACTTTTTTTTTTAATAAAAATTTTGTCCTTGCTAACACGGTGAAACCCCATCTCTACTAAAAATACAAAAAATTAGCCGGGCGTGATGGCGGACGCCTGTAGTCCCAGCTACTTGGGAGGCTGAGGCAGGAGAATGGTGTGAACCAGGGAGGCAGAGCTTGCGGTGAGCCGAGATCGCGCCACTGCACTCCAGCCTGGGCAACAGAGCAAGACTCCATCTCAAAAAAAAAAAAAAAATTGGACAGCAATTGAAAGATGAATATTTCTTATACCTGAATACCCTTCAAGCAATCAAGCAATCAAGCAATCCTTTATTAGCAGCATACTCTGAGTTCCGCAATGAGCTATTACTTGCTATATTAACTAGTGTCTACCTCTAGCAATAGTCACAAATTATGAAACTAGCCAAAGAAAACAGACTGGTGACATCACAATTTAACCTATGACTAAAATTTACATTCATAAAAGCTACAATTCTTACCAATGGGGCAAATTTGTATAAAAAGTATGCAGATGAGGTCTGATAATGAAAGCAAAGAAAGAGCTAACCAATGGACCCGCTGCTAATCTCTTAGAAGGAAACAGAAAAATCTTGCTTTTACAGTTAAGGTGACCAAAAGAAAATTTTAAAATGAGAAACAGGTCTCAAGGAGTAATTCAGGTGTTCTCTATACAGAAAAAGGCAAAGGAAATGAAAAATTCCAAGAAAAGAAAAGCATCAGAGGTTGCAAAGGCTCCAGACCTGACCTCCAAGTACTTTTTATGTTGGTTTCCTGGGAACATACCAGCCTTTGTGTACTGCTTAGAGCAGAAGCTTCAACATTCTTTTACCTTACAATAAGCAAGATATCGTGTAACCAAATGAGGTGAAGTGTAATCTTATCACACAATACAACGCAAGCAGCTGTGATTTCCTAGTTAAAGGACAGCGGCTCAGTTCAGCTGCACACCTGCAATTATTTAATGTCTAGTTAAGCTTGTCTCCATTTAATAAATTACCTGATAATTACAAAGAGAATAGAAAGAAAAGACATAAGCCACAACTGAGAACTGGAGAGAATGGTGGGAATTAACAAAGGTGGAGAAAAATCTCCTCACAAAAGGTTTGGAGAAGAATAAAATATCTGAGTCAAGTAAATTAAGTAATTCAATTTGACAAACATTTCATAAGCATCTGCTAGATGCCAGGCAGGGTGTTGGCCAAGGCAGAGCATCCAAAACTCAACTATCCTGGCCTCTACCCTAGGCGTGCTCAGTAAGTCTCTGAGCTACTTCTGGGAGGAAGAGCTGACAGACAAAGATAGAGTCCTTACTTCTCAAGGCTGGCTGCAGGATTATCAATTTCCCCCTCACTTACTAACAGAACAGATATTCCCTGGGCCCTCCAACATACACAGCCAGCTTTCGGCTGTCCAGGAAACCAGCACAGAATGTGCCAGGACAATACTAATCTATAGGCAATATCAAAATCTCATTTCCACCAATAGCTTCAGCCACTGCCCGTCCCCAACCCCAGCTACACCTCCTGAACTGCACCCAAAATAAATTTCCTTTTCCTCTATCTTTACTTCTCTTCATGACTGCCCTTGGGTGAAACAAAATTGCCAGAAGAAAGAAAACAAGGGGAAAAGGCAGAGAGGATGGGTTGGGTAGAGGTGAATGGGGTATCCTCAAAATTTGTAGATTGAAGTCCTAACCCCCCAGTACCTCAGAATGAAACCGTATTTGGAGAGACGGTCTTTAAAGAGGTAATTAAGTTAAAATGAGGTCTTTATGGTGGGCTCTAATACAATATGGTGGCTGTCTTTAAAGGAAGACGAAATCTGCACGGATGTGTGCACCTAGAGGGAAGACCGTGTAAGGACACAGCAAGGTAGCCATCTGCAAGCCAAAGACATTGGCCTCAGAAGAAACCAAACCTCCCAACACCTTGATCTCAGCCTTCTAGCCTCCAGAGCTGAGAGAAAATACATTTCTATTGTTTAAGTCACCTGGTCTTCGTTACAGTGGCCCCTAGCCAACGAATATAGCCACAAATCAGAAAATAAACTCTTATAAAATAAGCAATTTCCCATGAATAGGCCCATTCCAAATTCTTCAGATGAATTTCCACTTGGATCCAAATGAGGGGCTGACAATTTGTTCCCTGTCAGTCAGGCCGTCCCTAGGTGCTATTTGATATAACTGAAATAATATGCATTCTTTCCACATAGCAATTCTACAGCCTTGAACTTGGTCAAATCACAAACGGACCCAACCGCTGGGACTGACCATCCATCTATCCAGTCATCCTTTCATCCATCCATGCATTCATTCCATAATACTTATAAACTGCCTATTATTTGGAGGAGAAATGAAGAAAAATCTGGGATCAGCTCTTAGTACTAGCACTAGGTAGTAGTAGTACTAGTATTTACACCATCAGGCTAAATTGAGATAGGCCCGATGACCTATGGACGCACATTGTTAGGAATATCTAACACCTATACATTTCTAAGTCTGTGAAGAAAAAGGGTAGGAGACAGTCTAGGCATAGAAAACGTAAGGAGGCCAGGCACAATGGCTCACGCCTGTAATCCCAACACTGTGGGAGGCTGAGGCAGGCAGAGAGCTTGAGCTGACGAGTTTGAGACTAGCGTGGGCAACATGGTGAAACCCTGTCTCTACAAAAAGTACAAAAATTAGCCGGGCATGGTGGTGTGCACCTGTAGTCCCAACTACTGGGAAGGCTGAGGTGAGAGGATCACTTGAGCCTGGGAGGTTGAGGCTGCAGTGAGTTGTGATTGTGCCATTGTACTCCAGCCTGGGTGACAGAGCAAGACCCTGCCTCAAAAAGAAAAAAAGAAAGAAAACATACATGGAAAGCACAGAGACATGAAAGCAGGAAACTGAGTCACAATATCAAAATACTGAACATGAATCTCAGCTCTAACACAAGGTACATGACCTTGGGCAAATGACAAAACTCTTTGATCCTGTATTGAATAGTGTAATCAGACAATGCTTGTCGAGGCACCTGAATTGTCCCTACCACTAAAGGGTGGCTACTGGTTATATTTTACTTGTACTGAGAATAGCAGATAGTCCTGTGGCCTGGACCACAAGAAAAAGTAAGCCTGAAAATTAGGCTATAATAGTATTTTAGAGGCTGGGTGTGGTGGCTCATGCCTGTAATCCCAGCACTTTGGGAGGCTGAGGTGAGCAGATCACGAGGTCAGGAGATCAAGACCATCCTGGTTAGCACGATGAAACCCCGTCTCTACTAAAAATACAAAAAATTAGCTGGGCATGGTGGCGGGCGCCTGTAGTCCCAGCTACTTGGGAGGCTGAGGCAGGAGAATGGTGTGAACTTGGGAGGCGGAGCTTGCAGTGAGCGGAGATCGCGCCACTGCACTCCAGCCTGGGCGACAGAGTGAGACTCCTTCTCGAAAAAAAAAAAAAAATTGTATTTTAGAGCCAGACTGTAGAGAGCCTAATATGGCACACTAAGGAGTTTAGAAAACAGTGTAATCTATGGACAACATGAAGTCTCTGAAGGTTTTTTAGAACCCAGTTCAACAGCAGAGTTTGGGATTTCTGAAAGACCACTGTGATAGCACAGTAAACAGCTGGGAGAGAGGAAATGAAGTCAGGGTGACAAGTCAGGGGGCAAATGCAAGTGACAGAGCCAGAGAAAAGGATGACAGAGAGGAGAAGATGGAGTCAAGGTACAGCTCAGAAGCACAGGAGCCAGGACGCTGTGACCTCCCAAAATGAAACTTGTTTCTAAAAGAAAATGACCAAGAACTTAATTAAATTAACTAGCCAGGTTACTATTTTCACATTCTAGAAACCCTGCCCTGCTTAATTAAGTTATATTCTAATTCATTTACATACATGCATTTTAAAAAGCTAGCAAAACATGACCAAACAGACTAGCACTCTTGACCAATAAACAATCTCTTTAAAGAGCCAAACAACTGCAGAGAGCTTTTATTTTTAGCATTTAACATCTCTGATATTTACTAAAGTTTATAGTTCCTCTTCCCTGGGAGCTATTTTATTGTTTAAGTGGACTGTATTAATATTCGTACTTCCACCCTGACCAAACCAGCAGATGAGAGCAAACAGCTTCCTCTGACTCTTCAACCTGCTGCTATTTTCATACCTAGCCTACTCTAAAAGTATAATGATCAGCTCTAAATCTAGGCTTGAAGGCAGAGTACTAAAGGCCAGTACAATATTTACATTTCTCTCAGGCTGAGGCATGGAAATTCAGTGACAAATCAATTTTTTTCTTTTACAAAGTGGTGGATATTCAGGCATTTAAGAAGAAGCAGTGCAGGTGTGAGGAGATCCAAAAGGAGATGCTGAGTATATCCTTCCACGAGTCACCTTCATAACTCTGCCAATTTTTAAACTATTTATCAGGCCAATAAAGTGGACCCAGTCAAGGGCTGGGGGAGGCTAAACAAGTTATAGACAGGCCTCTGGGCTTGCACAGCAGCAAACCACAGATTTAAATTACTCAGGAGTCCTGCACGGAAGTAATGATTCCCCCTACCGTGCATTCCACCTGCCCCTGCACACACCTATGAAAACGTCCACCCTCCACTTTCACAGGCATTCTCTGCGCCTCCTGTACTAGCCTTTAACACTGTCTTTATACTGTTGGTGCAAAAGTAAGCATGGTTTTTGCCATTGAAATTGCCATTGAAAGTAATGGCAAAACTTCAATTACTTTTGCACCAACCTAATAGTTACTTGTAAACAATCCTGTCTCCTCAACTAGAATGCAAGTTCCTGGAGAGGTAGGATCCATGCTAGGGTTGGCTTTGTGCTGTGCCTACATAAGTGAAATTCAATAAATGTTTGGTGAATGGCATGTTAATCACATAAGCCGAGAACCCAAAGGAGGATCTTGGAGAGCCTGTGCACTAGAGCAATGCTTCCAAACATTGAACATGCAGACCAATGACTGGAGATCTTGTTAAAACACACATTCTTGAACTGCACCCACTGGAGATTCTGATTCAGTAAGTCTAGGGTAGGAGTCCCCAAATCTGCAAGACCCCAGGTGGTGCTGATGTTGCTGATCCACACTACCTCTGCCCAAAATAACCTCCTACCCAAAGTACAAATCACCCCACAAGTGTAATTCTTAGAAATAGCATGTAGTAACCACTGCCCCCATGATGGAAGTTCACACACACCAAAGGCAGCCCAGTCCTCTTCCAGTCAGAGAACTACTACGAAGTCTTCCTATATATATACTAAGTATCCCGGATTTCAAATTACTGCCTTACAGACCCTAAGTATGTACCTTTCACAGACTTCTCACTGACTTTCTTTCAAATCACTCACTCATTTTCCTTCCTTCTCACCCTGCCTCTGCCTTTTCTCCTTATCCTTGCACAACCAGAACCACATCTGAATACTAAACTACAGCCCTTTTATTTGTGTTTCCCAAGAAAATATTGCAGAAAAACTGCCTGCTTCTGAACACAGGTTTTCCCTCTATGAATCTATGTACCTACTTTCCCCAAAATGAGCTCCTTCCTTACCAGCAACTAATCAATCCCCAGAAGACCACCCATGAGCATCCAAGGGGAACTGTCTATCCTCTCCATTGAGCTGCTTCCAGCACCACATTGGCCTCTCAAAGTCCCTCACAAGCACATCAATGTTTTCATTAGTCAAATAGAGGATGCACTGATCTCATGTTCCTTCTAGCTCTGATGCCCTAGAAGTATGTGATCTGAACCTAGGAACAATTGGCAACTATTCCAGGTTTCTCTTTTGCCGACATACTCTTCTCTTTCTTGCTAGTACCAGTTATTTCACTCAAGAGACCAGAGGGAAGCACCTGGAGATTCAGAGTCAGGAGACCTGGACTCAAACCCCAACTCCACCACCAAGGAGCTGTATGGCATTGGGAAAATCAGATAACCTATTTGACTCCCCATCTCTTCAGCTGTAAACTGGAGATAATAAAACCTCAGAGCTCTTTTATGAGACTGAGATAAAATAAAATACATGTTTCCCAAACTGCAAAATGCTATAGAAATGCTAATTAGCATCAATGCTTATAATATCCCTCTTACCCTTATTTCACTTACGAATGGCTCCCAGTTCTAACAGTTCCCCATTTCACAATGCATGTCCTCGTCACCCCAGTCAAAGGAGAGTGACCTTACATTCTTTTGTATTCTCAAAGTATACTGGGGACGGCAATGATGACAATCAGCCTTGCGTTTATAGGCACCTGTGCTCAGGCTGCAAGGGATGAGGGCTCCTTGCAGCATCTTACACATCATCTTGTTTAGAGTCTGGCACTTGCTGAGCACTCAAATACTGGCTGAATGAATGGCATTTCAGTTAGTAGGTTAAGTGCCTCACAAGGTAAAGAATAGAGGAAGAAGAAAGGTTAATCAACAAAAGTCAAACGCAACATAACCTACTATTTTATTGCATGGCCTCTGAAACCACTGCCCTGTACTACTTTTCAGCCAGTATTTATTGAGCACTTACAATGTTCTAGGCCTGTACCAAGCGCTTTACATGTCTCATGACATTTAATCTTCACAACTACTAGATGAGGCAGGTACTGTTATAATCCCTATTTTATAAACAGGGAGAGTGAGGCACAAAGAGATTAGGTAACTTGTCCGAGGTGACACATCTAGCAGTGGCAAAGTAGGAATCTGAATCCACAAGGTTTTATTCCAGAGCTAGTATTCTTAACTTCCAGGCTAGGTGGACCCTTACAGGACACAAAGCTTCAAGGCATGTCTCTATCTGGGAAAGCATTTCTGCCTCCACATTTTAGCTCCTTACTCCAAGAACCAATTAACAGGACAGAATGACAGCCTGAAGCTCCAGAAAAATTATAGCCACTCATCCTTTCAATTAGCATGTGAGGCAGAGAGGACGCAAAACCACCAAATATTTAATGGGCTCAAAACTTGGTCTATGAAAGATTCAGTCACTTGAAAACCACATTTATTATTGGAAGTAAATCTCAAGAAATACAAACTTGAGGCAAGGTTTTCACTTCAATAACCTTTCTAGTTAATAACTGATACTAGTAAAAGAAGAATAATGGAAGATGGGCTCTGAATTATATGCCTCATAATGGAGGCTAGTCAGAAGCTCAGCAGAATTTCCCAAGTCTGTCACTCCATATGGAAAATCCCCAGAGGCAGCCAGGAGTCGTGAATTGGATGTGCATCCTTCTTTGGGCTGACATACCTATGACAAGCCCCAGAATTCCAGGAGACCTGTCCTTCCTCAAACCATCTAACCTAATTAACAGAGCTAATGAGGGCATAAGAAAAGAAAAAAAAACAAATTCCCGTAATCTTTGTAACTTTTCGGTAAGTCTGTAACTATTCCAAAATAGCTTATTTTAAAAATTAAAAAAAATAGCAATAATCAAATAGAAAAAACAGGAAAGGAATATAACCAGACTGTTGATGACACAAAAGAAAATACTATCAGATCTTGGACATAGTAAATAATGCTCAACATTACTCATAATAAGAAATGCAAATTGAAACCACTTTGAGATACCAATTTTCTCCTATCAGATTGGCAAAAATTCAAAAGTTTAACACCACCACCCTGTTGACAAGACTGTGGGGAAATCTCTACTCTTAAACAGATGGGAATATAAATTGGTACAACCTCTATACAGGGATTTAGCAGTGACTATCAAAATTACAAATGCACATTCACTGTAACAATTTCACTTCTAGGAATTTATCCTACAATTGAACACACACCCAGAATGAAGTGCCATATGATCAAGATTATTCACTGTATGCCTGTAATCCCAGCACTTTGGGAGGCCAAGGCAGGCAGATCACTTGAGGTCAGGAGTCTGAGACCAGCCTGGCCAACATGGCGAAACCCCGTCTCTACTAAAAATACAAAAATTAGCCAGGTGTGGCGGCAGGCACCTGTAATTCCAGCTACTCAGGAGGCTGAGGCAGAAGAATCGCTTGAACCTGAAAAGCAGAGGTTGCAGTGAGCTGAGATCGTGCCACTGCACTCCAGCCTGGGCAACAGAGCGAGATTCTGTCTTGGGAAACAAAAACAAAAAACATTATCACTGCAGCATCACTTGTAAAAGCAAGAGACTGTAAATAACCCAAGTGTCAGACAGGTTAAGTAAATTATGGTACAGCTATACCATGAAATATTAAGCAGCTATAAAAAGGAATAAGGAAGCTCTCTCTGTAGTGAGATGGAATGATCTCCAAGATATATTGGTAACTACAAAACAGCAGGATGCAAAAGAGTGCTTATAGTATGCTAAATATTGTATAACAAAGGGCAGAAAAAGCGAGAGCATACACAAATAGGAGAGTATACACACAATTCATTTGAGAAATTACAAAAGATGTAATAGAGACTAATAAAGTAGTTATAAAAGCCTGAAGAATGGGGCACATAGGTCCAGGGATGAGAGTGAGACATTCCTCTATGTACTTCATAATACAATTTTGCTTTTGGGATCATATGAAATATTACCTACTCAGAAATGAACAATAATAAGATAGCAGCAAAAATGCCCATCAATCCCACAAATGACAGGATCAATCTTTGCTTTTAACTCTACATAGTTATATTATTCAAGAATTATAAGTGGCCAGTCTCCAAATTCTTTTTCTATTCTTCCTATGACACACCTCGCCATATATAATCCTAGGAGATAAACACCAATTTAATATGAACCAAAAGAGTATAATCATAAACAGGAAAATGTAAACATAAGAAAAAATACACAGTCAAAGTTATATATGACATTGGGAAATCTATCTTACCTCCTATGTTAGATGATCTATGCTACTGTTTCCTTCCCATACATACCTACCCCATATCTTTAACCTTCCCCTCCCCAAGTGCAGATAGTCAAGAACTCAGCAGTTTTAGCACTTAAAAGTTCAAAACTTATTTGTGAGTAAATCTGAGCCCAAAAGCATGAATAAAAATCTCAAAATACAACCTAGCATGAAAATTTGACATGTTGGCAGATGCTGACCCAAACTGACTCAGCAACACATTATCTCCAATGGGATCACTCATATGTTTCTTGTGTTAAGTCTAAGGCTGTGTGCACTGTGAGGCCATTAAAGCAGACCACGGGCATGTGTGGTATCTTGCAGGAAAGCAGGCAGAATAAAGAGGCAGCCTATGACATCAGTGATCCTACCAAGAAGGAACCCCCAGGCTCACAGATAATAACAATAAATGGTAGACAGGCTGCCACTCAGCAGGTAAGTACTTTTTAAAAACCCTTTGGTAGACAAGTCATCAAAGCCCAGCTCAACAAAGTACTATCTAGGGAAAATTATTTGCTTTTCTACTAGATCAATAAGTAGCAAATAAGGTCAGAGACTAGAAATGAGTAATCAATAAAATAGGGAAAGCACCATAACCTGTCACTGGTTTTGGCCACATCCTTTGTTCCTGTCTACAGGTTTTCACAAAGAGAGGAGAGACAACTACTATGTCACTCAATTTTTCACATATACACACCTAACATTTTATTGTGCTTAAAATTATGGGACCATTATTAATGGCCCAAGACACTCCATATAAGATCACCACTGGAGAAAAACTTGCCCTAGAGAGTTCTATGTATAAACAGAGTTATACACAGATGTATTTTACCCAAAGTCCCTGCTCAAGCTTAGGATAACAGGAGCTTCTAAAAGTAATATCCTGTTCTCCCTTCTCTTTGTCTTCAGGTCTGTCTTAGTGTCTTCATCAGCAGAGCCATAATCTAGAAGGCTCCACTATAAACTGCTATGTTATCACAAAATGTCTGATCTACTTGAAGAAGTGAAGGAAAAGTGGCATGCTGATCCACTACAGAAAGTTCCCATGGTACCTCATGAATTTTTGAAGCTGTCTCATAAATTAGTTCAGCCAAGATCACTTAACTTGCTGCCACAGTGGACAGTGTCTGAAATTGTAATTTAAAAATGGAGGAAGGACTCTTCCACAAAAGCTGGGGTGGAGAGCTGACAATGCCAGTTCAGGAGTATCTGAATACAGAGCTTGGGATGCCCAAAGTCAAGGACGAGAGGAAACTGATCTGAGCATTAACAAAATCCTAAGCTGCAGAACATTCATTTTCTTTCACTTATTTCTGTAGGTATAAAGCTAAGACAGTCTGAGAAGAAGCTCAGACTGCACCTCATAGCAAATCTAGAAAGCCTACCCCTGACATCACCACAGCACTTCTCATATTGGATCGCGATTGGTGGGTTTCTTATTTTAATCCTCTCTCAACTGTGAGTTCCCCAAGGCAGAGATCATTTTATTTATCCCCAGTGCACCTAGCTCAGTGCATGGCACCATGGATACAGTACATAAATATTTTGTGGATGTCTACTTAGAAGAGGCAATGCTTCTTATAAAAGAAAAGGAAGGCTATACAATTCAGTTCATTTGCCCTTGGCAAAGAGGAACATAAGATCTACATCCTAAAACTGATTCTCAGAGTAAGGTCCTTGGACTAGCAGCATCAGCAATGCCTGGGGCCACATGAGAAATGCAAATTTTAAGGCCCCGCCCAGGCATACTGAATCAGAAACTACGGATGAGGTCTAGCAATCTACATTTTAATAAGCCTTCCAGATGATTTTAATGAAAAGTAAAGTTTGAGCATCATTGTTCAACAGGTTTTGTGCATACATATATGTTACAGCTTCCTAACCTATCCCTTAGAAGTGAGACAACTGAATAAGATAACTCTAAACATTTTTTAGATGTTTGGAAATAAATTTACACACAACCATGAACCAGCTTTTCTGGTGGTGTTAATTAATTACATACCCAATGCTGGTTCAGTGGTTTTTATTAATCCGTTTCTCTCTGCTCACAGCAAAGACATACATATTTTACCAATGAAAATACAAAAGTCAAACCAACAGCTGAGACACTAGAAAAAAAATCTTTTTACAAACTGACCAGAACTCATTAGAAAATTAATGTTACACAAAGTGACAAGAAGGTCAAGTTCTTAGGGCAAAATGGAGGTCATTCTGCATTTATCTCCAACTCAAACAACTAAAAGACATTGAGCAAAGATCTCCTCATTCTCCCCACTCTGTGCATGGCTATGGCGGCCTTCTCCCAGATTATCTGCTGGTATTTCTAAAGAGCACGTCGAGATAAGAGGGTAAGAGTACTCAGGGTGCTCAAAGAGGGAGGAGCAATTTTTTTCACATGGAGACTTCAATGACATGTCAACAATGAGCCTAATTACCCTGCTGCTATTCTGAAAATAATTCTATACCCTTCACGTAAAAAAAAATTCTATACCCCAGTGAGTCTATTTTGGAGGGAAAACAGCCCAGCAAAGACACCCTTGGCCAGCATTAGAGAAGGCTGACGTTACTAAGGAAACTCACTTGGGGAGGAAGTGCTGAGTCTCTTGGCCTTTCCCTAAGGAGGGGTAACCAAATCAAAAAGGGAAGACCTCAAGAGGTCCTCTTGAGCCTACGCAGCTGCTAGAGGTGCACCAAGGCTCACCTCAGGCTTCTAGAGGTGTCAAACTGCTCTGCAAAACTAAATTTGTCCTTGTGGCTGGAGAAATCGCAAAAAGAAAAGTGAATTCTCACCCATGATCTGACAGATGCATGTGCTTCACTAGCCACGAATATATTCAGATATTAAAGGGGCAGCAATTTTTAAAACTGATCATAATACGTTTTCATTCAGGGCCCACAAAACAAAAATGCCACGAAGGGTGTCTTCTTATTTGTAGATGGAAAAAGAGCATTTCTTGAGTGTCAAGAAGGCCCCTTCTTGTGTTCTCCCCGTAATACAGAAGCTGCTGACCAAGAAACCGTGCTTAAAAATAAAGATTTTTTTTAATGTCTAATTTCCATACCCAGTTTCAAGAAATTCAAAATGAGAGTAATTTTGGTCAAAACCTGTTAGGTTTATTCCTGCAGTTGTGGGAGGGGGGCATTTTTAAAATGCTTCACTAAAACAGAAAATATACAAAAGCAGGTTCTTAAAATATAGCAAAACATTATAAACAACATCAAGCCTATTAATGTCTACTATCAATCTATTTTTAAGAGGATAGTTTTTTAAAATGGATATGAACATTTGCCCAATTAATTTTGTTTTTAAAGAGAGTATTAAAAAGCACAATATTTAGTCAGATGTGATTCAAATTCATCCAAATCAGGACCTATCCCAATCAAATATCTGACTACAATTTTTCAAAGTTAATAATTTTTCGTTTTATATTTTATTAAGCTGAGTAACACAATATAGTATTTCCTCTATATGACCAACCTGAAAATATTATATTCCCTGTTACTTTGTTAATCTATATATATATTTTTTTTTTTATTTTTTTCTTTTTGATACAAGAGTCTTGATCTGTTGCTCAGCCTGGACTGCAGGGGTGTGATCACAGCTCACTGCGGCCTTGATCTCTGGGGCTCGAGCTATCCTCCCACCTTAGCCTCCGAAGTAGCTGGGACCACAGGGGTGTGCCACCACACATGACTTTTTTTTCTTTTTTCTTTTTTTGTAGAAATGGAGTCTCACTGTGTTTCCCAGGCTGATCTGAAACTCCTAGGCTCAAGCAATCCTCCCACCTCAGCATGCCAAAGCACTGGAATTACAGGCATGAGCTACCGTGCCTGGCCTGTTAATATATTTTCAGTGATTAAACAAATGATGACAAAACATAGGTTACCACTTTCTCTTCCATGGAATACCCATTTCTGTAAACACCCAAAATGTTCCAGTAGGGTTTTCCTGCTTTATAAAGCAGTACATATTTTAAACCCCTTTTACTCTTAATTTCAAAGACGTTTGGCGTTTTGCAAAGCAAGAAAAAGTAATTTTATCTCTCACTGCCATACCTACAGTCAAACTATAAATAGTAAGGCCACCTTGTAAAATAATGGATTTCAATCTACTTTCAACTTTGAGGGTCCGCATTACAACTTTTAGATAACTCCTGCCCACTAAGCACCCAAAAACAGAACAACGAAAGCCAACTTTCCACTTATGAAAACACACAGAGTTTCATTTGTGATCTATTCTTTGTTCCTGAGATGGGGTTCTGCCATGTTGCCTAGCCTGGTCTCAAACTCGTGAGCCCAAGCCATCTGCCCATCTCAGCCTCCCAAAGTGCTGGAATTACAGGCGTGAGCCACCATGGCTGGCCATGGAGCTTTTCTTATCCCCCGACTTCCTTTCCATGTCATTACATTTTCTGTTTTCACTCAGAACCCAAACTTTTTTCCCCAAACATGGCTGGGCATCAAAATCACCTGCAGATGCTATAACAGGATGTCTTAAAAGAACAGTAAAGAAAATAAAAATTATAATTTAAAAAAAGTAGAAAAAAAATCACCTGCAGGGCTTTCAAAAATTGAACATTCCTAATCCTTACCCCACTGAGTCAGAATTTCCAGGAGTGAGACACAGAAATCTCTATTTGTTTTTAATGAATACTCAAATTTCAGAACCAGTACTTGGTAGCAGGGAATCAACAAGCAACAAGTATTAGTTCCACCTAACTGTCCCAGCAACAATCACGCACAAGTCTAACGAAGCCATCACTGCAAGTTAAAATGTTTTAAGAGGAGACATCTAAATGGCAGAACAACAAAGTAAAATGAAAACCTAGTGTTGCCCATGAAATTCAGCAAATCTACCTGTAGTCTCCCATCTCCCTGCCCAATAAAGATCACAGTAGTGGTTCCCAAGTTTTAGCAGGCATCAGAATCACCCTACACAGCATATTAAAATTTCTGATAAGGGAATGGGGATCTCATGAATTTGCATATCTAACAAATTCCCAAGGGATGTTGCTGGTCCAATAACCATGGTTTGGAACCACCAGGCTACAGCAATGTCACGGAAATCAAAACTGGTGCAATTCCAGCTTTATCGCTAACTAGCTACACGACTTTGAGCAAGTCTCAGATTCTCTAAATTTTGTCTTTTCTTCTTCAGTGGAGGAGAGAGACAGACAGACAGAGAGAGAGATATGATATCAGAGTATCTCCTCTACCTCCAATACTGCCGGTTCTATGAAATACAAATCCCAGCTGAATGAGCACATGAAAATGCAGGAATTTTAAAGGTAAAAGAAAAGGTTCCAGTCCTTGAAACAAGCAGTCAGGTATATTAACAGCCCAAAATAACACACACATCCAGAGGCAACAAATTAGTCTTTCTGCAGTTTTCAAAAGCCTTTGCTAATCCATATGGCCAAAAGAAAAAATTATCATGTTTCCAGAATCCCATCCTTATACAAAAAAAAACGTGTCATGGCATGAGTTAAATTTCCTTTTGGCACCAAGTATGTCAACTATTTGCCCAAAAAAGTCCTGTGGCTTTACCCCCAGAACAGGGAAATGGGCTGCTAAGATTTACAGAATGTCCAAAATACACCAGGCACTGACAGATGTTTTCACATTCTGTTGCTCAAGTCTCCACAACGGTATGAAATAAATAGAATACTCATTGTACAGATGCTGAAACTGAGGCTCAGGAAATGTTAAGTAACTCACTCATGACAGAAAAGGTAATTAATGACAGAGTCAAAATTTGTACTAAGTCTATACAACTCTAAACCTCTCACTCTGTTCAAGGTGCCATAGTTTCCTCATTATTTCCATTTACCATAACACTTGAAAATGCCATGAGAGAGATCTTTTTCTCAAAATTAAGCTGAGGAAAGTTCTAGCGTGTTTATAAATTAATTTTGAGGGAAGTCTCTCAGTCAGTGCATTCCTGACCAGCCTCTTGAAAGCTAGAAGCTAGAGGGGTTCCAGAAGACTGTTATATTTTTCATGTAAACCTGAAAAATAGGCTAAAATTATGTGCTTGAGCACATTCTCAGCTCACTCTAAGCAGCATAAAACCCCCTAAACAAATGGGTTGTTAGAAGATGTAGGCCAAAAGAGAACAAAGAAACCATCCCCCAAGCCCCATCCTAAACACAACCCAGATTGGTGTCTACCATGACTCTTTAAAATAGTCAAGTTCAAGATCATCAGATAATCCCAGAAAACATCTCTCCATTTCCCCTCTGGAAAAGTTGAGCACAAATTTGCATCAACTGAAGAGACAACAGATAAGAACCAAACTGAAAGACATAAGGATACAATAAATGAATGCTATTTGTTAATGTTTTCAGGCTACTGTATATGTGATGGTTCATACATGTAAAGACTTTCCAACCTCATATTCATCCATTTCTCCAATAAAGTCATCACACATATAAGTCCCAGAGCAACACTGGAAAACATTTCATATGTCTTTATTTCACAGCCCTAGCAGACGAGTGACCTTAAAAATGGTAGGTCTTTAAAATGATAAGTGTTTCTATAAAAATTCCTCATTTCAAAGGACCACTAAAGTCTTCCAAAGGTGTGGTTATTTCTCCTCCAGTCCTCATTGCCAACCATGCAAAAAATTACACTTGTTCTATTATCTCTACAGACTTGGAATGGCACTTGGAATGCCAAGGTAGTCTGCCCTTAGGGGTGAGGGGTAGAGAAGATTGCAGAGGTCACAGGTGTTCTCCTTAGTGGGCCAAACGACCACTGGCAGCACAAATTCTCCCACCTCCAAAGCATATACACACAGCCCTTGTAGGCACTGGCCCCGCTGAAGCTCTCAGCTTCAAGCTCTAAGGTGCTCAGCTGGATGGCATAGTTGACAAAAACAGGGAGCTAAGGAGACCAAGATTGAGACATCTGAAGCTTACACAGGTCAGTCTACTTGGCTCAGATCCATGACTGGAGGCTTCATGTCTAACTTCTACATGCCTGCCAGATGCTACCTGTAACAGAGAAAAAAAATCTAACCTCCCTACAGGAAAAAACACTTCCTGCCTTGGGTCCCACTGATGACGGCAGCAGCAGCCCATGCTGCAGCAGGGGAGGCACAGACAGAAACAGACAGGAGCCCCACCCCATACCGAGTTAGCAGGGTGGGAGCCCTGCACTCCTGGGCACAGCTGCAGCTGCCCAGCTGTGGCTCTGGACCCAGGCATCCCTGTGTTCTTGAGGGCCCAACTCCCGCAGGCTCAGGAGTACCTGCTTCCACTCCCTGGCCTCTCCCCACTCCTGGCACCTGCTCTGGTGCAGAGCAAAGTTATGGCTGAGACCGCGCACTGTCGTGACCCAGTCAGGCATACAGTAGCTCAGGGTGGTGCTGCCACACCAGCCCTCCGCCACCTTGGCCCCTTCTGGACTTTGGGTGCAAACAGGTGCAGGAGGGAAGCAGGGGATGGGAGTGGGTGCTGAGGGCAGCTTGGCACGGGCCTGCAGGCACCCCTCTGCACAAACAGCCTGGACACCATGGACAGCATGTTGATGGTGGGAGGCAGACAGGTTCCTGGGTGGAAAGCGGTGGGTCCCCTGTGAAACCCCAACTTCAAGCCAGGAATGGCCTGAAGCCTAGGGTCAGGCTGCCAGTTCCAGCTGCGGTCAGTGGCTTAGAATAAGAACTTATGGTGCTTTTTTCCAGGCCCACTCATGGCCACCCATGGACCAATCAGCACACACTTCCTCCCTTCTGAGCCCATAAAAACCCTTGGACTCAGGTAGACTCAGGCAGATGTTGGGACTACCAGCTGCAGGAAGGAGCTACCCACTTTGGGTCTCCTCAACTTGTCAGGACAACCTGCCTATGGAAAGCACCTACCCACTACCCACTATTGGTCTCCTCTCCGCTGAGAGCTGGAAACTTGTCGGGATGAGCTGCTGTGGAAGGGAGCTACCCACTTCAGATCTCCTGAGAGCTGTTCTGTGACTCAAATGAAGCTCTCTCTGCCTTGCTCACCTGCTGGTTGTCCACGTATCTCATTCTTCCTGGATGCAGGACAAAACTCGGGACCTGCTGAATGGCAGGACTGAAAGGGGTGTAACACAAAGAGGGCTGAAACACAACCCCCACTAGCCATATTGCAGGCAACGAGAAGGAGAGAAGAGTTGCAGCCCTTCAGGAAGCCCAAACCTAGCAGCTCTACAAGCCAGGACTGTGACACCCTCTTTGGGGCTCTGTGGTTCCTGGCATCTCCAAGCTTCCAGGTGCCACCACATTCCCCAGTGCTCACAATGGAAGCTGCTTGCAGTATACCTGGTCCAGCTGCAGCCTCATATGGAGCTGCCCACCACGCCATAGCCAGCATGCCTGGCTGTGCCAGTGGCCGGACCCTGCGCTTGCTCACACACCCCTTGCCGCTCTGCACCTGCGCACACTTGGCAGGCATGGGATCTAGGCCGGCAGCAAAAGCTGAGCACAGCCTGCCCAGCTGAGTGGGTGGAACAAGCCCAGCAGGCCAAAGCAAAACTTGAGCAAAGGCACCACAGGCCACAGAGGTTTCTGGCTGGAAAAGTGACACCCTAAGGATCCTTTGACAGTGAGAGCAATTCATACATGGAGAATTATTTCTTCTATCCTAGAACACTATATTATACACAGGATACTCCATGAAAACATTAACAGCCTCTATTTATTAATCAACTACTAAGTAATGAAATATTCAAATCATGACTAATATTTACTGAGTACCTACTATGTGCCATGCATGTGCTATTCTAGGAGTTATGGATACAGCAGTAAACAGAACAAAAAATTTTAAAAATATCTCCCCTCACAAAGCTTACAATCCAGTAGAAACTTAAACAATATTCATTCCGATGGTGTAAAGTTGTTTTAATAGAAGTAAGGTGTTGGCCGGGTGCAGCGGCTCACGCCTATAATCCCAGCACTTTGGGAGGCCGAGGCGGGCAGATTACCTGAGGTCAGGAGTTCAAGACCAGCCTGGCCGAGATGGTGAAACCCCATCTCTACTAAAAAAAAAAAAAAATATATATATATATACACACAAAATTAAGCCGGGCATGGCGGCACACGCCTGTAATCCTAGCTACTCGGGAGGCTGAGGCAGGAGAATTACTTGAGCCTGGGAGATGGAGGTTGCAGTGAGCCGAGATCATGCCACTACACTCCAGCCTGGCCGACAGAGCAAGACTCTGTCTCAAATAAATAAATAAACAAAAGGCCGGGTGCCGTGGCTCACGCCTGTAATCCCACCACTTCGGGAGGCCAAGGCGGGCAGATCACGAGGTCAGGAGTTCAAGACCAGCCTGGCCAATATGGTGAAACCCTGTCTCTACTAAAAATACAAAAATTAGCTGGGCGTGGTGGCATGCACCTGTAGTCCCAGCTACTGGGAAAGCTGAGGCAGAAGAATCACTTGAACCCAGGAGGTGGAAGTTGCATTAAGCCAAGATCCCGCCACTGCACTCCAGCCTAGGCAACAGAGACAGACTCCGTTTCAAAAATAATTAATTAATTAATTAATTAAAAAGTAAGGAGTTAGAGTGATCAGGAAGAAAAGAGGAGCTATCACAGAGAGAAGAGGTCAGGGAAAGCCTCTCTGAGGAAGTGATTTTGTGGTCAAGGTAGACACCTGACATTTACTATCAGTAGTCTTTATGAAACCCCCCAGGCAGGGATCCACATTCTACAAATGAGGAAACTAGACCTCAAGGTAGCTGAATGATTTGCCCAGGTTTATGAATGACTATAATCCACAATGCCCTTTTCATTACACAAAGGATTCAAGACACTCGCCTTGATCTCCAGGGCAAAATCTGCACATCCCAGGCAGTGCCAAAGAGGATTCATTCAGGTACAAAAAGAAAATCAAGTTATCTATATATAATTAATTTTTTAATTTCAATCCTTTAAACTCCTAATTTTGGAATAAAATTTATATATGTAAATATGCATATAATGTTGAAGTGAACAAACATAAAATATGTATTATTGATACAGGCACATCATAAAAATTTCAATATCACTGCCCTAGATGGACAGATGTCAAAGAAATAAACAAGGGAGTGTGGGGAAGATAGGGAGAGCTCTGTTAAAGGATACGAAATTACAGCTAAATAGCAGGAGTAAGTTCTATTATAGTGTTCTATAGCACTGGAAGATGACTATAGTTAACAATAATATATTACGTATTGTCAAATAGCTAGAAGGAAAATACTAAATGCACCTAACACAAAGAAATGATAAATGTTTGAGATGATGGAATGCTAATTACCCTGATCTGATCACTATACATTGTACGTATTGAACATCACTATGTACCCCATAAATATGTACGATTACATGTCAGTTAAAAAAGAAAAAAAGGAAATAAACAAACATGAACCCTCTTCCCAAGGGCAGAATATACTGTTATGCGCAGACTGTACTCTGTGAACATAATTATAAATTTCCAAGTACAAAATAAACTAGATCATAAATGTGAATCTAAGCTGCAACTTCACTGTAGAGTTGAGACATTTTATTCCAGCACCTCATTCAACCAACACACAGGCCTCCAGGGCTGAGGCCCCACACACTGATAATTATTCAGCATGCTCCCCTGACTGGGAAACCTATTTACTCCACACTGAAGGGAATCCACCAATTCATTTCAAATTGGTCACCAGACAACAGCTGTCAACTGGTAATAACTTTTGGTCACTCCCTACCCAGGGTGTTTAATACACATGTAAACATAAGTTTCATAAATTGTTCAAATGCGTATTTACTCAAAACACCATTATGGGTCCATCAGACTGTTACAGGCTATCAGCTAAATAACATGCATTTTTTAAAAGGCTTGGCAGCTTAATACATATTTTTACTGCTCGCATAACTCAGAAACAGCCTCAGAGTAAAACGTTTAATTTGACACATAAATAGTCCATTATATGGCCTAATCCTCTTTCGTGTTTTCAAAGAGGGAAGAAAGTGCCAGGGTATTTCAATTTGATAGGAAAAGCAAAGCAAAGGAGAAGGAAAAAAATTATTCACATATAGCTGTTGATCTTAACTTCAGGGCCAGGTTTAAGAGGGGTGGTAAATAAAAGGGTATTTAAAAAGAAAGAGTATCTGGGTTACCATATGCATTAGGATGACCATATTTTAAAAAGAGAGAGAGAGAAAGGTCATTATTCAGATAGTCTCCTGGATCTTAATCCTACTCAAAATGTCTAATATCATCTACCTATAAATTGATCCATTAGACTAGTGTTTCTTAACGTAAGGCTCTAGAATCACTGGTACCCACAAGTACATTTCCACAGATATTTGTTTTCCTTAATATGAGCTTAATAAGCTAGTTACCTTAGATAAGAGAGGGGAGTCCTAAAAATCTGTATAATAAATTAATATCGGCAAGTTAACAAAGCATATAAAGGACTTGAAACTGGCATACCAAGAACATCAACTACTACACAATTATGCAAAGTGCCTACCATGCACTTACACACACCAACAGTTGGAACTTTCAAAATTCTCACAATTCTCCAGAAGAATGATTTATTATCACTGTAACCTCATTGTGGTCTTAAGTCAATCAAGTTTGCAATGCTGCTATTCCTGCTTTTTAAATATACTTACTTTAATTTTATCATTAGAAATTTGACTTTTTGAAGATTATCTGTTTAATCTCATGATGCACAGTGGTGCATATTTACAGCATTTGTTTTTGTCCTGTAATTTTCCAATAATGAGACTTGTATGTGTTACAGTTAAAATAAGAATAATCCAAATCCCCACTGCTAAAGAAGACATAGATAGAATAAGCCCAACTCCAAAAAGAGTACTTGTAAACATTCATCTGTGACTGTATAGTCTCTAAATAACTTGCAATCTACTATACCAAGGTAAGTATGACAAAATCACATTTTTAAAGCTTATGGGATACTTTTATAAAACAAAATATGTATATGGTTCATATTAACATGCGCTTATCTTGATGCTGGATGGTATAGGTGAGATAAGGAGCTTCTGTCCCACCTAAGTGGGTTAAGACCAAAAAAGCTGAAAATCACCACTCACGACCAGCGGTTCTTAATGTTTTCTAGATGAGAGCCACTGCTGAGAATCTGACAAAAGCTATGTTCTATAGAAAAAAAGGTAGTCATGCATGAAAATTTGCAACCTGGGCCATGTTTCTTAATTCTTAGAAGCCTTTATAACAGCATACCCAAATTACTTATGTCAAGACCATTTGGTAATATTACTTTTCTATAGTATTTTGAAAACAATAGAATTTTTTTAAGTTCCTCAAAAACATTCAACTTTTTGAAACTGCTTATGACTCCTTGGAAATTCTGCAAATCTCTCGTCATTCTTAAACACTATTCTCGAGGTCCCTAAACCCAGTATGTTAAGAACCCCCAGTTCCAGATCTCTTTCCTTTTCATCATTATTTCAGTATCAACTCAGAAAACTGTACCTAATATATTTTTTGGTTCATATTAGGATTTATTCCTATTTTTAGACACAATGAGATGTGTTACTTTCTATTATGAATCCTCCAAAATCCTACAGTAGAAAATGACTTGTTCCTAAAGGTCTGACATTCGAGTATCTGTGGTCCTTTTACTATAAGGCCACGTATATTCATGATTCAAATATCAACTCCTGTTGTTCAAATCCCTTCCTACTTGGGAAACTATCTCCTGGGGAAATTCATTTTTTCACAGCACTATGAGAAAATTATTTCTTATATTGGCCTAAAATTTATCTTTGGTATAACCTATACCTAGCAATCTTTGTTCTCACTCCATGGTTCCATACATGAAGTCTAATATACCTCCTTCCTGAAAGTAGCCTCCTAAATATTTGACAACAGAAGGCATGGACTCCCTTGTTCTCTCTTACCCACACAGCCTTCATGTTTTCAGACCCACCTCTGGTCATCTTGGTCATTTCCTCTAAAGATTGTTTTATCTGGGTCTGAACTCAATACTCCAAGACAGTGTCTACAACAGAGTAAAAAGGCATGGATTGGCCACGTGTGGTGGCTCATGCCTGTAATTCTAGCACTTTAGGAGGATCACCTGAGCTCAGGAATTCCAAACCAGCGCCGGCAACATAGTGAGACATTGTCTCTATTTAAAAAAAAAAAAAAAAAAAGAGCATGGATCCTTTCTTTAGATACTCTACTTCTACCATTGCAGACTCAGACTAAAGCAGTACTTTATACGAATGATGTTGGCAAAACCTTTTGTCTGAAAATCATCTGCTCTCAGAAAATATGGCACTATCCTTGAGGCCTGTTTGCCTACTAACTTCAATTCTAATCATCAGAAATTTCTGCAGTCAACAACTACTTGTTTACCTGGACAAACAGCTTAGTTTGTCTAAGACTAGATGGTGGCCAAACAGGAAGTGGAGAAAAGTAGGGTTCATTATTAATTCTCTGTGGTAGAGAGGTGGCAAACTGGAAGGAATAGAGAACTGTGACCTACTTTCAATTTTCTCTATATTCCAAAATGAACAGACTCCTATCCAGTCAGAGTAGTCACAGAAACTTCTAGAAGTGGGCCTTGGAGGAAAAGCAGGCTTTAGATAGAGAAAAAGACAAGGTCATTTCATGCCCCAAAATGATCTGAGCAGAGGTGCAAAGGTGAGGAAGCCTCCAGCAAGTTACAGGAACAGGGAGTCAACCACTGTGGCTTGAGCAATGTAGCCACATGGAGTTGCCTTAGGGAGAGAGCCTGAAAAGAGGCTGGGCTCACAGCACAGAGGCCCTCCCTTAAAAGCCAGGCTACTGAGTATATCTTTCAGCCCAGAAGCGGTGTGGAGTCACTAAAGTTTTTAAGCAAGACAGTAAAATGATGAAAGCTGAATTTTAGAAACAATATGAGTTTCTGTACACACCAGACACTTAATCAATGAGGTAGACTGAACATACAGATTCTAACTGCCAGGAAAGATGCATCTTGTGACCTAAAACTTACAGAAAAACCACTCCCCTAGTAAAATTCATCTCACAACAACTCACTTTATCCTTTTAATTTAATTAAGTACAAAGAAAGAAAAGGAAACAAGGAATGAGGCTCAGACACACTAACATTGTCTCTAATGTCTAAGACTCTCCTGTCCTTCCTAAAACAAAATACATATTCCACAGTAAGCTAAAAGATATAAAAGCATTAAATATTTACTCTTCCCATTTGCTATTATTTTTCACTAGTTACTCAGCTGTAACAGTCATTAACATGCTGAAAAGGAACTTCATGTAAATTCATCACTGGTCTGGGAATACTGCAGCTCTGATGTACTGGCTGCAAGCTACACCCGGCTCAGAGGCGCCATTTCCCTACAGTCAGGGCCAAATGTCTGGTTCACTCACAATTTACAAATGATTATTTTTCTAATTAATCATTCATCAAAAAACATAAACGACAACAGGGTGTGAAGACAGTGCTAGCAAAAAAACAGAAGGGGGCAGAGAACCATCAATCCCTCCCTCATGAACCAGGGAAGCAAGCTCACGAAAGAAGGCTCCTAGGCCTGTGGGAGCTGCTGTCTCAGAGAAAACCTTGACCCTGTCCCAAGGTGTAAGTGCCCCTCGGGCACTCAGGAAGGGGCAGTCTACCTCACATGTGGATTATCAAAACAGCCTCCTAGTCTCTCCTTTCTCCAGTTGCTCCTTTAATGCCCACCTAATCACCTCCCCATGCCTCTTCCTCCCCAACACACAAAGCTGTTAAACTACTTCTCCTCAAAGGTCTTCACCATGCCCTAAGAACCTACAGGGCTGTTTCCAATCTCAAGATGGCTGAGTCTTACAAACTTGCAAGGCCCTTAAACATCCCCTGATCTGGGCCCTTCATTTTATAGTTGAGGAAAATCAGATTTAGGGAGGTTCCATTACGTCTGCCATTATCTCTTGAACATGACTTGAGAACATTTGTTTTGTTTTTTGACACAGAGTCTCATTCACTCTATTGCCCAGGCTGAAGTGCAGTGGCACAATCTCGGCTCACTGCAACCTCCACCTCACAGGTTCAAGTGATTCTTCTACCTCAGCCTCCCGAGTGGCTGGGATTATAGGCGTGCACTACCATGCCAGACCAATTTTTGTTTCTTTTTTTTAGTAGAGACAGGGTTTCACTATGTAACAGGCCAGGCTGATCTTGAACTCCGGGCCTCAAGTGATCCACCCGCCTCAGCCTCCCAAAGTGCTGGGATTACAGGTGTGAGCCATTGCATCCAGCCTCGTTTTTTGGTTTTGGGTTTTGGGGGGCTTTTTAGACACAAAGTCTTAGTTTTTGCTCTGTCACACAGGCTGGAGTGCAGTGGCACAATCATGGTATTACAGGAGTTATTAAGAAATTATTTTAAGCAGATAGGGTAAAAGAGTCCTCAGTAAGGCTTTTTCTTTTAGTGAAAAAGCAGCCCCCAAAACATGTCTTTTCTAACAGAAAGCAAACTGAAAAACCAGACCTGTGAGCATTGATATGCAAATGCAGGCAGCTAAAAGCCAGGTCCACCCAGTATGGCGGTTCCTGCCACTTTTTGTTGCCACATGTGCAGGACATCATGGCGACCAGCCAGGTAGAGGCTATGTGTGCAGGACATCATGGCAACCAGCCAGGTAGCTGTGTTTACATATTAAAAGACTAGGATGGGAGGGCCAGTTTTTCATGGGCTACTTGAATGACAAGCCTGGTCAAACCAATCCCCTGAGCCCTACACAAATCAGATACCACCTCATTCAGCCTCCCAATATAACCTACGGCATTCCCCCCAGCAATGTGGGTTTTCCATTCTGAGCCCTCTTCCCTCTGTACGGTGGAGCTGTTTTCTTCTTTCTTGCCTATTAAACTTTCCGCTCCCTAAACCACTCCATGTGTGTCTATGTCGCTGATTTTCTCAGCAGGAGACCAGGGACCCTGGGTGTTTCTCCAGACAACGGAGCCATATCAACGGCTCACTGCAGCCTCAAACTCTTGGGATCAAGTGATCCTCCCACCTCAGCCTCCCAAAGTGCTGGGACTGCAGGCCATGCCAGCTTGGGACTGCAGGCCGAACCACCATGGCTGGCCTTGAGAACTTTTCAAGCAGAGGTTTTGTTTCTGAATAAGTCTTTCACTCTCTGCCTCTGTATTAAGTAACAGAACTGCCAATAGTAACTGCACAACTGCTGCTACCTACCAGAAGGCAGACATATAAAATATCTACTCACCTTTGAAAAGACTGTCTAGGTTTCAAATATGTAAATCACTAAAGAGACAAATACTAAGCCTTAAGAGTATGAGTATTGAAGAGGCTAGTATTAGTACTAAGTCACAGTTCTAAAAAACTATAGACATCCAATGTTTTCATACCACCAGGATTACATAGCTAGAAAATGATCTCACTCAGGTCACCCTGGAAGGCTGTTTATAAATAGGCAAAGAGGTCAGGAAGAGTTCTTACCAGTTCTAACATTAAAACCACTCAGGCCCTACAGTCATTAAGTGTAGGACAACATGCAGGCTAGGAAGTACTAGGCTCTAAACACGAGACTGAAGTTTTAATCCCAGCCATATAAAGCATAATCTCTACTGTTCAGTTTTTGTTGTTGTTGTTTTTTACAGTTCATAATCAAGTTTTATTGTTCTCTAAAGTATGTATGTTTTATTATTATTATTATTATACTTTAAGTTTTAGGGTACATGTGCACAATGTGCAGGTTTGTTACATATGTATCCATGTGCCATGCTGGTATGCTGCACCCATTAACTCGTCATTTAGCATTAGGTATATCTCCTAATGCTCTCCCTCCCCCCTCCCTACTGTTCAGTTTTTCTAACTGTGTAATAGGTATATCCTCCCCACCTACAGAGAAGCATTGCAGGAAATAGTATCTTCAGAAAGTCTAAAGCTACGCAAATGTGGAGTATGACCAAAATGGAAGATGACCTCACTCATTTATCACCATCATAATTAGCATATTATATAATTAAGAGTTTAATGAGTGCTTACTATGGGCTAGACACATGCAAAGCACTTTACAGGCATTAACTCATCTAAATCTCACAAAGGTATTATTATTTCCATTTCACAGATGGACAAACTGTGAAACAACAGTTTGTTACATTCTCCAAGGTCACACATCTAGTAAATGGAGGATTTGAACCCAGGCATTCAGACTCACTGATAGCACTCAATTGCCAAGGTCTCCATCCTCGTCACTTAGTATTTGGGGCAGTTAAAGAGTAAGAAAAGAAAAAGGAGATGTTTAACAAAAAACAGAACTAACTGGTACAAAAAGAAATCCAATCTATCAAATAATTACACCAAGCTACGCACAGTATATTTTTTAGATGCCTGGATTCTACAACAAACAATAAGATTTTGGAACAAACTAAGAAACAGAGAGAAGCACAACCACCTCCTATACAGATAACAATGGCAGGGAACAGAGTGTTGAGGTAACTTGCCTAAGATCACTCATAGTAATTGCAGCCTAAGTCTATCAACACCCAGGCCAATATTCTATGCATAAGTCAGTGCCAACCTATAGGCCCTGGTCCAGCAGTATGACCTTAACAAAAATAATTAGCCAGTCCCGAAGAGTCTGAAGAAGCTTGGAACAGGCCACCCTAACCTTCAAAGCTGCCCTGTTCTCTATGTAGCCACTCTGTCAGTCTGGAAGGGGCTGTTTAAAAGACTGGGGAACACGTGCACTGTTGGTAGGACTGCAAAATGGTATGACTCCTATAGAAAGCAGTACAGAGGTTCCTCAAAAATTAAAAATAAAACTGCCATATGATCCAGCAATCCCACTTCCAGGTACACATCCAGAAGAAGTGATAGGAGGATCTTGAAGAGATATTTGCACACTCGTGTTCACAGAAGCACTAATTCACAATAGCCAAGAGGTGAAAACAACTCAAATGTCCATCACAGGATAAGGACATAAACAAATGTGGTATATACATTCAATGGAACAGTATTCAGTCTTAAGAAATAAAATTCTGTCATATGCTACATGAACTTTGAAGACATTGTGCTAAGTGAAATAAGTCAGTCACAAAAAGACAAATACTATGTAATCCCACTTAGATGAGGTATCTAAAATACTCAAATTCAGCTGGGTGTGATGGTTCATGCCTGTAATCCCAGCACTTTGGGAGGCTGAGGCGGGCAGATTACTTGAGGTCAGGAGTTCAAGGCCAGCCTGGCCAATATGGTGAAACCCTGTCTCTACCAAAAATACAAAAATTAGCTGGATATGGTGGCGTGTGCCCGTGATCCCAGCTACTCAGGAGGGTGAGGCAGGAGAATCACTTGAACCTGGGGGGTGGATGTTGCAGTGAGCCGAGATCGCGCCACTGCACTCCAGCCTGAGCAACACAGCGAGCCTGTCTCAAAAAATAAAAAATAAAATAAAATACTCAAATTCATAGAAAGAGAAATGAGAATGGTGCTTACCGGGGGCTGGAGGGAACAAGGGAGGGGAGTTGTTGTTTAAGAGGTATAGAGTTTCATATTCACAAGACGAAAAATTTCTGGAGCTCTGTTTCACAACGAAATGACTACACTTAACACTACTCAAGTATCTACACTTGAAAATGGTTAAGATGGTACACTTTGTAATATGTTTTTTAACACAATAAAAAGAATGATAATGCATGTATGCTAGCACGCATGCACAAAAAGTAGATAAAGACAGGCCTAGGGACAACTCATCTTAAGCAGCTGTTTAAAGTGATTTCATGCAAGTAATTGAATCAGATAGTATATTTGCCACCTGGATTATAACTGCTAAACAAAATGCTCAAAAGCCAATTCTGACAATCCCCACCTATGCAACCATACTTAAGTATTCAGAAATGAATCAATGAATGACTTGAATCAATGGATTACTTCTGAAAAACCACTATAGGATTTCTACTTAGTATAAGGCAGCACGCCTAAACTCACTTCATAATGAGAATAACATACACATGCCATTAAATTTTTCCAACATAACAGGAAAGTCAATGCTCTTCCAAAACACATCTAACTAAAAAATGTACTATCTATGTAGAGACAAGTATATAATGTTAAAAGAAAACACAACTGTTTAGTCAAGAAATGGTAATTCTCATCACAGTTTTTTTAAAAGAAGAAAAGGGGACTGATTTCATTCAAAGGTCCTTGTGTGTCACAAAAATTAAAAAAAAAAATTCTCAAATCTCTAAATTCAACCAAGTAAGGCAACACTCAACTATTTCATCCAGTTAAAATAAATAAAACTAAAAATCTATTCCATAGATGATATATGTAACTGACATTTGCTTCTACTCCCCACAATAAATTATTACTGACATGAAATATACAATCACATATCTTACAAGCCCAAAACATAGAAATGCAAAAGTACACACACACTGTCTTCTCTTTCCTGATTTCTTCCAAATGTAGATCATTCCCAAAAGTATTTTTTTCATTATTTAAAACTATCAATCTAGAAAGATTTCAATGCAGACAGAGTTATTTTTTTACATTTGAAATGTCTGCCCAACAATCTACAAGGTATCACACATCATCATTTATTTCCATAAAATCAACACAAATTTTAAAATGCAATAGCTAAGCTTACTGAACACTTAGTTATAACTGCCTCAATATTAACTAAACAATTCTCAGAGCTGCCTTATAAGGTAAGACCTGGAATCCCCATTTTATAGGTAAGATAACTGAGGCATGTAGCTAACGCATTGTTGACCCTGAATGTAAATCCTGGCAGACTGGTTCCAGAACCCATGCTATTATATTAACCACTACCAATACTATCGCCCATTAATGTACATGAAAGACACTGACACACTGGTCAATCCTTCCGTAACTCCAGGAAATGGTCCTACAGAAAGAACTAAAGAGAAACTATGAATGCCAAACATTCTGGCCTTGGCCAGTCACAATCTCTCTAGCTTTGTTTTTCTTATGGTGAAGTAAGTTTAGAAAATCCAATGCCTGATAATATAGTTGGCTGGAAACAAAACCCAGCAAAAATATACACATATACTTCACTATGGCGACAGCATGGCCAATTACTCTCCTGATATCTCCCTTCTTCCACTTCCAATCTAGAGACAGGCTTTCCTTTGCCAAACATACTTTCCCATCCCCACAAAAGTAATTGACTACAGCAAAACGTGCAGCATTATTGGCAAAAGCTAAACAGAAGGAGTCAGCATCTCTCTTCTAAGCCATGTCCCTGTCTGAAATATAATACAGTGGGCAACTTGTTTCTCTGAAATAGATGGATCTATGGTTTGAGGGCAGCACAGAGCGTAAATCTGTCTCCGTGAATGGCTCACGCCGTGTCTTTCTCGTTTTGTGTGCTATTGTGTGCTATCTGGCAATATATCTGTCGCAGCTCTACTTCCTCCCTTCCACAGGAACAAAAGTTGAGAGAGATTGGAAATACAACCCCAGGCACAGCCTTATAAAGGCCACAATTGAGTTTCTGAAAACTCCAGGCCAACTCTAGGCACAGCACCAGTTCAGCCTGTCTGTACACGAGGCAATTTGGTTAAGTAATAACCCGATTTCACCATCATTTTTGTTCAGCTCACAACAAAAATCATATCAGAGAAACCACGACTTACTATAAAATTATTTTAAAAAGAGAAACTTGATTCTGATATCCAAATAGAATATAAATTCGGCTTTTACACACGCTGGTCCCATCTGTAACACCCAGAAGTCAAATCAAGAGGCTATAGACAGTGAAGGGATAACTTCAGATTTCCCTTGAAATGTTTTTGCAGCCTCAGCAGATATTGAAAATACCAGTAGTGTTGCTCTCAGTGTCTCTGTTTTGGCCCCCAAGACCCACAGGCCTGGCTTCCTCCAAGAAATGCTTGCACGAGGATCAAGCAGGGGATAAGTTTTTCCTGTGCCTGTCAGAAAGAATACTGGCCTTTCAGATGAGCACTTCCAGATTTCATAGGTCAGCCTGAGAACTTAAAACACTATTACAAAATCATTGTCCTTCAGCCCCAAGCATCTTAAAAGTAATTTATCAGCATCACTGCCAGCCTTACCCCAACAGCTTGCTTTGGCATAACAACTGTTCAGGGTCTCAAAGTGGGTTTTTCCAGAGAACTCGTAAAGGTCCCTGTGTTTAAATTACTGATCCCAAAACTCAAAATAGAATCTCAGCCCATTTGAAAACTGCACTTATAAAAACCACCATTTAGACTCAAAGCTATGTAATTTGCAAATGCTCCTGCTTCTGTCTAAGTTTGCTTTTGGTGCTTAAAATCCAGCCAAAGGATGGAATTTAATACAACTACAAAATTAACAACAGATGGCCTAGTACATTTAACCTAGAGGAGTAAACAATTTGAGCAATGTCTCCAAAAAATAAATCTCCCCAGGAAGGCTATAAGAATATCTGAAAAACACCAAAATAAAAACCGGTGACTTCAAAAACGAAACTCACACCCAGATTAGATCACCATGTAAGCATTACCATTTCCCTAACAATAAGTGTCAGTTTCTCCTTTCATCCATGTAGACCTTTTGTTAAGGACAAGATACCATCTTTTTTCCTCACTCTTCAACAACTTTCTCATCCTAGCTCTATAGAAGGTAAAGGCTGGCAAAGGCTGGGTTAATGCTGGGGTTTCCAGTTAAGCACTATAGTTTTACAACAGTACAAAAATAACCAATTTTCAAACTATCAGAACACAATAAAAGATATTCAGCATGAACTTTAATATAATGTAGCTTTCCTTTGAAGACCCTGGAAAACTTGTACCTTGGATTTGTTGCCAGAAACATCAGTTACTACTATTAGTCAAGGTAGAGTGATGGGCAACTCAGAGACCAGTAGGGGGCCACTAACTAAATCTCAACATTGAGCACCTCACTTCTCTGGGCTTTTGGCTCTCTTTATTTATAAAGGATGGTATACAGAGACTCTCAACTCTATCAGCTCTGACAGCCTATATTTCTTCAGAAACTCTTATACTCAAAAAGCTCCATTTAACAAGACATCCAAATAGATTAGATTTTCTATCTCTCTTCAGAAATTTTCTATCAGCTGATAATTCCCAAGGAATCTCCATAAACAGGCACCAAAATTGTCCACTGTTAAAATGAATGATGAGAAGCTGTGTGTTCTTGAAAAGCATCTACACATGAAACGTAATGCACTTCCTTTACCCTTCTGTGAAAAAAATCTACTTCAATATATGAAGCATGGTCAGAAAACAGTTTCAGAATGCTTTAAAAAAAAAGAAAAAAGAAAAAAAAGAGAGTTTCAGGAATAAATAAGCATTTAGGGCTGGGAGATAGGGAGCCTATCCACTGAAAAATTAACTAAAAAGAGAAGTAAGATTTCCACAGAATACTGAAAAGTAATCATCCTTTGTTTTCAGTTTTTCCTCCCCAAGATGGATATATGGCTACAGAGGCACAAAAATGTCTTACCATTCTAATATTTAAATTGTCAGACTTACTTAAGTCACACTTATTTATGTCAAGATACCTTGCCACAGTTGACTTAAACCAAATTGTGAAGCATAAGACCTCCATTTCTTTATCTTCCCCCATTACTAGAGGTGGCTCAGGACTCAGTTTATTGTCATTTCTAGAAACATCTGCATTTTAAACCAGAACATGGCCTTGCCTCAGCAACTCTCTAAATGCATAAAGGATTTAAAGAAAGTGATCTCAATGGAGGGAAGAGAAAGGTTTGTTCAGAGATGCTAACATCCCAGGATACAAGTTTAGATTGCTATAAAAGCCACCCTAGGTAGTCTCAGGGCCATACCTAAGGGTGTATAACTAGTTCCTTTGAATTCCCAAATGCTTCATCTCTCTTCTAATATTCTGTAAGGTATATTACACACTGATGTGACTACAAATAATTTCTATTTTTAGAATGTCATGCCATCCTTCAGAATAACTGGAGATATTTCTGAACACCAGAACCCTTGGCTCAGGAATTGCCAACTCAACTCCTTAGGTATGCACAGACTGGGATCCAAGCAGGTTCTACCTTCCCTTTCAGTCTTCCTGTCTATCTCCAGCTTAAGAATATAATACCTTCTACAAGCACATGGATGATCTGCCAATATATAATGTAAAAATTATTTAAAAATTTACTCCTCACACTTAGTTTCCTGGTCTGCGAAATGATGTCAGTCCTCAGATGTGAATATATATGCATACAAGTACACACATCATGGGAATGTGGGTGCAAAGAGTCAAACCTCAGCCAAGGCCAGGTGCAGTGGCTCACACCTGTAATCCCAGCACTGTGGGAGGCCGAGACGGGAGGACCACATGAGGTCAGCAGTTCGAGACCAACCTGGCCAGCATAGAGAAACCCCGTCCCTACTAAAAATACAAAAATTAGCCAGGCGTGGTGGCCCACGCCTGTAATCCAAGTTACTTGGGAGGCTAAAGCAGGCAAATGTCTTGAACCCAGGAGGCAGAGGTTGCAGTGAGCCGAAACCACACCACTGCACTCCAGCCTGGGTGACAGAGCAAGACTCCATCTCAAAAAAAAAAAAAAAAAAAAAAAAACCCTCAGCCAAAACCACCCTGAGAAATGATCACAGTACAGTATTCTGCTGGGTGGAGAAGGATCAAGTCCTGGAGAGATTTAGGTATCTAGATGAATCTGTTAAAAATCTTTAAAAGTTTCACTAATCCTGGAGACAAAATATGTTAGTATATTATTAGAATACATTTGTAAAATTATTTTTTTAAAGCAACAATGGAAACAAATAGCAAGATTCAAGTTTTATGTAAGTCTTAAAAAGTTCTAATATAAAAGCCAGCTTCTCATCAAGGAAATAGGCCACATACAGAAAAAAATGTCAGAATCTCACACTTAGGCTATTTAAAAGAGGTTAGTGCTACCAGAGACTCCTTATTGATTTGGTAAGATTCCCAGAGCAGAGAAGCAGGGACTTTCTCCCTCTGTCTTGTTGCAAAAGTGAAAGCACTATCAAGGGTAAACTGTGGTCAGACCAGTTTCACCTCTTTTTAAAGAGCTACACCATTGTCAACTGTCAGTCACAGGGTTAAAGACACCAGACTAACATATTAACAAATGCAACCAACTAAAGAAAATACACGGGAGCCCAAATTATAGGATGCTGTGCACACTCTTCAGAATCTGTTCCTGCAGTACACCTTCTGTCCTGACCCACGTTTCTTGTCCCTCTCACAGCCTCACCACAGGGCACTTAGCTCAACTACTCTTTTCCCTAGCCATCTAACCTGCAATCAAAGAACATAGGCCACGCTAGAGGAACTGTGATAAAACAGTTCATCCTCACCACACACTGAATACCTCATTTTATTATGCCTGCCACTGTTATTTGATTCATTTTTGCCCAATAAATTAAAAATAACTGATTAGATTCTCAGCCCTTATTCCCTACCCACCCACCCATGCCCCCGTGATGAACTCCCAGGCATGATAGCCATATAATAATAATTTAATTATTATTAAAATTACAATAACAACCAACATATATTAAGTGTTTACAATGTCTCAGGCACTGCTCTAAATAATTTAGAAGTGTTGATACGTTGACATGATGGAGACTCCAATCATCTCCATCTCACAGGTAAGGACAGGAAGCACAGAGAAGTTAAGGTCCCACAGCTCAGGGGTCAGACCAGCACCCAGAGCCAGGCAGTCTCCAGAGCCCATGGTCTTAACCACTGTGCCACTCCACTTCTCAAGAGAGGCAGCCATAATGGAAGACATACAGCCTCCAGAGAAGGTACCTAAGAAATTTTTTTCCACTTGCCTATTCCAGGAATTGCTCATGAAATTGCTTTTTTGTCTGTTACATAATGAAGTTTCATAAACGACAAGTACAGAATCAGCAAAATGGTCAGGGAGACAAAATGGCACTCTTTTCAGGCTTGTCCCAGACACAGTGGGAAACCTCTGTCACTCTCTAGGTGTGCCTTTACAAAACAGGAGTAAGACTTCCTGGTCCTATTTTACCTGTTAAATGGCAAATACATAAATTAAATATTTGCAGTCTTTTTAAAAGATTACATATTTAGAAAAATATATAAACTCACTTAGGAAGTTAAAGCATCTATGAAGAAAAGTTTGTGTCTAAACAAAACAATCACTAAACCTTTACTTATTTCAGACTTCTGGGTTTCAATAACAGATTCTCATTTTTGGCTTAATAGTCCATATCAATCTCCTTTTCCCTGGAGCACATGCTGGAATAGAAACTAATGTCAAAAAGTTGATGTGACTTCTGATGTAACTACCCCACATCAAACCCCAGTACTGTTAGTTGGCAAAGTTACCCCATAATTATAAGATCTTTCTACCAATGAGGAATTCAGACTATTGACAGAAACACAAAGATAGCCAGATTCTGACCTGATTTTAGGGCCAAATTCTTAATGAGAATCTTCTCTCTGGTTACAAGCAACTTGTGTGGACACAAACTTGCCCATGGACATTGGTGAGGCTGGCTTCTGGATAAGCGAAGGAAGCAACAGACCCGAACAGCCATGATTATTCCTTAACAGGTTTCTATCTCTCCGTTAGGCCCCTAAATATACATGGCAGAAAGCAGAACAAAACTGTCTTTAGCTCCATAGAATGACTGCCACATAGGCAGACCATCTTTCTAGGTTCAGGGAATAAGGTCATATGAGGATCAGGGCTGCCTTTAATACAATCCCCAGTCAGCCTGTCATTCTCTTTCTTTACTTACTAAAAGTACCAGGAACAGGCCTGCCAAATTTCCTTTTTTAGCACCACAATCTCTTGCCTTAACCAGACAGTCTCCTTCTGTGCCCCACTAAAGCACAGAATACAATCCCCATATTTAAAAACACATAGTCTCTTCCAAAAAAAAGTTTTTTTAAGTATCTAGGGCTAGTAACAACAGGGAAATATAAAAGTAGGAAAAAGGGCATAAGCTAAATAATCTAATGAAAGCATTTACCATGATTTGAATCTAGGAACAAACTCTAGAAATATGACGGATTTAAATATAGTCACTCTGAGCTATGAATTGAAATAACAGCCACTGAATGGTCACCCAAAAGCTAGTACAAAATGAGTTATTGGCAGTCCACAAATTCCCAGTGGTTCCCAACATAGCCAAGCCCAAAAATCACAACTGGCATTTTGCTGCCCTCTCCAGCAAAGAACTAAATCAATTTACGTGTCTAATCCTTGAACCAGACATGCCAGAACCAAGAAAGAGAAGATGCCAACAGGGAAGACACTGAACTCTCAAGACAGCACTGGTATCTCCATCCCTGGGTCTCTAGGATCCTGGCCAACAAATTGTGCCACAACATCACTGGAAACCTTTCAGGGAGAGATGTCAGCTCCCAGCTGAGATAAAGAGTATTTTGTGGTAGACTGCCTGAGGACAGGTAGCTTATCCTCTCCTCGACATGTTCTAAAAATTGTCCTTGGCTCAAGCCAGTCCTTTGAGCTATCTAGGTAAGACACATGATCTTGACCCCTTATAGTTACTCTTTCCTGAAATCATGCTTTGTCTCAATGCTATTAATTTGCATTGATAGTATAAAAGCAACTGTTTCACAAATCACTGTTGTGTGTATTGATAAGTATATCCAAGACAGAGTTCATGGACACGTCTTCTCCACTGACAAAGTTTCTCAAGAAAAGTTAGTTCCAGCAGGGCACAGTGGCTCACATCTGTAATCCCAACACTTTGGGAGCCCGAGGCGGGTGGATCACACCTGAGGTCGGGAGTTCGAGATCAGCCTGACCAACATGGAGAAACCCCGTCTCTACTAAAAATACAAAATTAGCCAGGCATGGTGGTGCATGCCTGTAATCTCAGCTACTCAGGAGGCTGAGGCAGGAGAATTGCTTGAACCCGGGAGGCAGAGATTGCAGTGAGCTGAGATCGTGCCATTGCACTTCAGCCTAAGCAACAAGAATGAAACTCCATTTCAAAAAAAGAAAAAAGTTACGTTCCCCTCTTTGTTCTACTCTCTGGGAAGCTAAATGTGGGACCCCCCTCTACCTACTGCTTCAGACCCTGCCTTGCATGTTTCTGCCCAGAAGCCTTAACATGGCTTTATTGTATTTTCCCTACACATTTCCCAGTGCCCCAATTCCTCTTCTACTTATTTTAATTCTGTTGCATTGTACACATTTTTGTAAGCCAGCTCAAAGATTTTTGTGGAATGACAGTGAAAATAAAATAAAATAGGACAAAAATATCTTAAAAACTAGTGTCCTCTACACAAACTGCTGCTTCATCCAAATGACCTTAAAGGAGAGAGACAAAACTAATTGTCGTAAAGGACCAATAGCATCTTCAATATTTTATTCAATGGCCATACCAGTCATCATCACCAAAAATCTCTGAGATCCATCCCAAACTTTCACACTTAGATACTAGGGCTGCCAAATCTAAGGTGGTAGAGAAACACAAAGGCACAGAGACACAAAACATACACAAACACACATACACACACACACACACACACACACACCAGCAGCAGCAGCCAAAACAAGCATTTTGTGCTGATTCCTGTTCACTTTTTTTTATAATACCTAAGTATCACCTTATAGTACGTACTTTCATATATGCTTTCTTACTTCATCTTTCCAACAGTGTTGTGAAATAGGCTGAGTAAATATTTATTACCCCATTCTACAGAAGACGGAACAGATTTCTTGAGAGATTTTCCCAAGGTTATGCAACTAAATGAGTGCTGGGACCAGGACAGTCACTTATGTTCTAGAAGTTTCTTCTCCATCAGAATCCTTTTACATGTAGGCATTCCAGGGACACATTAAGAAGGTGGTAGAAGCACAAGCAAATCAAGTAAAAAATGGGCAGCCACATTGCTTAGTTATACTCTAGAGTTTAACTCACACACCTGTCCACTAAACATTTCTTTTTATACTTTCCCAGCAAAAGATACAACCTCCATTCCTCCAGCTGCCAACATTCTACCTAAAAAATTAGTTTTCCTTTACTTTGGCCTGATCGTGAATGATGCCAGATGTTTCTGGGCCAACAGGTTTTTCTATGCCAAAACATTCCTAACTCGAAACTCAAGCCACAGAAATGTCTATTCAAATAGAAACCCTAAAACTATCCTTTTTTTTGAGACAGGGTCTTGCTCAGTCACCCAGGCTGGAGTACAGTGGTAGTACAATCATAGCTCACTGCAGCCTTGAGTTCTCGGGCTCAGGCAATCCTCCCACTTAAGCTTCCCAAGTAGTTGGAAAGCCACACCTGGCTAATTTTTTAATCTTTTTGTAGAGATAGGGTCTGACTATGTTACCCAGATTGGTAACTGGGCTCAAGCCATCCTCTAGCCTCAGCCTCTCAAAGTGCTGGGATTACACGCATGTGCCACCGCACCCAGCTGCTTTTTTTTTTTTTTTTTTTTTTTTTGAGGGATCAGGTAAAAAACAACCATGTTACTAATGGTTTTGTTTACAGAAGATGAACAGACACACTCTCAATTCCCATCTGATTTCCTGGGATGGGAGAATGCACACTTTTCTCCTTTCTTTCACTCTTGAGTCTATTTATACTGCAAAGTTCAGCTGGTGTCTCAAAAAGGAGGAATTTAATTTTTCCCCTCTGCTACAAATTTAATGTTTGAGAAAGGACTGGGTATTACGATCTTCAGAGGCCCAGGTATCATAAAAATCACAGAATTTTAGAGCTGGAAAGGACCTCAGCAGTATCAGAGGAGTTAACACACAGCCCATTCTCTGTCATGCTCATGCTGTGCATGAAAAGGTCATTTCCATTTCTGTTCTAGTCAGGTCTTGCTCACCAAGTTCTGAATTCCAAGACTCAACCTTAAAGAAGAACATACAGTCTGAGGGTGGAAGGGCTGGGGAGGGAGAGAAAGTAGCAGCCTCTCTGGTACATAAGCTCCTACATCACCTGTCTAATAATAAAAATCACAGCAAAGTAATCTAAGCAAAAACATTTGGATCCATAAACTCAAGAGTCTATGGACCGACAACATCCCAAACTCTGCTATCCATTATGTCGCTAGGCTGTGAAAGCAGAAACCAGGTCTCCATCTCTATATCCTCAGATCTGGAACAAAGCACCTGGCATACAAATGGTGTTCAATAAATGAGTTCAATAAGTGAATAAATAAAATAACTTCACAGAGAACAATCGAGTATGAAGATGTCAGGGACATATCATTCTTACAACAAATGACACACACATGCTTCATAAAAGGAAAAAAAAGTGAAATTGTTTTCAATTTTCTTTGAGGGGAAAAAAATCATCTTTCAAAAAGCATTTGAAGCCAGAATTATCTTTCCCAACAAAATGTACCTTTTATGAAATATCTACATACTACATAAAGAAGGGTCCAATTTAGCCTGAATTTTAAATACCTACAAGATAAATACATGTTATTTATAACACATAAATATTAGAAACAAGTAAATGTTAGAGAATACAGGATTGGGCAAATAATATGATAAATCCAAACAATGGTACTCTATATGGCTATTAAAATTAACTCTATAGAATCCTGAAACCTCATGTCAAAATATTATAATAGAATAAATCAAAAAGTCAGGTTTATACTTATATATATATATATGTACACATATATACATTGTACATACACATACATGCATACATGTATGCATTCTTAAAATCTCAACTCATGGGAGTAGATATACAGTATTATTTTTATGTGTCCCCAAAACACTGGGAAGATATATGTCCAAAAAAATTGCAATATTTCTTAGTGTTAGGATTACTGATAACATTTTCTACTTTGTGCTATTTAGGTATTTTTGAAATTCTTCTCCAGTAAACATACGTATATAGCAAGATACATTACATATACAGAAGAATGTAGAAAACATGTCTGTTTTTCAGAAGAATTATAAAATGAACACCATTGCAACCACAGGTATGGTTAATAAAGAGAACATTACAGTACCTCAAAAGCCCCCTTGTGTGTCTCTCAATGGTCAAATCTCCCTCACCCCAACCACACCACTAACCTGACTTTTATGTTAATTGCTACTACCAACAAATGATTTTTACATATGTGATCAGAAAAAAAATGACAGGTTCTTGCCATAGGTATGAAGATGCTGTTCATATGTGAAGGAAAAAAACACAGTAATTCACTTTTAGTAGAACATGATTTTGGTTATCTTTTCCAGGAATGTACTTGTATCCAATCATACCTCCTACCTCATCTGGTCTAAACATATGGCTGACCATAAGTTAAGAAAGATGGGCAGCATAGGGCTAAAGCTGACTTAATTCCAGTACCATTTTTCTAGCCAAGTGACATAACCAGCCACAAAATAATCTTAACAACAGCTTTGAAGGAACTATAAGCAAATTGGTTGCTAGGTTCATGGGAAAGAGAAAAGATATTTACTCTCTTGATTGACAGGATATCCTCACAAAGATTACCATGTGCTAAAATGTATTTGTCTGCATATTTTAAGTACTGTAAAGTAATAGTGGATGGGTAGTTTCCCTCCTTCTTTCAGTAATGTGGGCCTGTTCTGATAGAGGGTGTGGCACACTACATGTGTACTTTCAAAGATAACTTTTATATATACCTGGCATTCTCAGAAAATATTTTTTGGGAATGACCACTGGGAATTACTAAAGCTACATTATAATCATAACTTTCTTCATGATATGAAATTTCACATACCAAAATGAAACCCACACTACCAACATGTATTAAAACCAAGTAGCAAAACAGAACCACAAAAACTGAATACAAGCAAAATAAGTCAAACTATAATTACCAAGAGCGAGCTAGCCCAACAACAAGGAATATCTGGAACAACGCAATCCCTCCACCCACTGTGTGTCAACTATTAGGAGAGTCACCTGGATGGGCACATCTGTTGAACTACACACCATTTAAACATTCATTTGTTGCCTGTCATCAGCTGTCATGTGACAGTAAGCCTCAGACAAAAGATGTACTGAATAGCAAAAGGATTATTAGACTTGGTGGTATTTTTGGAAGGCTGCTTGTTGCATCAGAAAAACAAGTGAGATAGGTATAGCGATTTAGCTGATGAACAGAAGTATACACATAGTTTTACGGAGAGGTAGAGGTGGAAGTGAGGCTGTAGAGAGATGGTCAGGAAAACTGTGGGCCTCAGAGCTAGGAGGTTTATCCCAATGGTAATTACTGCTACTGGATTGGGAATGGGCCCCAGGGGAGCAGAGACCACATTCAGAAAGGTAATAAAATAGAGAAAGGAAGTAGAATAAATGAAGTATATTCCTAACTACTACTACAGCCCCACTGTCAAAATCTTGATTTTGGGCTGGGTGCAGTGGCTCACACCTGTAATCCTAGCACTTTGGGAGGCCAAGGCGGGCAGATCACCTGAGATCAGGAGTTTGAGACCAGCCTGGCCAACACTGCGAAACCCCATCTCTACTAAAAATACAAAAATTAGCCAGGCGTGGTGGCGTGTACCTGTAATCCCAACTACTCAGGAGGCTGAGGCAGAAGAATCATTTGAACCCAGGAGGCAGAGGCTGCAGTGAGCCAAGATAACATCTCACTGCACTCCAGCCTGGGCGACAGAGCAAGACTCCATCTCAAAAAAACAAAACACAACACAACAAAACAAAAGCTTGATTTTGGCACTGCTATGGTTTGAATGTTCATCTGCTCCAAAACTCATATTGAAACTTAATCCTCAATGTAGCAACATGGAGAGATGCAGCCTTTAAGAAGTGACTGGGTCATGGGGGCTCTGCCCTGGTGGAATAATGGGTTATTGTGGGAGTAGGGATAGTGGCTTTACCAGAAGAGATATCTGAACTAGCATGTTCAGCCCTCTTGTATGTGATGCCCTGTGCCACCTCAGGACTTTGTAGAGTCCCCACCAGTGAGAAGGCCATCACCAGATGTGGCTCCTCAACCTTGGATTTCTCAGCCTCCATAACTATAAGAAATAAATTCCTTTTCTTTATATATTACCCATTTTCAGTAGAAAATGGACTAAGATAGGTACTTCTCCTTCTTGCCAGACATGTACCGTATTTTGCTTTGTTTTGTTTTTAGGGATAGAGTCTCACTCTGTCGCCCAGGCTGGAGTGCAGTGGCATGATCATGACTCACTGCAGCCTCAATATGCTGGGCTCAAGCAATCCTCCCACCTCAGCCTCCCGAGTAGCTATGACTATAGGTGTACATCACCACACCCAGGTAATTTTTTATTTTTTATCAAGATGGGAGTCTTGCTATGTTGCCTAGGCTGGTCTGGAACTCCTGAGCTCAAGCAATCCTCCTGCCTTAACCTCTCAAAGTGTTGGGATTACAGGTGTGAGCCACCAGTTAGACTTTACAGGACAGGAACCATACACATGATTCCTCTTATTGTTTCCTTATCATGGGGAACATGGTGCGATGCCAGTGCCTATTTTCCAATACAGACATATCACGGCTTAGAAGTCAGTAGGTTTTTTGTTTGTTTTATTTTAGAAGTCAGTTTTTAACCAAAGAAGAACCTGTTAAAAGTAGATGAAAAATAATACTCACCAAGCAAAAGAGTAATAGTATTTGATCAACAAGTACTTAGGATGGGTACCTAAAATTGTTTACTGAATTACGATTCAAATTTCCAGGGAAAGGCAATAGTTCTCTTACCTAATTACATAGTATTCATTCATTCACTAAACAAACATATAAGAGTTAGAAGAATGTATACATGTTGGTCAGAAGACAGACATTTTTTCCTAGCACCAAATTCTTAGAGAAGCTTTTTATATATGTATGAGTGTGTGTACGTATATGTGTAAATGTATGTATACATATATATGTGTGTATATATGCATGTGAGTATACACACACATATATGCATATGTGTTACGAAACATTAAGATACCAGATTACTTTTAAGGTTTTACAAAAGCCAGATACATTATTTGACTATAAAATAATGTATTATTAAATTGAGGGCTCTTACTTTCCATTTACCAAGGACATAGCACTCTAACTCCGTGATGGCAGTTCTCTGAAGAGCCTAAATATGGTCCAGGTATGTGCATTTCTAATGGCCTAACTTCACACAATAACAGAAATCAAGAGAACTTGAAGAAATGAACAGATAACAACATGCCCAATAAAGCATTTATCTCAAAAATCACTTGTGTAAAGCTGGTTTCTGGCAAATATGGCAACCTGTACAATCATAAAATTTATTATTATACTCTGATTATTAACTACTTCAAAAATACTGATCATACGAATAATTTATTCAGAATCTGGTGCTTAATAAGTTAAACAGAAAAATTTAGGGAAGAGAATGATTATACAGAAGGGAAGGCTAACACAGAGCACCCTCTGGGAAGAAACAGACGGAAAAAGTAATGAAGAGACCACATCAGGACTGCAGCTGGAAATCTGGATAGATCACAATGCCGTATGATGCTGACTATGTAAGTGCAAGGCCAATATATTTCTGTGGTTCAGATGCTGCATTCCAGACTCCTACAGCTTTAAACCTGCAAGGACAGCTTATATCAAGTGTCAGACAACCTAAAAGGTAAGCTCAGTCTAGTGCCTTAAAAAATGCATCACTACCTAGACATTTAGGACAGCCTGAATTTTATCATCATTTACACTGAGCAGTATTAATCTTATCTCTTAAAATATCCTTCTATGGGGTTCAAATACCATCATTATCTTGAATTTATACAGCACCATGATCCAAATCCACAGAGTAAAGTGAAAGGCTTAGGGGAGGAGAGAGGAAAGACATCCCAATCTTTTAACAAAGTGAAGTACATTAGGATGGGGGTGCATGTGGAAAGTGGGGAGAGGGATGAGTGACAGAAATGCAAATCTGTGTATTTCAGGAGCCACAGCTACACACAGTGAAATTTTACCAACGCTCAGTTTTACCATTTGCAAAATGGGATGTGGTTTTACCAAAGTTAGCCTGATGCCAACCTAAAGAACCTCAAATAAAGGTGATGGGTCATCCAAATCTTCTCTTTGTTCCCTTTGATTCCAGAACTAACATTTGTACCTATTTCCTAAATTAAACCCCTAGAATTTAACAACAATCATTTCATAGTCCCTACTGGCCAACCCCTTCTAATCTAAGGATCTCACACAGTACACCAACACTACTATGAAGCCAGGTGGAAGCAAAAGACAATAAATGTATTCTTGCCATGTTATATCGTTAACCTCTTCAACCTGACAATTTATGACAGGTGCCCAGCTCTAACTAGACTGTCTGAACAGGGGGTTTGGGGCGATGCCTACATAAATGCTTGTGTATAGAATTTGCTTCTGATTTGCAGGTTTTCTTAGTAGTGGCATGAGACACAGAGTACTTTCCACCTACCACTTGCCATGCTTTGCTTGAACAAGCAGAGCTCTGAAAACCACAGCAATATTGCCATGGTTAACGTAAAATATTAATGTCTCATTTGTTCAACAGTTTTGTGTAAATTAAAACTTTTAGGTTAATCATATACTGAACAATTTTAATTAAAACAGTTATAAAACAATTAATTCACAAGAGCTAGCTTGGAACTTTGCCAGCCTTATTGGTTTAATGCATGTAGGCAAAACTCATTTTTTTCCCTTTTGACTTAATGAATGCTAATATGTGACACAAAATATGCATACTAAGCTCCTAATACAGTTAGTCCATCTGGTTTTTCTTGCATTCTCTATTTGTCATTTTTCTTTGATAGCAAAATTGAAAATGAGTTCTCTGTGTTAGAAATGATAATGATGCCATGTGCTGTGCTTCATTAAAAAGTGCTCTACATAAAAATCTTCCAGGGTGAAATAAACACTTTAAGTACCCTCTTTGTGTTGTCACATGGCTAGGAGTGAAAGGAAAGACAGGCCCACAGACTGGGTCCGGAACCACAACTGCAGTGTGAGATTATACTGCCCTTTCACTGACATTTCCAAAGATTCTTTTCTTTCTGAGGGTACTATGAAGACACAGAGGATAAAATATGAGTTTAAATGTCTAAGACAAATCCTCAAGTATTTCAATTTGTTCTGCATTACAATTTGTTTGATTCATTTTGGGATCTATTTGTTTGCCAAAGTAAGCACAGATCATGCCCTTGGTTGAATATTTAATACATGGAAATTACCTTTTTAGCACAGGCTAAAAGACCTGTTATTTCCAAGAAGGCTTAAGAATAGCATTGTGTCTCATCACTATACCTTCAGATTGGGTGTCCAGGCAAGAGCCCACAGAAAGCATACCAAGCTGTTAGCTTCTACTAGAGTATACCTCCCCATCTAAGCCTTGCCATGAATCTGAATACTCAAGGCTTTATAGTTTATCAAGCTTCAGAAATACAAAAGGTATACACAACCCAATCCTTCCAGTAAAAGCACAAGTGTTGGTACTTCATCTCAGCTCCCAATTCAAATTTAAGTAACTATACCAAATCCTGTTAGAGTTGAAGAAATGAATTCAATGTAATTCAGCCCTCAAAAGGTGAAAATGATCTCCAGCATAATTATATTAGCTGGTACCTTCACATCTGGGGTGTATCTTATTATTTCTGGTTGGGCACATCACATATGAAGCATATAAACCCATAAAAGGTATTAGATTTCCCTCTTAACCACCTCTCAGGCCAAAAAAAAAAAATTCTCTGCTTTCATTTATGTTTAAAGCATAAATAAAGCAGTTGGGATAGAAAGCTTACCAATTTAACACCAATATATCAGCCAAGGCACTCTGGGAAGTCAAAGTTTCCCTCATTAATGTAACAGAGCATAAAGCTATTTGACAATAAGTGTACCAGCTTAGGCATAGGAATATTAATATAAAGACCAACTTTTAAAAGCCTCATTCCAAACAACAGACAGTTGAAGCTTAGGCAGTTAAGTCACCTGAATCTCAATCAGTTAGAAAAGTAAACACTGTAATATAAGTCTGTTCTGATAAATATTCTAAATATGAGCATTTAATAATATCCACTTGTAAAACGCAACTATTTTCTTCTGGTGTGATCTATTTGCGGAAATCACACTGGATAGAACTAACAGAAAAGGGCTGGCTAAATGATCACAAATACATTTTCAGCTCTTACATTGTGTAATTCTGTAAGATGTCTGTTATAACTAAAATCATAAAATGTGAAGGTTGGGAGCGACCTCAGAGATTACTATATTTTACTACAATCCTCCTCGTTTTGAAAATAAGGGGAAAAATCTACATTTCTAGCGTTAGGAAGTTGAAGCCAAGAGCTAATATGATATCTATGAATTACGCAGGAATTTCAACAAGCTAAATGTGCTCTCATCACTGATACTTGAGTGGTGCTTTCAATATACCAAAGCATTTAAATGAAGGCTCCAGCCCTATAAGGTTAATGGCTAACCTCTGCTTCCAGGTAATCCATTTTCCTCTTTCTAAGGCAGAAATTCTCAACCAGAGTGATCCTGTCCCTCACTTGGCAAGGTATGGAGACATTTTTGGTTGTCATACTTGAGGGGTGCTACTGGTATCTGGTGTGTAGAGTCCACGGATGCTGCTAAACATCCTACAACACACAGGATACTCCCGCAACACGGAATTATCCAGCTCCAAATGTCAAGAGTGCTGAGCACCACCAGCAACACTCAAAACACACCTGGAACCAGAAAACAATGCCCCCAAACACTCCTCACCCTTATAATAAGTTGGTCGGCTCTTCCAGGAAGCAATTACTATCAAACGGCCCTGACTTTTCCCATCTCCTACACAGTAGTGAAAAGTCAAATCAACTGTTAATTTAAAAAAAAAAAAAGCTCTGAATGCCTATGATTCTTATTAGGAAAGAGTTTCTTTACATAGAGAGTGGGAGAAAGACAGGAACGGGGAAGGAGAAGGGAATAAGAATATGGGTGGTGGGAGGGGAGGTAATACTGGCTTTAGAACAAGATAAAAGGAGCAAATAAAGAAGAAAAATTACCTTCTCCTACAAACCTGTGAAAGCATTTCAAATCATTGCAATTACATACGCCCAAGAGAATCCCCCTTCACATTCATGAGGTATTTTCTCCTAACCCTCATGCTATTTCAAGTTAAAATAACACTGTCACAGAGTGGTTGAGCAGCACCATTTCAGGTGATAAATAGCAAAGACAGACACAGCCCAGGTCTTCCACATGGAACACACAAATACACATGCAACACTGCAGCATGGTTTTTATCATTCCCAAGGATACTCTTGTTCATAATTCTGGAACATACAATCCTAACCTGTCTTACACTGTGAAACACTACCTTAGTGAAACCATGAGACCAAAATGACAAAAGTGTCAGTTTTTTAAAAAGCACTTCTCTTTCCCTTGGTCATGGGCCTCAGGCCTTAGAGATCAGAAAAAGAAAAGGATCACACCAATTACTGTCCCAGTTAAGCTTATACACAATGTATTTATAAAGGCAGGTCATACGACGTAGGAAACAACCACCAACACCAGATGGTTTCAGTGCTAAATAGTGCCTGCATTTATAGGACTGAGAGAAGGAAACGATCACTGGAAACTACAGTAATTTTGCCCCACCTCCCCCAACCACCTTGGTCTATGAAACAGCAAACACTGTGGACAGGACAAACTTTCTACTTTCAAATTATACCCTTTAAGATTTTTCCCTTCTAACATTTATTGTCAGCTTGATCCAATTAACTTTTCTTTAGAATTTTTCCAATATTTTGGTAAAGCAGGTTCATCACCTTCAAGAAAATGTCTTCTCTGAATCTTTGTCCCTCACAAATCAATCTTTCCAGGTTCCAGTCTTTACTCCTCTCTAGTCTTCTCAATTTTTGAAGAGATCAGGAAGATTGCCTGAATGTACAGAACTCTCTCCAGATCTAGTAGTGTTACCTCTGGACAGGGGCAAAAGACTTGCCACCAATCTCTTAACTCCTGAGTTGCTTCTTGTTTAGCTGCTTTGATTGTCAGCTTTCCCACTTCCCAATGACATGGTGAAGCCAACAGTAGCTTTCAACATACTCTGTGCAACTAAGGTTAAAAAGTGAAAACGCACTATTCCTCTGTCGCCCAGGCTGGAGTGCAGTGGCGCAATCTCAGCTCACCGCAAGCTCCGCCTCCCAGGTTCACGCCATTCCCTGCCTCAGCCTCAGTAGCTGGGACTATAGGCGCCCGCCACCAGACCCAGATAATTTCTTTTTGTATTTTTAGTAGAGACAGGGTTTCACCATGTTAGCCAGGAAGGTCTCGATCTCCTGACCTCGTGATCCGCCCGCCTCGGCCTCCCAAAGTGCTGGGATTACAGGTGTGAGCCACCACGCCTGGCCAAAAACACTATTCTTTTGTTTTGATTCACCATTGGTTTTACAACAGCCATGTCCAAATCAGCATCTTTTCCAGATCAACTTCTCATTGACATTATAGAACCACCCCCACTCAAAATAAGTAAGTTTTAAATTTGCCAACAGTTAGGATCTGCATCCAGAGAAATCAATAGTAAGTACCTTCTGCCTCTTCCTATAATTTCCCTTGTTTTGTTTTTCCTCTCCTGGAGGCTGTCACCATGAAGTCCAAAAAGGTTCAGAAGTGAACATATTAAAAATAAATAAATAAAAGTCTATAGTGTCAAACATCAAAAATTGAAAAGAAAAGCGCCTGCAAAACTCAGTAGTATAAATGATGAAAGCTGCTATAAAAAGCCCCAGAAGCACCAACCACATAGGTACAAAAGGAAAACAGCAGGAAGGGAGAAAGCAGGTGGCCCAGGATGGAAAATCAGTATGAAAACACAGGCATCTTTCAATGCTGCCAAGAAGTCTTCCAACAAACCCAAGGAATGTGGAGGCTCTAAGCCTGGAATGCTGTTTCTCAACTCTTCCTTTTAGATTCCCCTGGAGTGCCAGGGCAGAAGGATGGGGCACATACCACCAACTGCAAACGAAATGTAATTTTTTCAGTAGGGTGGAGGTTCTAGTTTTTATCCTCTAAAGTCCCTCTAAAGTCTGTTATTAAGTAGCAAAATCAACTAGATATTGATCAAAATGGTTAACAACTAAGGGCAGGGAAGCTAAGGGAACATGGGAAGCTAACAAATCATAGATGTACAAAATAACAGGTTAGAAAGAGAAAGCAGGTAGCTGAGTCATAAAATGAGGAAGAGATTTATTCACACAAAATGGCGAAGTATGGCTTTAGGCTGGATTTATGCACCAAACGATGAAATCTCTGGGATGCAACCACTGAGGAAGTGGGATAGTAGAAACAACAGAAGGCCCCTGGAGTCAGCTAGATTTGGGTTTGAAACTTGGCTCTGGCTGCTAACTGTACAATTTCGGGAAAGTCAATTAAACTAAGCCTCAGCCAAAGCGAGACGCCATCTCAAAAAAAAAAAAAAAAAAAAACCCACTAAGCCTCAGCTTTCCCATCCATAAAATAGGAATATTATCCCTATTATGCAGAGCTGTTTTAAGTATCCATCCCCTGGTGGATATCCAATTAGTAGGTATAGTGGAATTTTGAAAAAAAAAAAAAAAATTGCTTCCCAAAGCCCTGAATGTCATCCCTTTAAATTATTTAATAAGAGAAAAACAGAAAAAAAAAATTACACTCCCCTAAAAGATTCCACAGCGAACAATGAATATATGGACAAAATTTAACAAGGGTCTGACCTGAGATTCCTAGGAAAGCTTACACCCTTGTTTCTCTGCTCTATGCATCTCCTAACCTTCTTTCCTTCTCCACAAATTCCTCCACTCCCCCAAACCCCAGCAGACCAAACAATATTTCCAGTTAGTCATGTTCTACAAATTACTGATTTCTCACTTTCTTCTTGAATACTCCAATGCCCTCCAACTCCCCTGCTTTACATTTATGGCACTGGTCATTTTAAAGACACTGTCTCAAAACAAAAGCCAGATTTCAAGGTCACCAAACATCTGCCAGTTGCTGGTTTGTTTTGTTTTACATAAGTATCTTAAAAATAAACTTTACCTATATCTCATCTGTCCTCCTTGAAGCATATTCCTTAACAGTCAATGGAAGTAGATATGTGAATAGCAAAAGCATAATAATTTAATTCACTAAACAATTTCATAGTGGTTCTCAAAGACCACACTGTTTACATTTCGTAATTGCTATCGTTCTCTTCAGTATTTACTTTTTAAACCACATATTTATTATTTTTTTAAATGAATTTCCCTGGTAATGAACTGAAGAGCCTACAAAGATATTGATGTCTATAAGAAATAATGCATTATATAGTACTAGACAGTAGTTTGCTCATGAATATCTCCAGATTTATTTGACTTCTCTTTCATCACAAAGAATGGCCTTAGCAAAGAAAGAAAAGAGATGAAGACATGAAGAGCCATGCCATTTCTTTACTGTGTGTCTTAGTTTAACCTTTCTGTGCCTCTTGGTGTCTCTGCATCCCATATAGTAGGTTCAGAACCTAGAAAAGTAATAAGAATTAACTCTTTAAAGTTTCTCAGAAGAGAAATAATATATAATTGTCTAGCTCTAATAAATGAACCACTACCTCTAAAACCTAAACCTAAGTTTACAAATGAATAACGAGAGAAATAGATCGGTCAGTCATTCATCTAACATTCACTGAACACTTTTAGGATCAGAATAACTCTATTTGTAAACTCAGATTTATATTTGAAATAATTCAAACAATAAGCATTTACACTATACGCCTTCTATATAATAGGAAAGGGATCAACAAACTACTTCTGTGAAGTGCCAGATAGCAAATATTTTAGGCTATTCAGGCCATATGGTTTCTGCTGCAACTACTCAATTCTGCTGTTGCAGTGCAAAATGATGCCAAAGGCAATAACGTAAATGAATGAGCATGGCTGTATTCCAATAAAACTTTATTTATGAACACTGAAATTCGAATTCCACATAATTTTCACGTGGCATAAAATATATCTCCTTTGATTTGTTTTCAATCATTTAAAAAGGCAAAAACTGTTCTTAGCTCATGACCGCATAAAAATAGGTAGTGGCCTGGTTTGGACTGTGGACCAAACTTTGCCAATCCCTGTACCTGGCCCAGGTGCTAAGCATTTGAGCAACATCAAGAATAATTATACAATTTTCCTGCTTTTTAAGACAAAACGAAAGGTAAACCAACAATTACAGAACAATGTGATAAATGCTAAGAAGAGAAGTATCCCCATTGTTACAGGAACCAGAGATGGAGCAATTAAGGAAATTTCTCCTTAATTTCTAATGAGGTCTTGATATAAACAAACTAATGCAATTCTAGTTTGACTTTTCTATAATAAATTGTTAGAAGTTACCTTTATAAACAAAGTTTGACTTAAAAAAAAATTCTTCACCACCCACATCTGCTAAGGCTTTATCAGAACGCGCCTAGGTGTGTTCTGAAACATCCTTTTTAATTATCATTCCAGGCCAGGACCTCCGGCAAAATCTATTCTCCATTGATCTGCCAGGAAGCAAGCACAACCCAGGTGGTAGCTAACTGTGACTCTTAAGGGCAAGTCCACAGGTCTCACCTGTTTATTTCACCCTAGTCCTTTAGCTGTCATAGGTAATAGTTTTCAAGTACTCTGGGATAGGAAAAAAATCAAACAGGTTTTTTCCCCCAAGTGAAAGGTCAATGGAATATCAGCTTGGCCAGAGTCTCAAATATTTGCCTGCACCTCGCTGGTTCTGCCTAATCAAATCAGGTTTATTAGAGGGTCACCTCTAATCAGCACTAGGTTTTATCTGCATTTGGAGATACTTAGGCAGATTTATCTTAATTACCTCAGAACAAACTAAGCTTGGGTCTTGAGACTTAATTGTCACAACTGTCTGCCAGGATGTTTTGTTCTGAGGGGAAAGCTGAAGGAGTCCGGAGCCAAGCTGACATCATCAGCTGTGTATTTAATTAAAGCAAGATGAAGGGCAGGCAGGCTGGGAAGGACAGTGGGTCAGTCTTCCTGTCCCAATCCAGAAAGGCTGCACGACTCATGGAAATCTAACAGACTTAGATCCTCCCATTCATCTGGCAAAAGGACTATCTTTCCTGAAGTGCAGGAAGGTGAACACCAGTGTGAGCCTTTGACTTCTACATGAGCCCTGAATGTCACATGAAAGGAGAATCAGCAACTACCACCTCCTAAAAGCCAACAGGACACAGACCCCTTAAAATAAAATCCAAAATAACTACATGTGCCCACATAAGCCACATGTTGGGCTTGTGATCCAACATCAAATTCACATATTCAAGCAAGTTCTGCCACTTGAAAATACAGAGAGAATAAACTGAACCCAAGATCTCAGTGGTTCTTTTCTTGGTCATTTTCCTCTCCCAGAAGCCAGTCTCTTCAATGTCAGAGAGGAGCAAGGCTACATCTCATTCAGCTTTTTATCCCCATGCTATGTTGGGTGATTAAATCAAAAAACAGGATACATTATCTGGCCAACATGCCCCATGTTCTTTTTTGTAAAATAGAAGGAATGATAAAACCCAATAGTCTGAAAGAGAAAAAAAAAAGTAAGCAAATTAAACAATTTTAAAATGTGAGCAAAATTAACAAATCTGGATAAAAACCAAGAAACCACAGGGATGGGTGTTTCTATTTGTATCAGGTTTTTCCCCAACAGAGAGACTGTTAACCTAGCACTCCAAGGAGCATCAGGAACCTGAGCCTTTGTGGTAATACCACTCGAGAATTCATTTCACTCAGGTGGCAAGCTTATATTTCCCAAGATGCCTTTCCAGGAGATCTAGTGGTCAGCTGTGTCAGGAATCCTAATGGCTGTGAAATGAAGCTATGTCACTGTTGTGGTCACCACACACCGGGGAAGGGGCAGAGGGGCCATTTGCCAACAGGCCCCAAGAAAATTATTAAATAATCCCATCTGCCAAGATAGCTGGAGGCAGGGAAATGAGATCCAGAAGAGAAAGGGGACATACAGTGAAAAGAAGAAATTTGTCCTGTCACCACCTCATCACTATCTTAATTTTCAATTCTTGACAGCGATGAGCATATGACACCAGCAGCATTGCTAAGGCTTTGCCTGGGATATAAGGTTTCTGTACCCATGCCTCTTCTCCTCTGCCCCATACAACTTGTGGGCCTAGCAGGGCTGACTGCACTAGTACAACAGCCCAGAGGGTGACTGAAACATTGAAATTGTTCCTTAAAGGCTAGTAATAAGCTACTGCCCAGGCCCCTTCTCCTAAACAGGTCCCCAGGAAGGCACGGCCCTCCCCTGAGACACTCCCCCAACTTCCTGACACAGTAGGGAGCCTTCATATATTTTCGATATCACATCTCAAGCCAACTATCCCACCCCTAGATAGAGAAGCTCATCTTTGGGTGGGGCCAAGAGGGGACTCCACTTCCCTTCCCCCAAATTACCCTTCCCACACCCCTAGTGTTTCTCAAACTTTAAAGTCCATCAGAATCACCTGGAGGACTTGTAAAAACAAATTACTGTGCCTCGCACTCCCAGAATTTCTGGTTCAGTAGGTCTGGGGTGGGCCCCACCAATCTGCAATTCTAACCGGTTCCCAGATGAGGCTGACACTTCTGGACTGGGGACCATAATTTGAGAACCACTGCAGTAAATTAAAAAAAAAAAAAAAAACTAGAAAGTCAGGCAATTGTTTTCGGTTTTTTAAAAACATGACAGGCCCCAAATTAATACAGAGCCTAGAGCTTTTTATATCCACAAAACAGCTGCCAAAATCCTGAAGTGTTTGCTTTGCTGTATAAGCGGCCGGTTGTGATTTTGCACTCAGCCACAATGCAGGATTGTAGATTTTTTTTTCATTAACCGGAGGATTTGCTTCATGCCTGTATTATTGTTTTACAGTTTCTAATTACTAGGCTGTGAAGTGCCAAATGGTCAGCAAGCTTCCCTATTGTTATTTAGGTGCATCAACTGATGCTGGTGCTGAAGAGTGCCTTGTTTTATGGGGCTGCTGGGCGACACACTTGCTGCCTGTGGATACTCATGTATTGCTAAGACAGGAACACAAATTAACCACAGAAACACAACCTCCACCAATTAACTAATCTTTACAAAGCAAGAGCACTTATGGCCTTATGTCCTTGTCAAGAGCCCTATTATTTGACCACACAGCCAAGGGGGACTACAGCTAAAGAAGCCCACCTCTAAACATTTTTCTTTCTGGTTCTTTAAAACACACAGTTGCCATCATCAAAGACCACCCAGAACACCCCACTTAGTTAACTGAAAATATAAAGACAGTAAGTGCTTAGGTTGATGTAAAAGGGTAGATATCTCAAACAGGAAAACTTCACAAGTCCAGCTATCCTGGCAGTGACTTCGAAAACCTTTCCCTGAGTAGTTGGACGTGAGCCCTGGAACTGGGCTGCCTGGTTTGAATCTTGATTGCATCACTCATTTCAGCTGTGTACATAATGGCATGTTATTGAACCTCCCTGAGCATCAACTTCCTCATCTGTAAATTGAAGACAGACAATGACAGTACATAAACTCTACTGGGCTGGCCTGAATATTTTAAGAGATAATCTGTGTGAAGTGCTTGTCACAGTGCTGGGCACACATTAAGTACTCAATAAGGTTTAGGCATTATTACTGCTCCCTGTAAAGGTCTGGGGCAGGATATGAAAGGGCCTGTGCCCTCCTTCCCCTTGGGGATGTCAGCAAAGCATGGCGAGGAGAGCAGCTTCTCCTCTGTCCCAAAGGGAACTAGAAGATTAGGAGCTAGACCAAGCAAGACTGCAGGCTGCTGGTGTAGGAAGTGAATCAAGATGACTTCAAAAGAGAGAATAAAAAGTGGGCTTATGAAGAATTGGTGGACTCTTCCTGGCAAATTGGGCAGGAAAAGCAGAGATGGTGATAGGAAGAAAAAGCAAGCATAGCTGTCCACTGGCTGGTTAAGAGCAGCTCTCAAAGGTCGCCAGACCAACGTCCCATCTTATGATTCCAAAGCATCTGAGAACAATTAGCACAGAATACAGAAGTTTTATAAATTTCCCCTAACAGATCCAATTTTTCTCCTCATTCAAATTCCCTCCCCAACCTCTGCCCATCTGGATCTGCCTCAGCAGAAACGGATACTAAGTAGAGAAAGAGAGAAGTAAGGAGGTCTCTTCATAGAGTGGAAACAACATGCCAGAAGAACAAAGCTGGGCTGATGCAGAGGAGGTGGCAGGCAGGGTGAGCCTCAGGTCAGAGAGGACACAGAAGTAAAGGTCACAAGTACAAAATGAGCACACATTCTTCCAGTAGCTGCTTCCTAACAAAGGTAACCCTGAAAAGTAGGCAATCATGAATCAATAAAAGCAAAAAAGGGGTTATTCCTCCTCAAGGAGCATGAAAAAAAAAAAACCAAATCCACCACCATTATGTGGGCACATGCGTGCACATACAGAGAATTAAAGTAATTCTTAGTACACTTAGAGAAAATTACATTTCTTGCTTCAGGTGTGTGTACTCTGCTACGCTCTGAAACTCAAGAATGAGAAGTGTTCTCTCAATGACCCTAGCTCTTGAAAATACAAGTGCTATACAGGAAGAGAACACCGTACACTTGATACAGAGGAGTGCTGGAGAGAGATACTATCTTCATCCAATGGGCTAGTTGCACTTTTCTTCCCAAAAGCAAATCAAAACCATTAATCAATCATAAAACTGTTCTTCAGGCTCCATAATCTGGCCCACACCTGAAATTTCTCTTTAGTCTTTGGGGACAGGACACAGATGCAGAGCTGCCCCATTAGAAAAGTTAAATAAGGAACCTAACTTACTTCTTGACCTCAGAAGAGTAACAGGCAGAGCCCAGGTGGGACAATAAATGAAGAGCCAGCAAGCCCACATGAAGAAGGAAGTCCTCACTCCACAACAGCACTGGAAGTCCCAAGGTCAGAGTGTCACTTCAGTCCCTTCAATGCAAGAACCTTCTCACAGCCACAAAACAGCCAGATACACTGTAATATGAGTTAGTTTGTGAACCAAACCAATTAACTCACAAGATCTTAATAGTGGGCACTCAGCCTCCTAGCTAAAGCACTACGAACCTCATTTTTAAAGGTACTTGGAAAGAAAATCTCGGTATCTCTGAAGGCCAATCCAGTGTGTAATAGTCACTTGTGGATCTTGAAGTTGTTTATATCTAACAAAACTACCTTTGGCAAAGATCTAAAAAAGTAAATTTACTATTACTTTTTTCACAGTTCCTCCAGCCCCTACTGTGAATGTAGTAAGCATACTTTCAGACTGACATGGTCTAAATTTCTTGCACATTTCCCCTTTTTTTTCAAAAGACATTATAAAATTTGACATAATTCATGTCTTTGTAAAACTTTGCAGGTCCATAAATTCACAAATTGAGGAAAAGCCTGTGACAACAAGAATATTTTCCTTCAGAAAAATGGTCACTGCACCTGTAGAAACAGGCAAGAGCCAACTAGCACCTATAATAAAATTATAAACACTCAAAAAATGACAGCTAAGAATGCTTCCAGCTGTGCTTTATTTTATTCTCAATATCTAGTAGTGCCTCAGTGTCATAACCATACTACTGTCTCCGTACATTATTATTACACATCTCACCTGACTCTCCCCAAATCAGGGCAAAGAAAAAAAATCCCTGTCACAGGTACTAACAGCCATCAAGCAAAGGGGCAGCCAGGAGACAGCCTATTTTGCTACATGGAATGGCCTCTCTACCAGGCGCAGGTGTCTACTTTCAAGTTATTTAGATTAACTTGCCCCAAACCAATAAAACCAACTTATTCCAGGGAAGTTAAAATGCCTGCTCACCTTAACAAGCAGAGCCCACCATAGAGAGTATAAGAGCAATGCTGCTTTATGCAGACCTGAAATCTTCAATAAGATTAACTTACCTAATAGGATTTAGGGACGCTATGAAGGCCATTATGGTGTCTCTCCTACAAGCTGGAGGCTCCAAAGGCTTTAACCATTCGATTTAATCTAATCTGGCCTAATCTAATCAAGTCTGTCTCCCTGCATTCTGTCAGTGGGGACTTTGAACAATAATCTAAAAAATAAAGAAAAAACTTAACATTCAAATCACACCCTGTAGACCAAATATATACTAACCTTTATCCAGAAATTAGTGCAGACCTGGCAACAAATATGTGTGGGGGTCTTTTGCTGCCTTGATTTGCTAATCTTTACGATCTAGATAGGCTAAGAAATGATTTTACCATCCATTTGACACTTAAATTCTAATTGAATGACACAAGGAAGATTTCACATGTTGATTTGTATTCTTACTCAAAATCCATGGAATAGAAACCATGGATTCTAGTCCCAATTCAGTCGCTATCTAAATCAACCTTGAATATTCTGTGTAACTTCTCTGAACCTCTAGTTGCTGGTCTATCATGAGATGAAGAGGTTTCACCCAAATTCATAACTACCTCTGGTTACCTGAAGGCAGAAACACAGTCCTTTTAAGTATAGTAGGTGGGTCTATTTCTCACCCCACAGAGCCATAACCTCATTTAACAAGTGCTTCCCAGAACATGCTAGTTCAAACAATCCAGGAATGACTAGTTCCAAATATTAGCCATGGAGTAGAATGGCCACCTTCCTGGTGCAAGAAACATTTCCTCAGGTTCTGCTAACACATCTGAACCTGTGGCTCAGAAAAATCTGTTGTTCCCAGAAACTCAGAGTTCAGTGAAAGATCCAGAAAAAAAAACACTGGTTATCAGAGGGAGGGTAGCAGCTATCAAAGGTGTCAACAGCAGAGTATGCACTACTTGCCAGAGATGTCATAAGTTTGTTTCACATCCCGTTCCTCACACTGTCTCAGACCAGTCATGCCCAGGCAGTCCTCACAACACTACTGGGGCAACACAGCCTCCAACTCCTCACTCTGAACCAAATCTGCATTCCCAATGGCCTATAACCCAATTAGGTTTTAAGAAAAGATTCAGGTTAAAAAAGTATCCTTTTCAGCACACTTAATAGAAGACCAAGGCAGAGCCTCAGCTAAGGGAAGGGAATATAAAGATGAGGAAGAGCAGATCTGGGCCCTCAAAGCACACAGCATAGCACTGGTGACTTGCACAGGATTCTAACACAGTATGTGCAAAAACTGAGGTAAGCCCAGGTGACAGAAAAGAGATGAAACACAGCATGTCACATAGTGAGACCCAAGGGACAAAGGCAAAAAACTGTATCACGCACAGGGAGCAATAAGCAGTTCATTACTGCTGGAGCATTTTAAAAAGGCAAATAGGAATGGTGAGCAAGAACATCTTCATGGGCTTGCAACCTGTGCAATCCCAGAGGGCCCTACATCCAGAAAGGGCCCCATACTTGGTTTAATGCTCTACCATCACTGTCTTGAAATTCCTAATATTTCTTTTTAAATAAGGGGCCTCACAAATTACATAGCTGGTCCTGGTAGTGAGAGATGGCAGGAAATCAGGCAGGGGCCCACAGGGCTAAAATGATGGAAGTTCTCCTCTGAATGACCCACTGGTAATCCACGCCTTCATGTCAGTGGCTCTCAATAGAGTACTTTACAGTGGCCAGGAATCCTACTGCTAAGATTCTAATTCAGAAGGCCTGGGATAGGAAGGCTACAGAAAGTGCCTTTTTAACAGGCTCCTGGCAATTCTGATGTCAGCAGTTTGAGAAAGTATATCTAAAACGTAACGATGCTTTAACTCTTTATTATTTCTTATTGATAGAAAGAGTACAAAGAAGGCCCTCCCTCAGCAAGCATCTTTCTCAAGCTCTTAACCTACTTGGGACATACTCCGGTCTGTGGGTAGTACCAGGCTTCCAAAATGGCCATCAGAGCACAATTTTAGAAAAACAGCATGGGAAGAGCCCAATTTAATAAGTTAATCATCCCAGTAAATGATTTTGCCATCTCTTGTCACCTAATTTATATTCAGTTTTTAACTCCTACCCATTCCCATAGCTCTCAATCTCCAACCATCCACAGTGTAACAAAACAACTGGCCCAGTTTGGATGGCTAAAATTGTGCTGCTGCATAAGACTGTGTGGGGAAGGAAAAGGGCAGAGAAAGGAACAGGAAAAAAATGACTTCATGGTATCTTCTTAAAAGGCACTGTTCTCTTTTCTTCCTCCTTCCTTGCTAATTCCTTCCCAGTGATCCTTACAGATTTTGCTGAGAGTCACTCTTCAGAAGCAATTTGCCAGAATCCGAGACTGGGTTAGATTCACCTCGCTATATGCTCTGAAAGAGTCTGTGGTTATTCCCTATACCCCTCATCTAATTATAGCTATTTGCTGGATTTAGCTTTTTTTTTTTTTAATGTTTGTATCCTCCACTAGACAGCCCTATGGCATCAAAACATAATTCACACATATCCACTAGTTAGCAACTAGTAGGTGTTCTATGGACACATAGGAATGAGGGAGAAAGGTTATAAATCTTTGAGTTGGCCGTGGAAAGGAGGATGAGGTGACTCTCTGTTCACAGGGCCAAAGGCCAAAAAAAAAGCATACAGTGAGACTCTGACAAAGCAGCAAACAAAGGAGGCACAACTGGACCATGGGTTGTTGGCAACTTTTTCCTATGTCCACTCTTTAAGAGTTATGGAACGGTATCCACTGGAACACAAAACTGTATGTAACAGGCAAAAGGGGGTAGTTTGGAACTCAGCTCACTGGACCACAGAAGCACAGTGTACCAAAAGCCAATGCAGTTTGCTGGATGCCTCTTGCTCCCCAAGTACCTAGACAGTAAGACAAACTCCGTTTTTGTTTTGTTTTGGCTGTTGTTAGGGTTTCCAGCTCACTCAGGAAAACCAGAGAGGTCCAAGGTATCTGCAGGTCCCAGACAAAGTGTAGTGAAAAACTGGCTGATTTTCTAACAGGACCATGTACACACGTACAAGAAGAGACATTAATCCACAGCTCCACTCAGCAAATGCCACGGAAAATGACTGGTTTCTAGTCTTGTTCATTTATTCCTCCATGGGTTCCAGCCTAAATGTTGCTCCTACCTACTTATTTAACCATCTTTGAGTGATTAAACCCTCTCCCCAGCCATCCAACTTAAATAGCACTAAGTTCTTAATTAAAACACACTATAAAAAATGATGAACAACCAAATTCAAGGAACTCAAGGCATTTTGCAAACTTAAACCTATCTGGCAGATATTAATCTTCACAAAATCCCACAAGAAAGGCAAGAATGTAAGATGTATCATCCATAACAGGTCCCTTCACAGATACACATCCTCCCCCTACATGACTATGCATCACTCTAAGTCTCTCTGGGTCAGAGATCTAAACTAATTTGGAAAATTATACCAAGTACAGGTGAGATTTCTCAAGAAACCTCACAAAAAGAAGAGGAGCCAAAGACTGTTCTACTACACTATGAAAAAAGTTACTACATCTTTTCTTGCATGTTTTCTATTCGGTAATAGAAAAAAAAAATCCCATCCCACTCCAAAGTAAAATTTTAAGGACCAACTTTAAAATGCATGTGGAGTTTTTTTTTTTTTTTTCAAGTTACTGAATTCTAATACACATTGTTGCTCCAAACCTCCCTGACCTAACCCCTCAGAGCAGAACCTGTGTTTTAAACAAACACCCCAGGCTTTCCAGAGCCTTTAAAGGTATTGATAATGTTTTACTTCTTAAGCAGGGCGGTGAGTACATGAGTTTTGGGTTTATTTTTCTTCTGTATATCACTCATACTTATATACCATTATACATATATGTCTTGTAAGTTTGTTGGTGCTCTTGATGAATTACGTACAGATAGGTCAAGAATCATGCTTTGGGAACCCATGCAGGCTGCATCAGAATCTCCTAGGCACTTTTCAAAGTAGAACTCTGTTACGGGTTTAATTGTGTCCCCTCAGAAATATACGTTAAAACCCTAACCCCTCAGTATCTCACAATGTGACCTTATTTAGAAATAAGGTTCTTTCAGACACAAATGTTACAACGAGGGCATACTGGATTAGGGTGAATTAGGGTAGATGTCCTTACCAGAAGATGGCCATGTAAAGACACAAAGAGAACACTAAGAGACGACAAAGGCAAATATTGAAATTATGCAGCTGCAAGCCAAGGAATGCCAAAGACTGTCAATAAACCACCAGAAGCTAGAAGAGGCAAAGAAAGATTCCTCTATAGGCTTAAGAGGGAACATGGTCCTGCCAACACCTCAATTTCACATTTCCTAGCCTCCAAAACTATGAGACTATTTCTGTTGTTTTAAGCCACTCAGTTTCTGATACTTTGTTATGGCAGCCTTAGAAACTAATACAAGCTTCTATTAAGAGTGGCACTGAGCAGGCTGGGCGTGGTGGCTCACACCTGTAATCCCAGCACTTAGGGGAAGCTGAGGCAGGAGGATTGTTTGAGCCCAGGAGTTCAAGACCATCCTAGGCAACATAGTGAGACCTCATCTCTAGAAAAAAATTTAAAAATCAGCTAGGTGTGCTGGTGCATGCCTGTAGTCCCAGCTACTCAGGAGGCTAAGGTGGGAGGATCACTCAACCCTGGGAAGTTGATGCTACAGTGAGCAATGATCATGCCATTGCACTCCAGCCTAGACGACAGAGCAAGACCACTTAAAAAAAAAAAAAAAAGGCAGTGAAAGTGACCATTTGATCTAATTTTGAGAAGTCTGCCACAGGTTCTAGAATCCTAATAACGTTTGTATAGGAAAAGACCTCTGAATAACCTTCTTGTTTTGGAGATAAGAAAAAAATTGAGTCTGAAATTCCAATCATTAAAACGGTAAACTGTTACCTGGAGAGTGATAATGCTTTAGAAACGCTAACTCAAATACCTGAAAAAAAAAAATGAGGCACAAGGTCACTATGCTTTGTTTTTGTTGTTTTGTTTTGTTTTGTTTGAGACAGAGTCTCGCTCTGTCGCCCAGGCTGGAGTGCAGTGGCGTGATCTCGGCTCACTGCAAGCTCCACCTCCCGGGTTCACGCCATTCTCCTGCCTCAGCTTCCCGAGTAGCTGGGACTACAGGCGCCTGCCACTACGCGCGGCTAACTTTTTGTATTTTTTTAGTAGAGACGGGGTTTCACCATGTTAGCCAAGATGGTCTTGATCTCCTGATCTGGTGATCCGCCCACCTCGCCCTCCCAAGGTGCTGGGATTACAGGCGTGAGCCAAGGTGCTGGGATTACAGGCATGAGCCACCGCGCCCGGTCAAGGTCACTATGTTTTTAAAGCAAACAGGGAAGAGAGTTCAGGGACTAACAGGAAGTATACACAAAGACAGCCTCCTGGTCTCCTGGGTCTGCAAAAGGACAGAGGAGAGGCCTTAGGACCAACATTGCAGTCCAACTAAGTTTCAAAGAAATTGTCTCTAAAATTACCCACATTAGTCTGTTATTAGCCTCTGTTCCTATTTGAAAATTAAAAGGTTTAAGAGAATCCTGACCTGTGCCTGGTTTGGTATAACCATATTTGCAAAGAGCTAATATTTGGAGGAAAGTAGTAAGGAAAAGCTATCTGATTCCACTGTCCAACCATCCGTCCTTTTAAGTGTCTGACTATAATCCACACAGACATACTTAGCAAACTTTAAAATACAGCCTCTCAACATTGTTACAATTAAGTCACTCTGAAATGTCATGAAAAGCAATCTAGTCCCATTAAAATCTTCACACTCTCATTAAAAAAGCACTTACAGACTTGAAAATGTTCCTAATACATTATTTAAAGACACAAGATGTACAGTGACTAAAATCCTTGTATAAGGAGAAATAGTAGCAGCCTACTTTTTAAAAAAATGTGCAAATTTGTGTTATAATTGGGTAATTGGGAAACTGCAGGTAGCAGTCAGGTTGTAATATACTAGTTTAAAAAAGGCTTGGGGGGCCTTTCTCCACCCCCTCCTCCAAAATTTCAGACCACCCAAGGACAACCACAACAACAGTATAAACAACATATCTCTTAGTTGAACTAATGGTCCCTCCTTCTTCCTTCCAGGATTTCTAAGCCCAGGAAGGAGGTAGGGGAAGAAGGAGGAAAGAAAAAAAAAAAAAATCCAGACCATTTCAGCTGACACCCCTAGGCCACCAGTCATCACTGTAAAGTCCTGACCTCTAGTCCATCGGGTCTCCTCCTTTTCAATTAAGGGTCATTAGTATTTATCTGGTGCCATTCAGAGATCTAAATGTGTTTTTTATAGGCCCTAAATCCCCTAAGGTAACAGCAGGAGCCCCAGACTATAAGTCTCTTTTTCCGCTCCTCCCTTCCTCCAAACCCCCTCCCCCTGCCCCATAACCCCACAGAAACCACCTTAAACTCAGGAGCTAAGTTTTCAACACTGAGGGGACTGGGCACTGGGACTCCCAAAGCAGATACAGCATCACAAAACAGAGATGCCACATGTCCTGCTAGGTCAGGGTGACCTCCACCAGTTCAATGGATTTTACAGATCCAAATTTGTTTAATGTTTGTTTTCAACAAAATTACTGAAAACATTGACTTTGTATATAAAAGGTAAGATTTATGATTCCTGTTTCCTCTCTCTACGTGACTATACATCATTACACAATGACCTCAGCCTCCTAACCTGTAAAACGAAAGGGATGGACTTCCCAAACTCTTTTACAATCCTCCCTTTAAATTACTTGTGAGTCCTCCCTTTACTTACAGATATGCATTTGCTTCTAAGTACAATCAAGCACCAGGTCAAAAAATGACCCACTTTACTTGACAATTTTGATTGCAATTTTAAAAAGGAAATTTTATGTGGCTTTAAAATATTCAAAAGCCCTGTTGAAGAATTCAAGACTCTGCCAGGCACAGTGGCTCATGACTGTAATCTCAGTATTTTTGGAGGCGAAGGCGGGAGGATCACTTGAGGTCAGAAGTTTGACACCAGCCAGGGCAACACTGCAAGATCTCATCTCTACCAAAAAAAAAAAATTAGCTGGGCGTGGTGGTGGGTGCTAGTAGTTTCAGCTACTGAGGTAGCTGCGGCAGGAGGATCACTTGAGCCCAGGAGTTTGAGGCTGCAGTGAGCTATAATAGCACCACTGCACTCCAGTCTGGGCACAGAGCAAGACCCCATCTCTTAAGAAAAATAAAACAGAATTCAAGACTTGCTGTCAAGCAGAAGAAAGACGGTGAGATTTTCTTGGTTCCTTTTCCCATCCCAAACCTCTCTTACTTGGAGATTTTTAATATATACTACATATATACTACACCATTGCTGGCAAAATGAATGAAGCCAAATAAATAAACATAGCACATTAGTCATTCTTCTACAGTTAAGTCATATTGTCTTGAGTGCCTATTAAGTGCTAGGTTTACATAACCATTGTATTCTTTTTAGATATATGTTAATATTACAATTAGGGAAACTGCAGAAGTAAAGCAAGTTTACCAAAGTCAGAAACGTAAAAAACTAGGGGAAGGCTACTGAGCCCTCTACATCTTGACTTATTAATGAATGAATGATGAACAAACAAAAACTTTAAAAGTTTTTTTTTTTTTTTTTTTTTTTTTAAGACAAGACTCAGGAAGAAGAAATTGAGAATTCACTATATAACTTCCCACCATCAAGGCTTTACAACAGCAACATTTTGTTTTCCTTAAATGTTCCTGTTTGGTAGTCCAGTGCTCAAAAACTGAAGACAGTATGTTTGGATCATTTTTGTCCTAAAAAAAAAAAAAAAGTCTAGGGATCCTCTACAAATAGTTATGACCAAAGCTCAGTAAAGAATGGGAATGACTGCAATTAAATGTCACTGGCCCTGGCTCACTAACAGCCAGCCGGTCCCTGCTATCTGGCAACCTTTGTGCTTAGCTTCCTGCCTCTTGCTACACAGAGAACACAGGGCCTGTCTTAGCTCAGGCCACCGTAACAAAATACCAAAGACTGGGTGACTTGTAATCCTGTTTGGTGAACCTGATTTTCTCACAGTTCTGGAGGCTGGAAATCCAAGATCAGGGTGCCAGCATGATAGGGTTCTGGTGGGGGCTCTCTTCCTGGCTTGTAGATGGCCACTTTCTCTTTTTTAAATTGAATTGTGAACCTTATGTATGTATGTACACACATATTTATTTACAGACAAGGTCTCACTCTGTTGCCCAGGTTGAGTGCAGTGGCACAATCAAGGCTCGCTGCAGCCTCATCTCCAGGGCTTCAAGCAATCTTCTCACCTCAGCCTCTCTGGTAGCTGGGACTACCATCGCATTGGAGGTTAGAGCTTCAATATATGAATTTGGGGGGTGGAGAATACAATTCACTCAATATCAGGGAGCTTCTTCAAATTTACTTAATGCTGCAATTGGAACAACAGTTATAATCCTTTGACAAACACTTGATGAGCACCTAACACTGGCAGTTCTGTGCTGGGGGCGGGGTGGGGGGGTGGTGGGCAGAAGAATGAATAGCCTTCAAACTCAAACCCTGCCTTCATCAGTATCTGAGGACTCCATACAACAAGGGCATGGTACAAATACTCTGTGGAGGTGAGAAGTTTTAATTGAGCACAAAGACTTTCTGTCAATCAGTGTTTATTGAGGCTTTAGTATAAAGTGAGATATTTATTCATAGATCCAAAGGAAGATACAGAAAAAAAAAACTGAAATATGGTGTGGCTGACAGATGCTTCAGGCGGCCCCCATGACCCCTGCCTCCTGGTTGTCAATGCCCTTGTGTGGTCATCTCACCTTCAGCATGGGAGGGACCTGTGACTTGCTTTTAACCAGAATAGAGCAAAGATGACGGACATACATGATTATGTGTACATGATTATGTGATTACATTCCAAAAGACTGCAGCACCTGCCTTGTTCTCTCCCTTGCTGCTTCTGAGGGGGCCAGCAGCCATGTTAGGGAAGCACACATTACAAGGATATGTGGGTGGCCTCAAGGAGCAAAGGGCAGCCCCTAGCCAGCAAAAACATTAAGTCCCTCTAGTCCTCCAGCTGCAAGGAAAAAAGTTCCACCAACAATCTGAGTGGGCTCAGTAGCTTATGCTTCCATAGTCAAGCATGTGAGTGAGACCCCAGCCCAGGACATCTTGACTGCAGCCTTGCAAAGGACCCAACTAAGAAGTGCCCAGACTCCTCCTGACTCACAGAAACTGTGGGATAATAAATGTGTATTATTTTAAGGCACTAAGTTTCTGGTAATGTTGTTATATATCAATCAATAACCAATACGAGGCAATTTTCTTGAATGTATCATTTAAAGTGTTTTAAAATATCCCTTTCCCTCACAAATCAGTAATTGCCTGAGACTGTGTGAGGGAAGGGGTGGGGATATTTGTTAATCTCTCAAGGAAGAGAACAGGAAGAAGCCTGAAATAAATGCATGGAAATGTCTAATCACAGATCTGTTAGTAATCAGAACAGTATCAAATCTAACAGTTGAGGACACTGACATCTAGAAAGGTTCAGTTACTTATTCAAAGATACAGAATACATTCGTCACTGAGCTGGGAGCCAGGTTCCTATACACAAGTCCTTGCCAACCAAGACAACTGCTTGTATCAACTTTTGCTGAAAATATTCAAAAAGTATATATCAAAGTACAGTTCTTCCTACATTTAGGATGGTAAGTCAAACCAAATATTCCATTTTCGGTTAAGAATCTGCAGTGCTTCATTGAATATGTTTATGTACACTGTGTATGTTAGAAAACTGGGATGGATTTGTCCTGACTCATGGATACAAACTTGTTTGTTGCCATTTTTTCCCTTCCCCTAAAAATAAAAAAAAATAGGATAAGAACTGCAGCCTTTTGAGAGTTCCAGGTAATTTGGTTTTACTCCATGACGGTCTTATTGCTCCAAAATGGGTTAAGGAGAAAAAAACTAAATGAACAAAGCCATTTAACCTAAAAACGTATCCACTTTTAAACCTCTATGGAAGTGAATCCTCCCTAGAGAATCGTGGAATGTCTGCATTAGAAGACTGTGCTAGTTCTGGGCCAACTCCCTCAGTTATTGGAAGGTTAAGTGACTTGCCCAAGGTCACAAAGAAAATTAACTACAAAACCGAGTCAGGCTGACTTCCAGTTTAGTTATTTCCTGCACCATACTGGGAATCACTCTGTCCCCAAATTGCAAATGGATACAAACACTTTAAAGGGAAATGTCATCAATCAATATCCTGACCTTGGGCTTCAAACTCAATCACTAGTGGAGAACAGAATGCCAGACTGAACTTGTGCTTATAGTATTCCAGATGAAATGCAGAATATAAGAAAAGGGTTCTGTAAAATCTAATGACTACGGAACATTTGTGTGAAAGAATACTTCATGATGCAGAAGTGTTGAATTCCTTTAAAAATGTAATTGAAATCTTGAAATGTAAATCATATTTAAGCATTCTGAGAGAAAATGCTAATAATACCACCACCTGTCCAATCTGTCTTCCATAAAACATAATTTTATTTACTGAATTTACTTAAAGTGAGTAGCTTTCACAATCCAATAACTTGCTCCAAGTCTAAACAAAGCAGTGAATATGCAGTCCATGCTGTAACTGCAGGCCCCAGAGATACAGGGACAAAGACAACTCTATCCTGCCCTCAAGTAGTTCACATACAAAGCAGATTATGATAAGGCCTATGACAGAGGTGTAAGCAAGGCTCTGCGGGCAATACAGATGATGCAATTAATTCTGGATCAGCGAAAGCATGAAGAGGCCGAGTTGTTTGACTCTTGATGTATGAGTAGGATTCTGTCTGGAGGATCTAGAGGGGTTCCAGTTAATGTGGTTTGGGCTTACTGTATGAACAGCAACCCTGTTCTAAACTGGGGGAAAATACCATTCCTTCCTGTGTCCTATTTCTGTTCATTACACATTTGAGTACTTTATTGCTATAATGTTTACATGTCTGTCTCCTCCACTGGACAGCCAGCTCCAGAAGTAGCAGACACAGACTCCCTTTCATCGTTATTCTCCTGCAGTACCTGAAAGGGCAGCCCTTGACACAAGTTAAAACGCTACCATTCAACTTCCATAACTGTAAATTAGCTATTAGGTCACTTGCAACTTCCTTCAATCTACCACCCAACCTTGTATCTGTAATAAGACATAGATAGTCATTTTTAAAAGAAAAAAAATCTACAAGTCTACCACAGTTTCACACAGAGCTGCTGGGAATAGCACTTAATGTATATGCTCCATTGTGTTCAATTAATTATTCTTAACTAATGTTGCCGCTTCTATTTATTCCATATTATTACTCCCTATATCAACCTTTTTATTTTACAAATCAAAGTTCTGGGGGATATTAACAAGTGTGTCATGGGAGAGTGGAATGAACAGTATTCTGAGGTCAAATGAATTTCAGAAATGCTGAGTTAAACCAAAGTATTTGAAGGCAGATAATCTCAGGGCATTTAATATGCTAATATTAAATTGAATTTCAAGAAAGCAGTGGAATATTCATGGTTTTACCCTATAGCCTTAGAGCATCCTGGCCACATTTTTTTATGGAAGGTAAGGAATACTTTCTGGGAAATGTATTCAAGTTAGCAGCATTTACGGGTTGAAGAAAACAATAAATCTCAGTGGGATATCTTCAGTAAATATAAGCAAGACTGACAACTGGATTCATTCTTTCATTAATGCAACTAACATTTACTGAACTCTGCACTACTTAAGAGAGACAAAGCCCCTGCACTCACAGAGCTTAAATCCAGTGGAAGAGAAGAATGCCCTCCATCCCCGCTGGGGAGATAAAGAAGTCTTTCTGTCTCCCTGAAGCTAGACACTATTTCTTTTATAGCCCAGAACACCTGATGGGTGCTCTGTAAATAACTGCTAGCAGCCTGATCACAGTAAAGTCTGCAGACATTTTCCAAATTCTCATGAAAACCAACCAAAACAGTAATAAAATGGACTGTCAGCAATACATGTTTGGTTACTTGATCATGTGGAAAAACTTTTATAAAAATAATAATTCAAGGCCTGGAAGTTGCCATAGAAATCATCCACTTTAACTCCGCTTGAATTTACTACAAGGTAACTGATGCCCAAGAGGTGAGAAGTTTGACCAAGATCATACAGTGAATCTAGGTTAAGATTAAGAGCCAAAAGACTCCCAGATCTCTAAGACTGTAAGAGATACAGCAAAGACAGCTGCTGCCAAGGGATGTAACCATCCGCCACCTGGGACTTCTCCAAGTCCAGAGCCAATTGTTTTATGAAGTAACAGTCTCCTTACTGCTTTTTCACTGCTTTCTTAAAAGAGTCCTATCATCAGAGACAATTCTCTAAGCACTGCCGCAACACAGCTTTCATTTCAGCCATATCCAAACCCACCCTCAGAGGCACAGAATGACTTGGGCATCCAGGAAAAGGGAGCAAGAGGGAAGCCTTTAGGTGCCCTTGGGCACAACAGGTTTCAAGCCAACAAACATCAAATGGTATGCTCTTTTAAAGACAGGGTAGACTACATGCTTCAACTGTGATCAGAAAATGAAAAGACACAGCAGAGCAGGCGTTAAGTTCTAGGTTCTACCCACAGGTCTTTCTTTAACCTGCTGAGTGACACTGAACCAGTGGCTAATTCTTTCCCCATCTGCAAAATAAAAGATTGGAGCAGATGTTACAAAGGTCCCTTAGAGCTTCAAATTCTATGGTTTTGCTGAACTTATGCCACCAACAGGGAACTTTCCATCAAGGTGAGCCTATCCCCTTTCTCTTGGGTTATAACCAGTTTCACTCCTGTTTGAATCGAGATCTGCTACATTTGCATCAAGTACTGAATGTTACAGGACATAAAATAGGTAAGTACTCTCTAGGTGCATTTTATTATACTTCCCTATCATTTAACATACAATAAAGAGATGTACTATGAAATATTATGGAACCTAAGAGTACAGTATCCCATGCTGGTCTAAATACCATGGTGTCTAATTTCCAGAACTTACATTTTAATAAAACTCTATAATAATTCACTAAGAAGGGGGAAAGGCTAAAGTCACAGAAGAAAAAAAAAAGAAATGTTAAAACTTCTCTTTAATTCCTCCTTTCTCCAGGTGTACCCTAAACCAACTTTTACTGCAGACATTATTCAGCAGTAGCATACTGAAAAGTTCCAAACAAACACTGCATGCAAAAGCTACTTTCGAGGAACACAACGCACCTCTGTGCCCCACTGTCAATCAATGAACAAGTGGGCAGATAAGTAGCACCTGGGCCTCTGGTGAAGCCTTTGCTTTGCTCCTCCTCAATTCCTGACTAAATCTTTTGTTTCTAGGCAGGTGAGACCTTTATTGGGATCTACAGATAAGAAGTCAATTCAACGTCTTTTGACATCCAGATGGCAATACTGCTTGAAGTAAATTAAAACCTCCACTGCAAATGAAATAGGATAGGTGAAAATATTATAGAAAGAAAGAAAGGAAAAAAGAAATGCAAGTTTAAGACTGTGTTGAATTTTAACAAAAACTGAGGCTATTTCCAAGCAGAGGAAAAAAAGAGGAGTTAGGGAAATTGTGCTTATACTGCATTTGAAATTAAAATTTTACTATTGATTTTGAAATTTAATCATACAAAGTACCATATCAAGGGAAAAACATACAATTCTAGTACTGTGAGAATCTGAGAAATACACTGATACAGAGAACTACAACTTCTGCTGTGATCATTAACTTAGTCTTGAGTAAGATGTCACTTCATCTTTCTGAACTTCTATGTCTTTAGTTAGAAAACTGGATGGGCTAAGCACAGTGGCTCACGCCTGTAGTCCCAGCACTTGGGATGCTGAGGCAGGAGGATTGATTGAGGTCAGGAGTTTGAGACCAGCCTGGGCAGCAAAGCAAGACCTTGTCTCTACAAAAAAATAAAATTAGCCAGGCATGGTGGCATGCACCTGTAGTCCCAGCTACTTGGGAGGCTGAAGCAGGAGGATCATTTCAGCCTAAGAGTTCGAAGCTGCAGTGAGTTGTGAATGCACCACTGGATTCCAGTCTGGGTGACAGAGCAAGAACCTGTCTTCAAAAAATAAAGTAAAATAAAATTAGGGGGAGGGTCTTAGATGACCTGAAAGGTCTTTTTCTGAAATCTCACTCTCCTGTGTATCTATTCTACTCATTTATTCACTCAGTCAACGATGATCATCTATTTGTCCAACTGCACTTTCAGATGCTGCAAATACAATCATGAGCAGCATAACAAATGTTCAATGATAGACCACATACTATACAAGGTATAACAGCCTCTCCAAGGCCACCCCTGATACAGGATGCCATAGTTCATCTTGCTCCTCCAGTCATGGGTTTCACTGCCTCAAGAAGGTCCAAATATTTTTTTCATATACTTGGCAAAACCATCTGCTTATCGCTTTGATTTTCATCTACTTATTTAGGTTGGTCCTTATTCATAGTGAAAACCCTGTTTCAGAATCCTGCCTTAGGTAAAACAAAGGCACTTTTGTCTTACAGCAGCAGCTACTTGCTTTTATTCTACAACTTTTCAAAACTAAATAACACGTATTAGTCAAAATAAGCAAACCTATATTGTACTATATGATATAAACTGGCTTCTTTCACCTGATACTAGGAACAAAAGATTATAAGGCTGACGTAAATTTCAAGGGCAATAGCAAAATCACTGATCAGGATTTAATCCACTTCTGAGTCAATACTCTCTATACTGTACTCCTGAATATCAAGAATAAACATAAAGCTGTCATATTCTGTTACTGAAAGTGAAAATTGTTGCAATTTGGCAGTATGCTTAAAAAATGTTAAAACTTGCATGCCCCTGTCCAAATAATTCAATATCTAGAAATTTATTGGTTGCAAATAATTAAGACTTCACAAAGATTTAGTAGCATGAATATATATCACAATGCTAGTTATAATATCGAAAACCTGGAAAGGGCTCAAGTGTCCAATAATAACAGATTGGTTAAATATGTTTTGGTACATCCACACAATTGACTATTATGCAGACATTTAAAATGTTGTAGGACAGGCCAGGCGCGGTGGCTCACGCCTGTAATCCCAGCACTTTGGGAGGCCGAGGCGGGCAGATCACGAGGTCAGGAGTTCGAGACCATCCTGGCTAACACGGTGAAACCCCGTCTCTACTAAAAATACAAAAAATTAGCTGGGCGTGGTGGCGGGCGCCTGTAGTCCCAGCTACTCAGGAGGCTGAGGCAGGAGAATGGCGTGAACCTGGGAGGCGGAACTTGGAGAGAGCCGAGATCGTGCCACTGCACTCCAGCCTGGGTGACAGAGCGAGTCTTAAAAAAAAAAAAAAAAAAAAAAAAAGTTGTAGGACAAGATTTTATAAAATGACAAGGCATTTCCAACTTATTAAGTAGGAAAAAAAGCATACTACAAAACAGTTTGTATGCTGTGTTCCCATTTTGTAAAAACAACACATGAAAACATTTACATACACAGGTGCATGCATTCCCTCATATACAGAAAAGGTATAGAAAGAAAAATACTAGGTTGCAAATGGTTTTCTCTTGGTATTAAGCTAATGTGTGCTCTAGGCCAGGTGCAGGGACTCACACCTATAATCCTAGCACTTTGGGAGGCCAAGGCGGGCAGATCACTTGAGGTCAGCAGTTCGAGACCAGCCTGGCCAACATGTTGAAACCCCATCTCTACAAAAAATACAAAAATTAGCCACGTATGGTGGCACACACCTGTAATCCCAGCTACGTACTCAGGAGGCTGCAGCAGAAGAATTGCTTGAATCCAGGAGATGGAGGCGGCAGTGAGCCGAGATTGCTCTACTGCACTCCAGCCTGGGTGACAGATTGAGACTCCGTCTCAAGAAGAAAAGATAATGTATGATCTTTATTTGCTTCCTTGCTTATCTATGTCTTCCAATTTTTCTACAATAAGCCTATGTGGCTTTTGTCCTTTTCAAAGTTTTTTTAAATTAGAAAAATAAAATAAGCACACATCACTTTGGTGCCAGACTTGGTAGAAGGAATAGAAAATGGGGCTGTCCATACCAAGGGAGAGCCCTTGTGTTCTGCCAAAGATGAATGCAAATTGTTTGGCTGTCTCTGCTACAACCAGTTCAATTAGCGTCAAAACAAAGGCTCTTTAAAGGGCCATGTACACAATGTATGGGCTGGACTCTAATTGAGCTAGTTGTAAATTAATTACCTAATGTCAAAATGGGCACACAAAAAAAAGGATTCATTCCATTCATAGTGCTACCTAAAGCTGATCCTCAAGGTAAGCAATAGAGAAATGTCAGTAGGGACAAATGTTTAGCTTTGTAAAATACAGCGAAAGAGGCTTTCCAAGGCATTGCTGATTCATGACAGATTTCCTTGCCAAGGCTTGATTTGTTAAGTTCTCCTCCTCCTTTCCCAGTTTAAGTACCTCCTCTGGCAGAGAAAATGATGTGTTCCTCTCTCCTCTTAGTCCTTAAGACTTCAGTTCTGAGATGAGCAAATCAGTGCCAAGTGTCTGAGAGACAGGACGCTGAATTAGGACCCAGAACATTAATCCAGGTGCCCTCTGGTACTGCAGGGCTAGAGCATTCATTTTAGCTTTCCTTGTTAAGACTGACCCCACATACAGACTTCCACCCCCTACTTTTCCCCGCAGATACTGTAATTATGCATCACCAGTCTAGGTATAACTATATTATTATTCTCAGATGTATTTTCAGCCATCATAAAACACCTTTTCAGTCCCTTAAAACTGGCAGGTGCTTTTTGTTTTGTATTTAAGGAAAGAGGTGAGTGAGCCCTGTGGTAGGTAAAGCATGAACATCTTTCCTTATGGATTTCACTTAAGTGACTTGAGATGAAAATCTGTATAGCCCAAATGACTGAATCAATTCCCATTTTGATTTGCAAACACACGGCAAACTCCAATAACGAAAATGCCAAGGTGCTGCTTTTAACTGACCTTAATTTTAAGAACTCAGACTATGAGAAGAGACCTAGAAAAGCAGACAAGTTTAGTTTGTGCCAATTCAATACACATGGCGACCATGGGCTTAAATATGAAGTAAACAGCACCCAAGACTGAGTTCTTTAAAAAGAAAAAAAAAAAATTTACAAGGAGCGGATCTAGACTTTGAACCATGACTTGATTTACTTAGAACATTTTGCCCTGAAAAATCACATACTCATAGTCTCTTTGGGAGGGAGAGCCCTCAAAGGTCACTAATACCCAGTTTGAACTCCCATTACAGTAATCCAGGTGAGTGTTAAGTGAGCCTGTTTGAATGGCAGCAACTGGAATTCAGGACCCTAACACAGCACCATTAGAAAAACTCTTCTTTTATACACAATGCCAAATTGTGTCTCCAATGGGAGTAGGAGTGACCACTTGGATCTAAATCCCTCTTCCTGAAATACTTAAAGATGCCAGCACATATTACCCTAAGCCACCTCCTGTAACCACTCCTAGGTTTACATCCAATATAGCACGGTTAGTGACAAATCTCTTCACAGTTCGGGTCCCTCTCCTTCAAGGTTGCAAGTCTAGATTTTCAAGGTAACTATTGACAGCCAATGCTCATTAGCCTACAATATTTCCTCTACCCAAATATAACTAATAAGATTTTACTTGATTAGGACAGATTAAGGGTGGCATCTATTTGAGTAGCAGATGTCTTTTAATAATCAAGTCTGTGGTGAGGCCTCCTTCTTTCTTAAAAGCACTAACTAACGAGAAACAATACAACCCCTAGAAGAGAATAAAGGGGAAAAACTGGACATTGATCTTGGCAATGATTTTTTTGGATAACACAATAAAAGCTCAGGCCACAAAAGCAAAAATAAACATATGGGGCTGCACCGAACTAAAAGGCTTCTGCACAGCAAAAGAAATAACCAATGAAATGGCAGCCTACGAATTGGAAGACAATATTTGCAAACTACATCTGATAAGGAGTTAATATGTAAAATGTATAAAGAACTCACACAACTCAATAGTAGAAAAACAAATAATCTGATTTTAAAATGGGTAAAAGACCTGAATAGACATTTTTCCAAAGAAAACATAAAACTGCCAATAGACACATAAAAAGGTGCTCAACATCATTACTCATCAGGGAAATGCAAATCAAAGCCATTTCATGAGATACCACTACACACCCATTAGGATGGCTCTTATATCAAACAGTAAAAAGATAACAAATGTTGGAAAGAGTGGAGAAAAGGAACTCTTGTATACGGTTGGTGGGAATGTAGTTTGATACAGCCATTGTGAAAAATAGTATGGAGGTTTCTAAAGAAATTAAAAATAGAACTTCCATATGACCCAGCAATCTCTCTTCTGGGCATTTACCCAAAAGAAATGAAATCCCCCCCTTATAAAGATATCTATACTCCCATGTTCACTGAAGCATTATTCATATGATATGGAGACAACCTAAGCATCTGTCGACAGGCAAATGGATAAACTGTGGGGTGTGTGTGTGTGGGTGGGTGGGTGTGTGTGTGTATGAATATTATTGAGCCCTTAAAAAATCTCAATCTTACCATTTGCCACAAATGTGGATGAGCCTGAAGGACACTGTACTAAGTGAAATAAGCCAGAGACAGAAAAAAAAACTATTGCATGATCTCACTTACATATGGAATCTTAAAAAATTGTTTTCAAATATTCAGAGACAGAGAACAAAACAGTGGTTACTAAGGGTAGGAAGGAAATGGAGGAGATGCAAGATGAACAGTTCTAGAGATTTAATGTACAACCTGAGGACTAAAGGTAATAAAATTGTACTGTATTTGGGATTAATGCTAAATGAGTAGATTTTAGCTGCTCTTGCCTATGTAAGGTGATGAATATGTTAATTTGCTTCACTATATATAGTAACCTTTTTACTATCTCTATGCATCCTATAATCTTATATATCTTACAAAAACAAACTTATTTTAAAAATAAATAAAAGCAATAATAAAAGCTTCTCTCAAGGTTCACTACATTTAACATTTTCCAAATGAAAACTGAGTGTTGTGGCTCTACCATAAAATTCTTGTAACTGTGGAGTTCTAAATACTTAAGATTTTTAAAGAACTAGCAAATGTGAGCTGGCTCTACTACCTATATATGAGCAGAAAGAAAAGAAAATTAAGGAAAGAGAAAGGGAAAGGAAAGAGAAAGAAAACGGAGAGGGAAGAGGGGAGAGGGGAGAAGGCAGAGGGGAGAGGGGAGAGGGGGAGGGAGAGGAGAGGCAGGATGGAAGAGAGAAGGGAGGGGAGGGGGTGGAGAGGGACGGGGAAGGAGGAGGGAGAGCACGTCAACCTAAGAGATAGACCTCATAATCCACTTTAACGTTCCTACCTTTCTAAGCATGTATCAAGTTCTAACTCCAGACTTATTTCATCTTCTGGTTTCTTGGGTACCCAATCAACATATCCAATTAACAAAATATTTACTGAGTGTCTGTTATGTGCTCAGTATGCTGGGTAATGGCAAACCTATAAAGACCTAGAACACATAATCACTGTCCAGCAAGACAAAACCTTATAAAGATAAAATGTCCACTTTATAAAAATAAGTAATGTAAGGTGGTATATGCAAAAGTTCAAAATAGGTGATCCAGACATTTGAACAGCCTAAAAATACATTACAAGATTTCACTAACAAAGACCTCTAACATCCTCTTAAGCTCCAAAGGAACTATACCAAAGTAAATGGACAAAGAATTTTACCTATTTGATAACATTTAATCCCACTGACTGCCCTCTCCAGATCCTAAAATGCAGCATTACCAGAACAACAATATTTGAAAAATTTTTGTTCCCCATTGAAACATGAATTCAATGAGTACAACTTAGAGAGAAGAGGAGGAGGAAAAGGAAGAGAACATCCTTAATTGAAATTCAATTATAAAGTTATCCTTAGGGATAAGAACATTATACATACAAGGTTCTAGTGTTTTACGAAGTAAACTTTCTACAGCAGTTAAAGATGTTCTTTCTTAATATCCAATTCTGTTTTGCTATGAACAGTGTTATTTGGGGATTTTAGAAGATAAAGAAGAATGTATCAGCCGTACGGCTGGCAGTTATTTTTGAATTAAGCAATTCAATGGACATGCTGAGGCTAAAATGGAACAAAAATAAGACAATTAGTCTTTATGTATATCCATGGGGTGAAAATTGTTATCCATAATTTGGCTAATTATATACTGTAAGAAAACTGGAATGAACCTTGCCTATGCTATCCAGCTTAAGAAGTTCTTCCAACAGGCTGACCAACAGGCTGTTTCGCTGTCAGCAGCTCTTTAACATTAAATGTGATGCAGTTCACCAAATAACTATTTTCCATATCCCTTGGTCTTGTTCTGACCCTGACCCAGATGTTAAACTATTTTTTCTTCTTTTCAAATATTTTAAGTGGGGCAGAAAACAGGTACAATCCTCAAACTGCTGTTGCCTCTCAAAAGGTCAAAAACATCTTAAGTGGCAACAGAAACACTGCCCTCTTCTACTTTTTCCAGAACAGCTGTGCAAGCACAAGACCTTGGTTCTTAACGTTTTATGGGCCACTGACCCCTTAGAGAATCTGATGAAAGCTTAAAAAAAAAAAAAAAAAGTGTGTACAAAAAATCTTCTGCTCATGGCTTTTGGGAAGTATGTGAATCCTTTAACACTCAACCCAAAGTTAAAAACTTCTGAGACCGCCTGTGAACCCCATGGGGCAGGGATTGTGTTCTACCTCTTGTTTCTACACCTAGTTCTTAAAATGACCAATGCCCTATAGGTAATCAATTCTAATCTACTCAAGACGTGGATAAATGAGTAAGAACAAATGGATATTCGGACCACAGAGAAGGAAAAAAAAAAGAATAAATGGATGGATAGAAAATACAATATTATCATTCTCTATCTCAGTGGCTTCCAAATCTGATTAACCATAGAATCACTTAGGGTGCTCTTCAGAATAGATTTCTGGGTCCCACTCCAAGAGACTGATTCAGTAGGTCCTGAGTGGTAACCAGGAATCTTTAATTGTTTAAAGTCCATGACGATTAGGAAAACTAATATAGTTTAACTCAGTGGAAGAAACTTTAAAGTTTTTATCCTAATATGTTGCTAAAGAAGCATATAAACTTCCACATCTTGAACAAACAAAAATAGAGAAAGGAAGTTGTCTCAACTGCTCCAAGTGGGCCTGACAAACTGTTAAATACCAGACTTTACAATCCTGATACTAAAGAAAATCTGATTCATGTGTTTGGTGGTTTGCTTGTTTTGTTTTCCCTGAAAGGTCACACTGTGATTCACAACCAGACGTTTACTCGTGGCTAGTTTACAGCAAGATGGTTAGCACAGCTGCCTGTGAGTATACCACATCCTTAGAAGCACAGCTACACTAAGTCTTCCTGACAAGTTCCGACTCCCACAGACTCAAATCACAAAAGAGGAATGAATATACTCTAGTTCAGAGGAAATTCCTGACATGCATAAAATTTTGTTTCACAATAAAAATACGTTTTTTGGTTTTTGTTTTGAGACAGAGTCTTGCTCTGTCACCTAGGCTGGAGTGCAGTGGCACGATCTCGGCTCACTGCAACCTCTGCCTCCAGAGTTCAAGCCATTCTCCTGTCTCAGCCTCCAGAGTAGATGGAATTACAGGTGTGCACCACCACACCTGGCTAATTTTTGTATTTTTAGTAGAGACGGGGTTTCACCACATTGGCCAGGCTGGTCTCGAACTCCTGACCTCAGGTGATCCACCCACCAGAAGGTATTGCCATGCAACATCTTCAAGGGTATAAATTATGCCCAATTTTAAGGCCTGGTGACCACAGAGACTGGGCATAACCTGCCTGATTCAGTGCCTCAATCTTCTCTGTCCTACAAAACTGAAATTTTAAAAATCCTGTTCCCTTTCTCATACCATTTTCTACAGCTCCCTGAGGTTGTTCCTTCCTTCCTTCCTTCACACAATAAATGCTGCCAGACTCCGAACTATGTGCCAGCTGTCTCATCACCTTGCATAATATAAGGTGAACACCACAGAGAGCAAGTCCCCTGCCCTCATGTGGCTCACAGGCTACTGACTGTGGTGATTTTAGGAAATTACTCCATGAAAACCCCAAACTCCTTACTGGATCCATCACATTTACTACATTACTTACTGGATCAACTGGCAACCTGATAGGGTCTAGAGAAAGAATCAGGACTGCGGCTTCTAATGAGAAGTTGGGGCTCATCTCATTAAAATGTCTTCCTTATCCCCAGCAATATTGCATGGGTGCTGGAGAGAACCAGCCCCAGAGGAGTTAAGAAGCTGGACTTCTCACCCAGGCTCAGCTTCCTGTGTGACCCTTAGTTTGAAACAATTAACAAGAATCCCACCTCTGTTGGCTGAGAGCTAGCAATGTCTGTCAGGTATTTTATAAGCATTATGTTCAAAACAGCCCTGAAGAAAGGGAGTACTACAGCTCCATATTACCAGTAATAAAACATGCTCAGAAAAGTTAAGGTGGTAAACGGTGGCTGCCAAAGATTCCCACATGGGTCTCACTCCAAGCTACACAAGAATTTCATAGTTTACAGACTCAATGTTTCCTCCAAACTCTGTTATTTTATAGATCTTGAGGCCCAAAAGTGTCTTGCTTGAAGTAGCAAAAGGGTATACAACAGCCACCCCAAAATTTTCAGTCCACACTAAGCTCACTATGATGCCCCACCAACTTCTCATAAACTATACTTCCCAAAATGCACATAACAGCTGACGGACCTTTCTCAAAGGGTTATTGTAAAACACACAAATCAAATGAAATGGTTTATGCAAATATAATGAAGAGCTTAGATCCTGGGTCAACACTTCTTTTTGATTTCAGCAACACTCCTGAACATCTCAGTGCCTCGGTTTCCTCACTGTAAAATGAGGATAATAAGATATAGTTTGGGTCTGTATCCCTCCCAAATCTCATGTTGAATTATAACCCCTAACGTTGGAAGTGGGGCCTAGTAGGAGGTGACTGGATCCTGGGGAGCAGATTTCTCCGTTTGCTGCTGTTCTCGTGAAAGAGTTCTCAGGAGATCTGCTTGTTTAAAAGTGTGGCACCTCCCCCTCTCCCTTTCTCCTGCTCTGGCCATATGAAGACATGCCTGCTTCCCCTTCACCTTTCACCATGTAAGTTTCCTGAGGCCTCCCCAGCCATGCTTCCTGTACAGCCTGTGGAACAATGAGCCAATTAAACCTCTTTTCTTTATAAATTACCCAGTTTCAGGAATTTCTTTTTAGCAGTGTGAAAACTAATACAGAGTGGCAACCTCACAGTTATGACAAATGTTCATTACTATAAACTTCCTCTAAATTCAACTGTCTATGATCTGGTACCCTCAGGAATAAACAAGTTCCACTACTGCTAGAAGCTACGGAAAACATTTTTAAAATTTATTTACCAAATTTGTTTGCAAATATAACTTAAGAATTTAAGATACAATTTAAAAGATTTAAAAGTTTCCTCTCTCTGTGAGCCTAATTACCCACAACAAACACAGGCTCCAAGCACACCTCAACGGAAGAACAGGATGGGCTTGCTCTGCACCCCTTCACACCTCAGAAGAATGTGCATAAACCATCTCATTTCAGAGGACTGTTCTTAGAATAAACGTCTGTAAATGCCCTTTGTCATCTTTTGACAATGGCACTATATAAGCACACATTACCAACACATTACTGAAGGCATTATAAATTAGGTATGTGGCTACATGGGACAATACGAGAAATGCCTGAAACATCTTTCCGCTCCTCATCATTCAATCAAATGCCATCTCCCCTAAGAAGTTCTATCACATTATCCCACAAAAATGACACAACCACAACCTAAGATTATAATGTTCATTATGTGCTATAAACTGTCATGTGCACTTCACACATAATAACTCATTTAATCCTCAAACCTGTGAGGGTTGCATTACTATTATTCCATTTTATACACAAGGAAACTGAGATACATGGTCACACAGCTAGGTAGTGGCAAAGCTGGGCTATGAACCCAAGTAATGCGCTTCTACTCAATCCACAGGACACCGTGACCTCAAAAAGCAAGATTCCTCTTCATAACCATGCTCTCCCCTACTCTTAATCCACAGGATGCCTCAGCCTCCAGAAGTAAGCTGTCTTCATAACCACTCCTCCCCAAAAAAATGTGTGTGTGCTTATTATCCTACCACTTTCTACATTGCAACAGTAGCTAATAAAGTGTCTGAGTTTTTTTATTGGTTTTTTTTTTTTTTTGGTTTGTTTGGTGGTTTTTTTTTTTTTTTTTTGAGACGGAGTTTCACTCTTGTTGCCCAGGCTGGAGTGCAATGGCGTGATCTCGGCTCACCGCAACCTCCGCCTCCTGGGTTCAAGCGTTTCTCCTGCCTCAGCCTCCCAAGTAGCTGGGATTACAAGCATGTGCCACCATGCCTGGCTAATTTTGTATTTTTAATAGAGACAGGGTTTCTCCATGTTGGCCAGGCTGGTCTTGAACTCCCAACCTCAGGGATCCGCCCACCTTGGCCTCCCAAAGTGCTGGGATTACAGGTGTGAGCCACTGTGCCTGGCTGCCTAAAGTATCTGGTTTAACTGCTCTGCTAACCCATGTGTCTTTGGGGACAGGGCACCTTGCCTCCTCTGTATTTACATAAACCCATTCCTTCTAAACATAATGTTGGTGCTCAAGAAAGTGATGAATGAATGAATGAAACGAATGTTACCATTAGGCATCTTATCATTCAAGAAGACTGTTTTATTTCTATTTCTTATCTGCATTTGGGGGTTAATGTTTTGCTTTTGTTTTCTTCCTAAACAAAACTAATCTTATTTTCTCTGCTCAGGCAATACATTTCATTAATTACTAATTCAACAGACCAAAGAAAAACAGGCTATTCAGCTGTCAGATCACATAAGACCTTTTTCATACTTCAGTCTCATGGAAATTTTTTAAGCAGAATTTTTTTAAGATCCCATTTCTGTTTTAATGACTTAAAAAAGAAACTGCCCTTATGGGGGAAAGGAGCATATAAAAGGTAATAAACATTTAATGATCCAATAATTGGCTATATCAGAACAATCACTGTTCAGTAATTAACTTCTTTCAACTTGTTCACTTGATACTTTGAGCACCTTTGATAGGCCTAGAATTATCCATATGATTTATATAATAAACTAAAACCTTGTGGAAGAGCCCAAAACACAAGGTTTCCAATCACCCATGCTTCTCAAGTGACCTTCCAATGTGGCCCTTTATAAATCCAAGTCATTAGCAAAACCAAGAGCATCCCACGCCCTCAGCACACAGTAGGCATGAAAGCAACAAAAATGACATTACTGCTAAACTGTGGGGGCTGTGAACACGGCAACCAGGCGGGGTTTAAGTAAAACATAACAGAAAATTGGAGCTTAAAAGATAGCAAAAAAATAATAATAATAATTAAATTGCACCTCCAGGAAAGAGTACAGTGAACAGCTGGTATGTTGTTACTATGCAAAATTACAATTAAGCTCAGGTTAATGTCATTTCCAACTAATTACCCACAGTCAGTTGGAAGACACACACACTAAGAGATTTCACTTTACCTATTCCAACAGTTTTCCCTACTTATGTGTCTCTGCCATCCATGCAGCTATAAGGTTCCCTGCAATTTTTTTTAATGTCACAACTACTCAGGAACACCCGTCTCATTTCTGTCAAAGGGGTGTCCCCTCCTTGGTGGTAGATGTTAGGAGCTGTAAACATTTCAACACATCCCTTCCATCACACTTCTCTCTGCATGCCATTCCTTCACACCACAATAATGTTCACAGAGTCTTCTCTACAACCCTAATTTCCTATGTTCCACTGTCATTCTTTCTTCTCCTTCCCTTTTCCTTCCCTGTCTGGGACCTTTTTCTTTTCTTTTCTTCTTTGAGACAGAGCCCCACTCTGGCACCCGGGCTGGAGTACAGTGGGCAATCACAGCTAACTGCAGCTTTGATCTCCTGGGCTCAGGTGATCCTACTGCCTCAGCCTCCCGAGTAGACAGGACTACCATTGTAAGCCACCACATCCAGCTAATTTTTAAATTTTTTATAGAGACAGGGTCTTACTGTTTTTCCCAGGCTGGTCTCAAACCCCTGGACTCAAGGGATCCTCCAGCCTCAGCCTCCCAAAGTGTTGGGATTACAGGTATGAGCCACCGTGCACAGCCCAAATAACACTTTCTAAATCAGTCATGTTTTTTATCTAGGTGTTCTTTTAACCAACACTCCACCCCAGCCCCTGCCCCGCCAAAAAAGAAAGGAAACCAGTCAGCACCACCATGGCTAGAATTCCTACCATTCCACACTTTGGCCTTTCACAAAGCCTGCCCTTCCACCAAGCCCTCCCATCAACCACTAGGGCTATCTGCCCAAATGGTAAAGATCCTTCCTGCCACTGCTATTTGAAAGAAACTTGTAAATAAACGCAAGGGACCAAGTTTCACAGGCGCTTTGTGGCTTCCACATCTGACAGCAGACACACAGAACTACTTCAAGGCCAGAAGCACCCTTTTCCTATAAAAGAGAGGCAAGCTAATTTGAAAGACCTTTCTGAGTCCGCTTCTGCTAAGAATTGAAGGGGAGAGACAAAGGTCCCACAACCCCAAAGCAAGAAAGAATCTTCTAATCTAAATCATTCGAGCTCTCCTATTATCCATACACTTGGGCACTGCCCCAACGGCATGCCTCACCAAAGAGCATGACACCACCCCTCCCGCTTCACACAAGCCTGAAAGCAGAGGTCGGATAATTTATCTGTTACTGGCACCTTTGAGAATCTGCGTGGTGGAGACAAGAAAGGGGGCGGGGGGGGGTAACCGAGGGGAGAAAACTGGCAGTAGTTTCTCCACTATTAATGGACAGATAACTGCAGAGTGCCATAACAGATTTCAGTTCCTTTATGCACACAGGAATATTTATTTAATCAATGTACTGTAACAAAACAGGCCTCTGGTGTACTTTTGGGAAGACGGAGAGCCATTCAGAGCAGGGTGATTGGAGTCTTGTCACCTGTTTAGTTGACAGTGGCGATCACTAAGATGGGGGAGTATGAGGCAGGGAGGGGAAAGGGAGCAGCTCTCACATCCACAGAGCCCACATGCTTGCTAGCAGAGCACAGATGTGTAGCTGCTGGCAGGTGGCTGCAGACAGCTCTCTCCCTCCACTTGCACACAGCTTAAGTGCAGGGTTTGCTCGAAGTCCTTTTACCATGAGCATCCCTTTCCAAAGAAAATGGGCAAGCTTGCTATTTAATACAGCTAGACCTTCTCTCACTAAGAACTGAATGATTCTTCAGTGGAAAAAAGAAAAGTCATCAGGGCTTTAAATGTTCTGATTGGGCTGGAATGGAGGAGAGATTATTCTGGGTGGATAGAGAGGAGGGAGGAACTTTTTTTTTTTTTTAAACTAAGAAACCACATTTTATCATGTACCAGATAAAGATACTTGGCTACTGAGACAGGTTTCCTAAGTTACCTGGACAGTAATGACAAGACTCACTTGTTTATTAGAGTCAGAAGATAATCTGTCCTTATGCATTTTCAAAACTATCATGAGAATATTTTCAGTGAAACAGATTGCAGAAAAGACAGATCTTAGAACGTAATCTTAATATTGGCTGTGAGCATTAATAGACAGTCACTGTCAAGAACTGGCTTAAGGCTGAATCAAAACATAGATAAACAACACAAACTTAATATCACCAAAAACTTACTGAAAGAGTAATTAAGAAACACCACCTACCAAAAGACAATGCTTTTTTCACTTATACCTTATACTGTTTCATCAACCTTTACTTATATCTCTAATTTCTTGGGATTTGAGGAGGAATAGAAAATTTGAGGAATCTAATAAAAATCATTTTTTTTGGGGGGGGGGCAATGTTCTATTTCTTTACCTGAGTACTGGTTACCTGGGTATTCACTTTGTGATCATTCATTGAGCCGTACACTACACTTTTTCCAGGATGTGTTCTATTTTACAGTAAATAAGTTTTTAAAACTAAATACATAGGAACGTTTTCTTTTCAGAAAAGTTACACAGCATAGAAATAAATTATTGTAAACTACCACCATTACCACTGCCCCAGGAAAACACTCAAAAATATTTTAAGAAATAATGTTTCTGAAACTTCTATACTGGAACTTGATGTTAAAAACAAACAAACAAACAAAAAACCCTAATGTTCCAGGCCAGGCACAGTGTCTCACATCCGTAATCCCAGCACTGTGAGAGGCCCAGGCAGCTAGATTCCTTGAGCCCAGGAGTTCAAGACCAGCCTGGGCAACATGGTAAAACCTTGTCTCTACACCAAAAAAAAAAAAAAATAGCTGGGCGTGGTGGTGGTAGTCCCAGCTTTTTGGGAGGCTAAGGCAGGAGAACTGCTTGAGCCCAGGAGTTTGAGGCTGCAGTGAGCCACGACTGTCCCACTACACTCCAGCCTGGGTGACAGAGCGAGACCTTGTACCCCCCTCACCAACCCCAAAAAGAAAACAAAACACTAATGTTCCAGAGCCACAGAGCAGGGGTTAATGTTTAGTAGATCAGACACAGGGTCCAGGAATCAGTATGTTTAACAAGTTACCACGGGGTATAGATATGCAACTGGGTTTAGAAACCACTGCAAAAGGCAAGAACTTGTGATTTGAAAATCTGAAACTACCTAATCCAAATTCTCCATACCCAACATGTGTGACAACAAATGTAACACAGCCTAGGCAACATAGGGAGACTCCGTCTCTACAAATATATATATATCTCCATCCATCCATCCAGGTGTGGTAATGAGCACCTGTGGTCCCAACTACTCAGGAGGCTGAGGTGGGAGGATTCCTTTAGGGAAAAAGTGTAATTATTTGGAAAAGGTTCGCAGAAGCTTTAATAACTGAGTGTTCTCTTACCAACTACAAACAATATTTGGCCAAGGCGTTTCTGAATATTTTTCTCACAATTACAATATCTTCCCTAAAAAGGAAGCTGATATGTTATAATCACTATGTAACTTCTGCTGGCAACCCCATCCTGTATATCTAGAAATAGAAACTGTGAAATCAAATTATCTGTGGCCACAAGGGATTCTGGGTCTTCAGTAAAATCTGAACATTTGTTTTTCCACAGCACAGTCTAGGAGCCTTTCCCTATTTTCATTATCATTATTACATTGTTGAAAGTTTAGATTTCCAGAGGTTTAACGACAGGACTAAAGTCATTCATTCAGCTAAAAACTCAAAAACAAACTGGAGCCCACAGTATCTAACCCCAGACAAAACGCTACTCATTACATTCCGAGTTCGCATTAGGGCTCTTTGAAAGGGTAAATCCAATCCACATTTCCTGCTTCAAATGTATATTCCCTCATTTTAGATATAACCATATTAATCTGGGTTGGAAGCCACCTAGTAAACTGAATTTTGCTCTCAGGCATGCATAGGCAACCGAAATTCGAGTTAGAGCACTACCCTGGGGTCTTTTATCTGAGAACACAATCGGGAAGCCTGCTGGATAATTTGTTTTGGAATACCAGAGCACTTGTTTTTAAACAAAGCATTAGCCAAGGAAACAGGTAACAACAAAAGGAATCACAGGACCAAAAGAAAAAACAAACAAAAACAAAAAACTAGACTATAGGAAAGTCTAAAACACCAAGAATCAAGGCAGTTCTTTCTACCCTCTTGTGAAATCTTATTTGCCAAACAATAGCGAAAGAAGGCTTGTATTTAGGGTTTTTGTTTGTTTGTTTGTTTTTAAGATTTAAATTAGTTGTGTCCCCACTGGAGGTTAAAGTAAAAAAAAGGCCTAAATGAAGAAAGAAGAAAAAAAAAAAGCCCTTCCACAAACCCCCAGATCATACTGAATGGCTCTTGTATTTCCTCAAACACTTTCTCCTCACTTTTAAGTACGCCTACCAAAGATCAGAAAGACATCCTCAGGAGTAGGTCAAATAACCTCAGAGGCAAATGTTAGTTCCTAAAATGTCTACCACCCTCCTCCCTAGAGCAAAATCTCACAGCACCTAGTTATTTTAATCTAGTTCATCCACAGAAGTAAGAGTGACACAAATTAAGTTTATAAATTTTTAGTTCGGTTAGTTTAAAATATTTTTAATGGAAGCCATACAGTGCAGTGAGAAAAAGCACTGACCTAAATATTAGAAAACCTGGGTTCCACATCCCTGTTCTACCACCAATTCATTAGGTCATACAGAACAATTACATAAGTTTATAGCTCTCTATTTTCTCATCTATAATAAGGTGCAAGCTTAAGATATATTATAGATTCTGAATACATCCAAAGATAAAGTAGAGGCGAGTGGGGCAGGGGTGGGGCGGGTTGGGTAGAAAAAAAGAGTGAAAGTCCCAGTAAAAGCAACATCAGAATAAAACTCTTAAGAAGCATTTATTTAGTTCCCTTATGTAGCGGTTCAAGTCAGGCTCTGGAGCCAGAATGTATAGGCTCTACCACTGACACACTCGTCCTTGGGTATAAACTCTATGTGCCTGTTTCCTCTCCTTTAAAACAGGAATCATAACAGCACTAACCTCATAGGACGACTCTGTGAGAATTACATGAGTTGATTTAAGCAATTAGAATACCCAATACTCAATAAATGCTTGTTCTCATTATTATTATCATTGGTGCATCAATACTGGGCTTATGGTGAAGACGAAGTTGACAATTAAGTACTTTCATGTCCCATTCTTCCTAATCAAAGGGGGAACAAAAAGATCTGGTATCTCTCTGCATGAGTTCTGTGTACAACCTTCACATCCGTGAACCCTCAAGTCCCTGCCCTTATTCCCAAACCTGTGGATTCAGGCAGATTCACAAGTACTGGATTCTCTATTTGCCTGCATACACCATCCCTAAGGATCCACAGATTTCTAAATGCACCAGGAAAACATAAACTGGTAAAAATGTTTTCATGCCTTTGAATAACAACAAAAACTCATTTTCCACCCACCTTCCCACACCCGGAAGTCAAAATCTACTTTAGGAATCAAAAGCTAGTGAAACAACATATTCTTGCTTTTTTAGCATTTTAGATGATTGTTTTTAAGAGCTCACAGGTATAAAGAGTCCTTACATACTGGGAATATTTTTTCTTTAGTCGACAACAATATCTGATGAAGATGGTAATCCAGAAAGGAAATCATATCACCCACTGTTTTCTTCATCCATCTAACATCTAACCCAAAAGCTTTAAGATTTCTTTTCCAGTAATTTTTTTCCCTCAAACTTTCTATTTTCTTCTCAAGATCCATTTTATTGACTAACTCCAAACATGATCTCTAAGGCATTCCCTCTATTCAGGGCTCCGTCTGATGGTATTCATCATTGCCCAATTCCCTGGATGGCTGTGGACGACTGTAACAGATTTAAGTTTCACTTCTGATTAAGTCTTTTCAATGAAGGTAACCTGATAGTCTTGCCCAGTAGAGAGCCCTAGAAATAAACTTTCGTTTTCTGCCCTCCTTCTCTCAAATTTATGAGCACAGTTGGATTAGTGGATTCCACTTCAAGCGGAAAGAAAATCAGGCATCCTTATTTCTTCAGCATCTCCCCTAAGCTTGAACCTTACTGCATATCATGCTCATTTTAAGCTGCTAATAAAATCCAACCAATTCAGAAGGTCCCTGCAAGCTTTAATGTCTCAGCACTTAATTTCTCTTAAAGAAATACATTCATGAAGGCATTTGTAATCGAAATCCTCAGAATCAAAAAATCATAATTTAAGCCAAATTAGGCAAAACACTTCCCTACCTGCCAAATGGCTCCCCTAGAGCTTTCTAAAGGAGGATTACAGTTACACATCTTTTTCCGTGTTAAACACATCAAAAAACAATGCGACACCAGAATGTACCACCACCCACTCACCCACCTCTCCCCCACATCCCCAGAATGTCATTCTTTGAGGGCAATAGCTTTGTTTAGTTCACTGTTTTTATCCCAAGTGCCTAGAACAGAACCTGGCACAGAGAAGAGAAACTCAGTAACTATTTGTTGAATGAACGAGTGGGCAGACGGAGATGGAGGTGCTGCATGGAGCCAAGGCCCACAGAGGATAATTAGGCCACACATAACACATAACTGACAGCACTTCTGAAAGAGGATACAGTCACGGACCTGTCCACAGAGAACTGATCATTCTGGTGGCAGGGCACATCTTACTGTACATCTTACCACATACTTCACTGATAAACCTGTGATATAGACCAAAAAGGCCCTCAACTACCATCCCACAGCTCAGAGCCTTCCTGTGAAGTTATGCGTGACTCCAGGTTTTCTAAATGTAACCCTGCATCCCCACTGACTTCCAAGGTAATGCTATAACTTTCACTCATCTCAAACACTTTCAACAGACAGTAGCTCCCAATACTTCTGAATTTCTCAGTCCCCTCTCTAATGCCTCACTCCTACTCTCTAAGTACCTGATGCTTATGCTTTGTAACGAGTAAGTAAATATATCCGCAGCTTGCCTCATAAGGTGCTGAAGAGGGAAGAGTCTAAGGAGAGGAACTCCCCAGGACATTACCCCCCAGAATCTTGAAAAGTAGAACCACATTTTAAAATGCTTTAAGAAAATGAAATATAAAGGCCAGGGGTACCACACATGGCTTGGTACCAGGCATCTGAGAGAACCTAGTGAAGAACGAACACAACCCTCCAAACAGTAGGTCTCTACCCTGACTGCATGATAGAATCCCTGCCTTGGGGAGCTTTTTAAAGTTCTGATGATAGAGGTGGGGGCCTCCTGCACCCTCCCAGAGGTACAGGGACTTTTTTAAAGCTCCCCAGGGTATCCCCAGGGTATTCTAATGTGTGGCCAGGTTTGAACCTCCTGGACTCTAAAACTTAACGGTTGACTGTGGTTCCTCCTCACTAAAAATAACCTACAATTTTAAGAAAATTATAGTAAAGTCATAAGGTTTTTTAAAGTTGGTGGTGGGTACATGGGTGTTGGCTATGTTATGCTTTATACTTTTCCATACGTAGAAAATATTTCATAGTCATATATACACATATGTACATATGCATACATTTTTAGACAAATTTAAAGCAAGCTCATAGTGTACTGGTCCTCAAAAGCACCAGTACTAAAAAGATGATTTTACATTCCTATGGATTATGGGCACTGGTGGTGTCTGGGACTTTTACTTCACTGGGGCTAAAAAGGACAGACCAGTTAAAACTGGGTTGGCTGACTTGAAAACACTGGCCTGTATTCTGTAACACACTCTCATGCAGGTCTTGAAAAATGCTCCAGTCAAACTCAGCTCAGAAAGACCAAAGGTACCTGCTGAATCAGGAATCCACCTAAAATCAGCAAAGTTGCCAGTACTGAGCCAGACTGGCTGTGAAATCCTCTACACAAACTAACACCTGGAGTCACAGCAGTGGGTTGTGACAAGTTGGTATTACTCCCAAGGCTAGGCCCTAGAACCATCTTAAAAGGGAGGTGAGGGGAGCATATTCCAATTAGTTTATCTAGAGACAAGCTCATCCCCCTCCTCTTTGTCAGAGGCGCAGTGCAGGCCCTGAATGCAAATAGTCTAAATTCAAATCCTGACTCTACAACTTTCTATCTACATGACCATACAGAAATTACTTAGCTTCTCTGCACCTCAATTTCCTCATCTCTAAAATAATGATAATGTGACCTACTATACAGAGTTGTTGTGAGGGTTAGATGTGTTAATGCATGTAAAGCTCTGGGTACAACAAATATCACAAGCAGTAAGCCTGTGATAAACATGAGCCATTGTGGTTAAAATAATTCCCCAAATGGTGGTGATTCTGGCACTGGCAAAGCTGTTTCCCAATTTGTGATGACTGGGCACTGGAATTCTATATAGTCTTGAAGCACATCTCTTGGAGAAGCCATACCTACTAACAGGAAAGGAGACACAAATCTTGTCTCCAAAAAGATGCCCCACGTCTCCTAAGACCTGGAGTGGTGGCACAAGGTATAATGAGAAGCTACTTTAAAAGAATATAACGTGAGCTCCAGATGTGAGATCTTGTTTAAACAACAGCTGGGTGACCTTGGGGAAATTCAAAAACACTTTCAGTTGGGAAATGAGGGCTTTGGACAGTTGCTTTCTGCTGTTTCTAAGCTTCTGGTGTCACTCAGTTAAAGTGATTGCAGGCCCCTCCCCACTCTCTGTCCCCTCCTCAATGGCTTCCTTCCAGCCACCAACATCTCCTATGTTGCTCACACACCATGCCACTCCTTCTTCCTCAAAGCCTTTACACTTGTTCTCCCCTTTCCTTGAAAGCTCTTCTCTGGGCTATCTGTATTTCTTGCTGCCTTGCTTCCTTCAAGTTTCTGCTCAAATATCACCTCCTCAGAGAAGCCTTATCTAACCCACCCTGGATAAAACATCACGTAAGCATACACATACAAGTGAGTCCTCAGTTAAATACGTGATGCGATGCATAATGAAAGCAATTTTACCATACATGAGGAGATGGTGCAAACTCCACACAGTTGCCCTGGCCAGGAATCAGTTTTTTTTCTCATCAACATTATAATGAAAAGAATCGATGTTATCTGAGGACCTGCTGTGCTAAGTTCTCACTCTTGCTTTACCCTGCTTTACAAAATCCCCTGTCACCTCCCAACATATTATATATTTGTTTATTTACAGTATGTCCCCTCATGCTTTGCTAGAATATAAACTCCATTAGAATAGATATCTATTTTTTCTTATTTACTATGGTACTTCTTGTGCCTAGAGTAGTGCCTGCCTAGCACACAGAAGCTGTCAATAAATTTTTTTTGAATGAAAGAATAAACAAATCCAGACACCATTTTCTTCTCAAAGAGAATGTTATCCTAATACATAAATATAAATATAAAAGACGGGTAAAGGTGGAGTTCTGGTTTAATAAAGTCAGGACCTCCCCTCAAATGACTCAGCGTACCCTGAGGTACCCAAAACCACTGCCCATGAGGATCTCCAAAGTCCCTTATCACTCTGAAAGTCCCCAAATCCACATTATTTCTGTTAAACTCCAAAGAAGAAATATTGAATTTGATGAATGATGTTCCATTCTGCAATTTCACTTACTATTCACTGGCAACTACAAAAAGGACCCTGAAAACTCAAATCATACCAAGTCCCACAACTGTTGCATCCCTAGAACATCTACGGCCAGATAGTAAACCTATCTAGTTGTGGGGGAAAAAACATCCAACTACAAAGGGCAGGATTCCGGGGGTGGTCTCTTTCCAGGCTCTATCACATGGTCCCTCCGCCTCTAGGACCTACTACTGAGCCTCTAGGCTGCAACAATCCCATTGCTTCTAAGAGGGGAAAGGAAGAAGGGAGGTGGACTTGAGACCCATGTGGAGATAGATGCTATACAAGGGAGGAAATATTTGGGCAACATGGCAGCCACCTGGTACTTTCTTGACTCTACCACTTAGTCTCTTTTTATATCTAAATGACCCCCAAATAAAATAATTCCTGGCTTAGCCTGCTTTGGGCTCACATTCAGAAAAACAGAGGTTGAGGGAGCATCCTAGAAAAGAATTCTGCACAGGACATGAATAGTTGAAAAAAACACTCCTGAGAAGCCAACTAGCTGCAATACTGTGATAGAGACTTAAACACAGCTAAAGGACCTTCTCACAATTGCAAGGAAGATATGAAATACACTCAGCAGACGAGTAAATACGACTTTTGCAAATCTCTATCATCCAGTCTAGCAGTGCTGAACTAAGCAAGAGTCATCGATTGAAAGCCTGGTGACCCATCCTCTAACACTGTAATCTAATCCTTAAACTAAAGACAATTTAATGCCTTTGCATGTCCATATGTTTTCTAATGACGCTATTGCTGTCAGCATGCTACAGGAGTGCTTCTTGGAAGATGGAAGTAATGACAAAGCACATCATTGGAAAGGCAATTATATGCAGTACTAACCATTTTACAATGGCCATATGGGCTGTATTTCAACAATGTAATTTCCAAATCAGGCTAAGCATACATATTTGTCTGTCCCTAATCCCAGGTACACCATACTAAACAAAATAAGAGTACAGCTGAAATATGGGCAGTAGATGTAGAAATCTACAACAAGAATGCTAAAATAGGCCGGATGCAGTGGCTCACACCTATAATCCCAGCACTTTGGGAGGCTGAGGCAGGCAGATCACCTGAGGTCAGGAGTTTGAGACCAACCTGGCCAACATGGAGAAACCCTGTCTCTACTAAAAATACAAAAATTAGCCAGGTGTGGTGGCGGGCACCTGTAATCCCAGCTACTTGGGAGGCTGAGGCAGGAGAATCGCTTAAACCCAGGAGGTGGAGATTGCAGCAGGCCAAGATCACGCCACTGCACTCCAGCCTGGGCGACAGAGCGAGACTCTGTCTCAAAAAAAAAAAAAAAAATGCTAAAGTAATGTTCACCTGTAATCAGAAAATAGATGGCACCCACTACCCTGAAGTGAAACTGACACCCATCCCTGACAGCCCATCTTCACACTATGTTTCTTTAATCAAAATCATCACAACAGGGGTATTACAGACCACCAGAGGGGCAAGGAAGGATACAAGGAACAGTTAAAAAGACACAGTTACTATCTAAGGGTTTACAGTCTGAGACAGGCCCTAGAGTCAATATAGAACTCGTATTTTACAAATACATAAAATCAAAGCATAAAAGATCACCTTTAAAGCCCTGGACTTTGTGGTTCCTTTTACAGTCATATTTAAATTTCAAAGAACATGTTTTGACTTGGGTCTCCCCAACAATTACAATCTGTAAAACAGAATTCTAGTATGGTATTTCCATTCTGGACATACAAAGGGGCAATTGTGCTTGTTGAGGTAGTTGGAGAGAGAAAGGCAAGACTGTGTGTCTCAGAGCATGGTGATTCCAAGAAGAAACTGCCACCTGTCTTCAGATGGATACTCAGATGGGCACAGTGGCCCACACCTGTAATCCCAGCATTTTGGGAGGTGAAGGCAGGAGAAGCACTTGAGACCAGGAGTTCTAGACCAGCCTGGGTAACACCGCAAGACCCCATTTCTACCCCTCCAAAAGAAGTTAGCAGGGGTAGTGGTTCACACCTGCAGTCCCAGCTACCTGGGAGGCTGAGGCAGGAGGATCACTTGAGCCCAGGAGTTTGAGAACGCCTGGGCAACACAGCAAGACCCTGTCTCTACAAAAAAAAAATTTAAAAATTAGCCGGGCATGGTGACACACATCTGCACGTCCTCAGGACGCTGCAGCAGGAGGATCGCTTGAGGCCAGGAATTTCAGGATGCAGTGAGCTATGATTACTGCTGCACTCCAGCCTGGGAAACAGAGTGAGATCCCATCTCTTAAAAAAAAAAAAAAAAAAAAAAAAGAGAGAGAGAGACGGAGAGTGACTCTTGAGAGAAGTGTGTAACTTGACTGATCTTCATATTCATCTAGAAATCTTTAGAAAATTCAGGCCCAGTGAGGGTATTCTGTGTGTGTGTCTTTATACCAACCCCCGTTCCTTGTAAATGAATGGTAATGGACCAGTTCTGAATCGTGAAGTCTTAGAGGATGACCTGTGTGGAGGCCCATCTTAGCCCAGGGGAAATGAGGAGGGGCCTTCTCAAAAATGTACAGTACTCTAAATGCAGTTGGGATTTCCTTAAGAAGTAAATCTAACAGTTATATTCATTAGCATACTCTTTGTAGCATAAACAAACCTCAACAGGGTGGAATGGGAAATGGGGGAGAACAATCTGCAAATCTGCTTAGAATAATGAAAGGAAACAATGACAGAGGAAATCAATGGACTATTTGTCACCTGGCATCTTCAACATACAGATATCAAGAAAAGCAAAAAAGAGCTATTTAGTGTGGTCTTTTACCAGAAAGAAAAGAGTTCCTAATAGATTTAAAAAAAAAAAAAAATACACCTAGCCCTCAAAACAAGGTCTTTTTTACTGTGAAATAGATTCTCAAGACAAGTGCTGCTTCCTAGAATAGTTTAAAAGCAGACAAGACAAAATACTTCAGAATCTATAGCAGAATATAAGCTTATATGCACAGTAATCTGTGAGGGCATGCCAGTCCTCATTCCAATTTTACATTTGTGTTCCAGAGAGCTACTTTTAGAATTCAGTGAGATAAATGAGTGCAAGGGTTTAGAACAGACACTGACACACAATAACCCTCAATATCATCAGCCTGAATCCTTGCTTTTGACAATGGTTTAAAAATCTACCTGAGTAGTATAACTTCGGAAAAGGTCAGATTTTATAACAGGGAGAAACAGTGAAACAGAGAAAAAACAACAACGAATATGTTACAGATATATTGTACGAGTGGCAGCAACCTAACTGTAAGCTCCAACTTTTCAAAGGAAATAAAGACCTGGACAATAAGTACTCTCCCCTCCCTAAATCCTATTATTATACCTAGAAAATCCTTTGTAACAATTTTCAGCACAACAATGAACAAATGTGGTCTACCAGAGACCATGTGGCCATCTTTCACAAAATGCATCTGTATGAAAATGAGTAAAGGGATAAGGAGCCCAAGCTTTCAAGTCAGGCAAAAACTGCTACATTTCTTGCCTCTCTTATACTGATCCTGGCCAAGTTGATTTAACGGCTCTGCGCTTCAGTTTCTGCAACTATCAAACAGATTATTATTCTTTTCTTCATGGGGTGCTCAATGGGATAACGAATGCAAAATTGCTAGCACAATGCCTGGCACAAGGTGAATAGTAAATAGCAGCTCCCTCTTCAAAAATTTCTTTTCATGGAATTGTTGTCAACTGTAAATAAGCAATGACTGAGTACCTACTATGCATAGATTACTGGGTGAAGAAATAAACAGTTCTGAAAGCCTCAAATATCCCCAGAAGGATATATATAGAAAGAGTGCAGGGGTTACATTTAGGCAGAGAATATAGAGAGAATAACAATACATAAGAAATAAAATGCTGGGCACAGTGGCTCACTCCTATAATCCCAGCACTTTTGAGAGGCCAAGATGGGAGGATCGCTTAAGCCCAGGAGGTAAAGACCAGCCTAAGCAACACAGGGAGACTCCGTCCCTACAAATAATAAATTAGCCAGGCGTGGTGAGACGCGCCTGTGGTCCCAGCTACTCAGGAGGCTGAGGTGAGAAGATCGCTTCAGCCCAGGAGGTCAAGGCTGCAGTGAGCCATGACTGCGCCACTGTACTCCAGCCTGGGCAACAGGGCGAGACCATGTCTAAAAAAAAAAAAAGTTTTAAAATAGAAATATAGGGAGAAAACTCTGGCTCTCTCTTTTCCAAGGTTCTGGTCTTAACTCCCAAAAAACACACAGCAAGCCATTACAAAGCATAAAACAGACCAAGGAAAAATTAATAGCACTTTAACTTCCCACCAGATCTCAAAGTAAACATGAAGCCCATAGTGTCACAGTCAACACTTCAAAAACTCCTTCAGGCGGGCCCCAGGATCTCCATACATGGGAAAACCATGTCAGAAAGATGAAATACCCCAAAGGCTAAGAAATAAAGCATTTCTCAGACCTAATCATTTCTCAGAAATAATCCATATCCCAGCATTAAGACTATCAGTAATGTACTATCATTAATATTATAATCATCATCAGTGATTCTGGAAACAACTAATAGCTATAGTTAAAATTAATTCTAGGTTTGAAATACAGATAAAAGGATAGTTTTACTGGATAGTTTGAAGCTTGAATGATTCAAAGTGGAAAGCCACATTGCCAAAATAATTTACAATTTTTAAAAAATGATCAAGAGAGGTAGAGGCAGTATAGACATGCTGAGTTAAACAGCTTTTAATGCTTTCAGATATATGTAAAACTACTTTTAAACACAGGAATCATTTCTGGAATCACATTATACTTCAATATTTAAAAACATTTATATTCTTTCAACTGAAGGTGACCTGGAACAATCTGGTCCATTTCTATATTAGACTAATAAAACATTTTAAAACAACACAAGTGTCTAACACAGCAGGTCTCAACATTCAGGTGTGAAATCGCACCTCCCAGCACACAGGCTGAATTATCCCCCTGCATCTCACCTGCAATTATCATTTGCTCCCTCCCCAAGTGGCTCTAAGACACCACATATCTTCCTAGGCTCACATCTGGAAACACAAACTCCCTCTGGGGGCCTCATATGCTAAGGGAGTCAGAGAGCACAAAAACAAAAACGTGATGCTGGCTTGAACAACTTCTGAAAAATAACTATTTTCAACACACATATAAAAGTAATCTGATACAATTAAAATACCCTTATGTCACTACGGTTAGGAATAAATATTTTTCCAAATAAAAAGGGTAAATTTACTTCACAGTTCTGATAGAGGCCAGCTTCTTTCATTAAGGCCAATTCCAAAAATTTAGCAAAGGATATTTCATCAGTTCATAGGGCATAATTAGATGTTTTGATTAAAGCATTTTCCTCCCCTGGTTAACAAGATATAACAGATGTCACTGACTTCCCTAATAACAATGCAGCCCTGCTTTTGGCATCTTTACAATTTTAAAACTGAACTGTCATATAGAAAAATTACAGCTAGGGTGTCTCGATACAATCATGACTCTGAAGTGGTTATGACATGCCTGGACTCCTCAATGGAACAAATATGGAAATCATATTCCGTATTCATAGCTGGGAGCCCTCCTTAGCAAGCACTTGAAAACCAAGCTCTGAAATCTGAATGATGCGGGCTTATTCAAATCACCACCAATTATTCCTGGAAGCACCGACCAAGTGTGGTATAAAACCTGAAGAGAAAATGCAAATCTCACAGTCACTGTCTTCCAGGAGCACGGAGAACAGAGCACGGGGAACACATGCAGAAAACTGTCTCAGAAGAAGCAATGCCCATCTGAAGAGACTCACTCCACCAAAATCCCAGCCTCCCTGCAGAGAGGAGGAGTACTATAGTTGATAAAAAGGACTCATATTTTTCACAGCAAGATTCCCCTAGTGCATTTGATCCAATTTACAAAAATTCGATTTACACCAATTTTGTCAACATATCAGTCCAGAGAGTAACTAGAGATAGGCCTGCATTTTAAATGGGAGGCAGAGCCTGTCTGATTGAAGTTCAACTCAAACATCCTGTTTTAACAACTCCATTAATGAAATGAAGCACAGATCTAAAGATTACTCAGCCCCTTTGTCAGTCGCATGTGTTATTTATAGGACAGCATATCAATCATGTCTTCCCTTTATTATTTCCTACTTTCTGATCCTAAGCTATTTGGTCTGCCAAATTAATACATTCCATGGCTGCTGCAAATCTAAACAATGCTTGATAAAAGATTAATAAAATAGTTGGGTTCTCTGCAACCACATACACACCCAGGGAGATTCATCGATGTCTTTTTATTTGCATATTTGGCTGACTGCCCCCTACAGCAAATACGTAAGGCACAATGCTCAGGTATCCTGGTTTATGGTTTGCATTTAATTCAGGGTGTCAATCTGCTTCTGTTTTAATTACATCCATCTTGATATGTTATTACAGTCCCATGAAAACTTCATTATATGAATGGCTATGAATACATACACATGAGAAACAGTTGTTATAAATGTTCTGGTTCAACAATGAACAGGCAAGAAGCCTTAGTCAACACGTCATGTGGATTTAATATTTTGAGTATTTCCTCCGAAGAAAATTTTGGTTGAGCCTTCAACTCCACTATACTCCAAAGTTCACTCACTCCATACATCCTGCTACCAATGTTATGAAGTTGCTCTGAGTTTCCACGGATTGCTAGGCTAAAGAAAATATTTTACACAAAGAAATTATGTTAAAAATTTTACATGGGCCACATTAAGGTCATCTTACATCCAAATAATTATTTTATCTTTCCACTGGACATTCAATGATGAGAAACCACCCTAATATTTATTTTTTTATTTTACATCCTTATAAAAGGGAGGTGGGGGGCAGTGTTTAAAAACGATGAGTGTACCTACAGAGAAAGGCCAACTAATTTCAGGATGATATACTGGGAGAGAGTGCAGGGAGAGAACAACGCTTTTTAAAGGTTCTTGATATTGTGTAAATCAGAACATTTCTTAGCTGAAATGGGAAGCTTTACAATCATGGGTGCTCCTCCACATTTGTAGTAAGACTTTTTGTTTTTAAAAATCTCCTTCCAAGGTTCCCAATCCTTGGGACTCCCCAGTACTAACTTACAAGAAGCAGTCTCCTAGATTCATAGGTTAACAGTGAGAGCCTCTAACTCCCAGTGTGATCTTGAACAGGTCAATTAACCCCTGTGGGCTGTGTTTTCATTTGCAAAATGAGAGGTAGAACTACATCCCTAAAGACAACATCTGTGCCTCTGATGCCACATGGCTTAGAAAGCACATCAACTAGCAATGGCTGGAATAAAATGGATCAAAAGGCTGCTATGAAAAAGTTTAGGTCCTAACTTTAGGATACCTCCTAAAGATTTAGCTCTGCATATTAATCTCAAAACTGTAATTTTCAAGCAGTCATAGTGACCACCGTAACAAATGAGGGAGCAGACCACAATATGCAGTAAGACACACTTATCAAATGCTTGTTTCCCTTTTTGCTCCAGTGAAAGTATAATTTCAACTATATAAGATCATTTCTTAGAAAAGCACAGTCCAGACTTCCATTCTCTTTGCCAACTGAACATGTACAGACTGAATGGGTGGGAGTCACTGGAATTTCTATCATGTGGCTAGAAAACAAGTAATAATCTAATGTTCAATTATTGTGCTATCTACATCTTCATTCTTTTTTTCTTTGTAAAGATTTTAACTATAGAACATTTCGCTAAACAACATTTAACCAGCAACCTTTAGCCAACAAGTATAACGGAACAAAGAGATCTAGAAGAAAACAAGAAAAAAGAAGTCTACTTCAATATAACAACTAAGAAATACTTAACAATATGAGACGACTGTAATCTCTTAATTCCTCTTTTTAAGTTTTAAAATATTACTGCCATCAGAAACTTTACAAAAACTTAAAATGAGGTTTTGTGCTGCAAACGAGGGTAGGTGTGGGGACAACAAGGAAAATGAGATCCCTCAGGTGTCATCACAACTTGTCCCTGGCAATGACTAAAACTCAGTCTCAGGTTTAGAACTTACCCACAGTTTGAAAATATCAGATTTCTTGCCAGGTGCAGTGCCTCACGTCTGTAATCCCAGCAGTGTGGGAGGCTGAGGAGGGTGGATTGCTTGAGCCCAGGAGTTTGAAACCAGCCTGGGCAACATGGCAAAACTCTATCTCTACAAAAAATACATAATTAGCTGGGCATGCTGGCGTGCACCTGTAGTCCCAGCACTTGGGAAGCTGAGGTGGGAATATCACCTGAGCCCAGGAAGGCCAGGGCTGCAGTGAGCCATGATCATACCACTGCACTCCAGCCTGGGCAACCAAAGTAAGACGTTGTCTCAAAAAAATAAAAATAAAAGAAAGAAAATAGCAGATTTCACCCATGTAACCAAGAGTCACAATCTATATTTGCAGGCTGTGCTTCCGTTAATAGCAGCCACACAATACTTTCAATTTAAAGACTTTCTGCCAAAAACGGATCCCAACTTGCATTAGCAATTTTCCATTACTTACAAACTGTGGGCTTTTCTCTTGTGACTCCATTTTACTGCACATGGGTTTTCCAGGGCTCCAGAGGTAACAAGGGGGTATGGCACCGAGAGGTATTGTGGCAAGCTAAAATGACAGTTAAGTCATTTTAAAAATATTTGTATGTAGTTGATCATTTATAAGGTTTGCTCCGGCAAACAAACTAACTAGAATTCAGATATAAGCTGAGAAATTAGAAAAGTGAGCTGTAACGGCCAAGAAAGCTGTGGCAAGCAATTCACCTTCAGAGAGCTAAATTAGAGTTCCTCAAGCAGATTGTCACAGTTCAAATAATGAAATTTAAAAATTTTTGAATTTCTGTGTTTCATACACAATGTCCTAAATGCATTACCTTTTATTAACAGCATTCATAATTTTGATAGCTCTACCTCAGTAAAGAAAGAGAGGAAAGGAAGAAGGATACGAAGGAGAGAGAAAAGGAGGAAAGGAGGGAGATTGGCAGCAGGTGAGCAGGGAATCTAACTGGACCCTAAGAAAGCCACATACACTAATATGTGAAATAAACACCTTCAAAGAAGGCACCAATTCATATGATTTCAGGGTCAAGAGCCCCTTGCAATGGATGGAATCAGAGACCTGAACAGGACTAAGACATAGAAGCCTGTACTTGTCTAGTCAAATTCTAGAAAATCCACTCCTCCCCTCCTCATACTAACAGCATAAAAAAGGCCTATTCTTTGTGACCTCACAATATGTATTGACTGCATACCAACAGATACAAAGCTATAATAGAAACTATCATTACTCTGCAATTGTGTTAGAGAAATGAAGGAGAACAGAGCTCAGATTTGGAAGAAACAAGACACACTTAGGGTCTCACCAATCTTAAATTCTATGTCCTCTCCACATTCCAGAGAGGAAAAAAGTCTACATTCATGGAACAGGTTCTGATTATATAAGAGAAAACAGTTCTGCCCCAGCTCACTCATTATTTTTGATCCTCTCCTGTCTCAAGTTTTACCAAATTTATTATCATATTGCTCTTCTAAACTTCGATGATCTGAGTTTTCAAATCTACCTGAATCTTTTCAGAACTTTCTAAAATTAATAGCTGCTATCCCATTACTAGGTTCTTTATCCTACATCTGCAGCATATTGGGTTTAATCCTAATTCTGAAAGAAAAAAAAAGTTGCTTCTTGAGGAGAAAAAAAACAGCATGAAGCACTTTTACAAAGTTAGGCTGCATTTAGTATATTATGACTACTATACAGGATAGGGGTAAAATAAAATAAAATGTAAAGCCACTAACTCACCATCCTTCACCCTGTGCGTGCACACACACACACACACACACACACACACACACACACCCGAAATGCCACAGACCTTCTCGTCCAAAGGCTTCCAAATCTCATAGCTCTTAAGACCTAAATTATTCCTTAATAGCTAGCCTCAACTATTGTTGTGTCCATCTGGGGACCTTATTTCTAATCCTAACATTCTTTAAAACTAAATAATCATCATTTATCTTTGACAATACATAAAACTGTGGTGTAGAAGAGTCTCAGAATCTATCACCTTCAACACTCCTTGAATCATGTTTACTGTTCTGTTTCCTTAACCCTTTTTCAACAGTGAGAACTATAGAACACTACTCTCAGAGAGGATCAAAGGCTCAATTCCTAACCTCACAATTCATTTTTTAAATTCACGGATTCATTTATATTCCAATTCCAAAAAAAAGTGCAATTAGTCAATCTCCACAGTTAACACAAGCTGCATGGAATCATATCACAACGTTCAACCACATCTCACATAAATACTCCTCAAGTGATGCTCTGCCTTATAAAGTAAAATAATGAAACTCAGTAAGTACAGTAAAATACTTGAATTCATAACCACACACACTATTCATACCCTTCCTTTCCTCCAAATTCTCCCATCCCTTCTCAGATCCTAAAGCTATGCACACTTTCAGAAGTCAAATGCTGGAACTGACCCATTTATTTTACAGTCCCATGGCCAAGTCTTCCAAAAAAGAAAGTGAAAAATGCAACAGAAACACAGTTCTACAGCTTTCCTGGCTATGTAACAGCAAAAGAGAGGTTCTGACCCTTTTTTGAACTACCACTTCATATACAGCAAGCCAAAGGCAGATAATTTGAAATTGTTGTTTTAACATCAATGTCAACCTCCTTTCTCAGCCAACCTTTTTTTACAGGTTGCTAAAGAGCAGCAACACATGAAACTAGAAGGGACAAAGAGGATAAAACATTGGCTGAAGGGCAGCTTGGTGGCATCAGAATTGGGCTAGTATTATCACAATGAAAGAGCTATTAATGAGAACCACTCACCAATATTCACCTCCTGGTGGGGTTGGTAACAATCAGTAAAAAGGCAGATGTCAGGCAGGAAAGAGGAGCAGGAAAAGACATGGACTAGTCTCCCTCACTGTTTACATCTTCCTCACTTTCACTCCCCTTGCCTCTCCTGCTTAAGAAGCAGCTCCCACGCACCGACTACAAGCTTCTGTGCCTGGTTTTCCAAGTCGTCTACCATCAGCCCACTCACCCCAGATTCAGAGATCACCGAATTCCAAGATCTGGAGGGACTTTTTTGGATCCTTTCTAGTATTTCCCATACTGGATTACAGATTACAATGCAGAGAATAAAAGTGCTCTGTGGTAAAAACGGATTTAGGAAATTAGGCACAATACATTGCCTTCTCTGATATTCAAAATTCACATTCACACAATAGACTTTTAATTCTGACAGAACATGGCATCCATTTAATTTTGTCTAGCCCATCAAGTTTCAGAAACTATTTGGTGGTAGATCACTCTGTTTCAGACTAAAAAACGATTTATGAACATCCTGTAAAGCTATGTTCCCTTCCAGCTTGAGAAGCTTTACTCTAAACTAGTTTAAACCTCTCCACTAATGAATAAAGGAAATGATGCTTTTAGAAAGTTAACTTTCAAAGGCCACACTAGTTAGGCAGGCCAAGCCTGGAATGTGGGTCTCCACAGGTCTCCTGCCCCACTAACAAGCACTCTTTACTTACCTTTGTACTCATTTCCACCAGCCTTTCCTTGCCCCGAAGTCCTAACCACGTAGCATCCTGTTCCTGTGCCTTCTTCATTATTCCTTGAGAATGCTCTCCCTAGCTCCAACTCCTTCCCCATATATCCAAATCACATCACCCTTCTAGGTCCCATCCCCCCACCATGAAGCCTTCTTGAACACTTCAGCCCATCTCACTAGCCTGTCTCTAAAAGCCTATGGCGCTTAGTTGATATCAGGCATTCAAGTACCTGTTTCAAAATTATTTCATAGGTGCTGGCTTTAATTTATCAACTAAACTACATACTTTTTCAAAACGCTAGATTTATGTTTCGTTTCTCTATATTCTTAGTGCCTTGCACATATTAAGCACTCCATAAATATCCGCTGACTGATAGAAGGCACGTAACTAACGTTTTTTAAACAACTAAAGTGATTTGACCATAATAAATTGTTGGAGCCTATTAACACGGCATGTTGTAAGTACACCAAATTCTGTACAGCCCACTTATGCTACTGATTGTGGGGTAAGCCCTGAAACAGAGCCAGGAAGTGAAGACCGCATCAAAGTCTTGGTTTGATGCTCTAACCACTAGAAATGAGTCTTCCTTTACTTTCATAACCCTATAAAGCTCCAGCTGGGCTCTTTTCTGCTAATTCCACAAATTTCATCTTAGCTTCCCTTGGTCAGCTGTACAAAAGGAGGCTGCCCTAAGAACACAGTGCACAAAAGAGGAATGAGGAAAAATAATGGATTTGCAAAGTCAAGTTTTCAGCCATGGTACTCACGTAGCTTCCTAATAGAGACAATACAGAAAAGAAACCCAAATAGCAGAAAGCCAACACTATCTGACACATCAGGACACACTGATGGTAGTAGGACCCCAACATTCCCATTTATACTGTTTGCTAAAAGCCACTTTTTAAGAAAACTAGACATCTTATCTGGGGATTTTTGCTCTCATCCTGTCACTCGAAGAATATCCAAACAAATATACTATATACCAATGTTAATTCTGCTTCTCAACTGCATAATGAAAAGAACACCACGTTCAACTTTAGCCTCCTCGCCTACCCTCTTATCTTCTATCATGAGGCTCTTCATAATCATACACTTGAACTTCAGGGCACAATTACTCAAGACAAGTGTCCCTGTGAATATGAAACTATCTCAGCCAGTTTCACTGCCTATAAAATGTGAGACTTGTCAAACTACCCCTAAAGCTTTCATCATCTCAATAAAGAATCCAACAACAGCAAAAAATAATCAAGATAAAAATGCAGGTTCTCATTAGGCAAGTTATCACTTTTACTCCAGTATCAGTAAAATCAGTTGAACTGTAACTATTTATATTAGCACATTTCATAATGAGTTAGGAGCCTCTTTTTTAAAAGAGAAGTCCAAAATCAGCTACTCAGAACAAAATCATGGAGTCAAATAATGTGTCCATTAACACACAAAGTATGCTACTCCACTGTTTGCCAGCTATTGCTCTGAACTAGCACAAGCTATAAACCTAGCTGTGCAAGCCAATATTTCTGGTTTCTTTTCACAATATCATACCAGCAGCAGCCTTAATGACATGTGGTGACAACTGATTTCATTTCTAAACACAAGGTCCGAAAACATACTACGTATTTAGGATAACTCTTAGCATCTATAATAATTCTTAACTTTTACAAACACTCCCCCAACACACATTTTTGTCCAAGCTCATAGTTTAGTTGCCTGTTCCCAATAAGCCCTCACATTTCTTGGTGATAGTTCAATAAATCTTCCAGACTGAATAGAGTGGACCACCAGAGGTTTTAATTCAACAAACACTACACACATATGTTCTGACCATCCAGCATGGACACGATGTGATAGCACACAGCCAACAAAACTACCTTTTGCCAAAGAACCAGACATATATGATGATTTCTATTTCCCATTCTGTGTTTTTAATCTGACAAATGTATTTACGGCTTCCCTACACAGTTGGGCCTCTTAAAATATAAACACTGACAGGATATTTGATATTAATGAACTGTTATACATTTATTTAAGTGTAATAATACTGCTGTGGGGGTTTTGGTGGGGTCTGAGGATTTTTGGAGTCATTATGGTTTACGGATTCATACAGAAGTATTTCTGTATGAGATATATGGATGAGATCATATGTGGGAGAGGAAATAGATGAAATATGGAAAATACAAGATGAGATATGAGTTGGTAGTTCTCAAACTTGGATGTTGGGTGTTCTGTCTACTTCTGTATGTTTAATTTTTTCTACAGAATTTTAAGTAAACTTTTTTAAAAGTCAGACCTTTTATACCTACACATAGACATATGATATTTAGATATGAAGGTGGCATAGTATTCAGCTAACCAAAATAACTTGGATTTTGAATTTAGAAAAGTAGCAGAAAAAAATAATCAGAGCAAAGAAAGAAACGGTATTAACTGTACATTTTGAACTTGGTCTTCTTTTAAAATTACAAGTTTTTTAGGCACAAAATAAATCAAAATGAGCACATTTTCTCGCAAAGGCCAAATAAATAGATATATATCACAAGCCCAGTCAAATATCTATTTGTTAAAAATAAAACCATCAAAAAGAACTGCATAACTGAGACATATATATACATACATATATCCCTACTTGTCCTCCAAAAATGTTCGTGGGAATCCAGTGGCCCCTCTTGATTACTCAGAGGGGCCACACCACAGCTCAGGATAACCATGCAGAAAGCAGAACCACTTGTAACCAGCTCTTACAAGTACTTTCCAAAACCAACCACAGACAGCAATGATGAACCAAATTCCAAGCAGCATGTTCTAATAGGAACATGCTGCCATTTCAACTCCTATGTCAAAGCAAGAGAGAGAGACAGAAAGAGGTCACACTGTATGGTAACCACCCACCTTGGCAAACTTAAAGCCACAGTTGGAATTATTCTAATAAGTGGTGAACCTCAACACTCAAAATTTTGGCCAATAAAGCACCAATTCTAGAACCAGAGGGTAACTGATTCAATCACTAACATCAAAATCTATGACCACCACCAATACCACCAACATCACCATCACCACCACCTCTGCCACCACCACCACCACCAGTACCTCCCTTACTCCCAACCACTGGCCACCATCCACCACCATCACCACTAGCAGCCCAACCAAAAGCAGTTCAAACAGAAAAGGACAACACCGATAGGAAGCCTTCCTTTGAAAAAAACATTTAAACCTGACACCCAAACACATAAACAGAACCGGCAATCTAAACCTGTACAGTTACTGTATGTGAGATTTAAGCTGTCATTAAAAAAGCTTGCATCTGAGCATTTGAAACAATACCATAATAACAGCAAAAAAAAAAAAAAAAAAATGGAAAGGGAAAAGTTTCCTTCAGGAACCTCAAACCATCACATCAGGTTCATGAAACACTATAAGCCAACTATAAACCGTATCTTGGTTTTGTGCTTAAGAAAGGTGCACCAACTCTGCAGAATCTCAAAGCCTTCTGTGTGTGTGTGCATGGTGTGTGGGGGGTGGGGACAGGGAGGTGCGGGAGGAAAGAAGGCGGTTAAATTTATAGAGGCCAATGACCAATACCACACCAAACGAGATAGGTTCAGGCAAAGACAGTTTCCCCCTAACCCTGGACAGTCTCCCCCTCCCTCCCTTTTCCCTTTCCCCCTACCCTAGGAGCCAGTTGGCCAGGAGGAAAATGTGCATTTGAAAATCAACGCTGCAGGTGCCCAAGGAATAAAGAAAGACACACACACACAGACATACACAAAGCCAATCACTTAGAAAGAAAAAAAAAGAAAACACAAAAAAGCAAAGGGAGAGGGACAATTGGTGACAAGCCCTTCAGATAGCAGCTAGGATTTTATTCTTCCCTCCCACCAGTCTTCCCTGGTGTACCTTTTTCTGTCCTTTAACTAAATTGCTCATGTACACACACACATGTGCCTATGTATGTGTATAGATAATATTATAATTAACCCTTTCTGTACATACAGAATACAGAGAGCCCCATACAGAATACAGAGAGCTATTCCACCCTTCCCTCTTCTCTCCCCTCCTCCCTCCTTTCTCCTAACCAGGAGAAAACGCCCCCTTCCCCAGCTTCACCAAAAAAAAAAAAAGAAAAAAGAATATAGGGGGGGTAATGGGGGGAGGCGCAAAGAAATCACAAAACCCCATCAGTCTCCGGTCCCTAGGACACCCGGGAAAGGTATATACTACACAGACACACACACACACACACACACACACACACACGAACATATGACTCTGTAGAAAGCACACAGAGAACCGTCCACAGGCGCCCCAAACCCAGCAAAGAGACTTCCACCAGCCAAGAAGCCATGATTGGGGAGGGAGAGAAGGAAGGAGTGGGGGCAGAGCTCTCCGTGGAGAGGGGGCGCATTGTTGTGATGCCCGAACCCCTTTCTTTCTGCCCATCTGCTGTGGAGGGGGTGCAGGGAGGGGGCGCAGGGGAAAGGCGAGCGAGGAAACGAGGAAACGAGGAGACCAGGCACGGCTTTGCGACTCCCTCCTGCTGCCTGTCTGCCCGCGCCCCCAGCTCCCCCCACCAACAATAAGACCTCAGCCTAGACAAACATACAGACAGACAGACAGCCCGGAGCGCGGCGGGGGAGACAGGAGAGACGGGCGCAGCCGAGTGGAGTCGTGCATAAAGGGAACCCGGGGGGAGGGGGTCCCCCTTACCTCCAGCGCTTCAAAAGTGACAAAGCTGGTCATGGCAAATCCATCAATGATGTCCTCTTCGGCCGAGGTGGACTCTCTCCGCTTCCTCCGCGGGGGTCTGGGCCGGGACGGGGCGGAGGACGGGGGCTTCCCATTGTCTTCCTTGTCGGAGCCCGACGACGAGGCGAGTGAGAGCGCCCGGGTCCGGCCAGCCCCGCCGCCGCTGGCCGCGCCGGCCCCCAGCCCGCCCCGGGAGCGCCTCTCCCGGTCTCGCTGCGACCGCGACCGCCGCTTTTTGCGGAGTCCATGGCCCCGCGTCGGGCCATCCATGGCTCTGCTGCGCCGGGGTCTCCCCGCTCGCCCGCCACAGGCTACGGCCGCGGCCACACAAAAAAAAAATTGACACCGAGCCCTCCCTCCCCCTTCACGGCTTCCCTCCGCCCCGAGGAGGGCGCGGGGGAGACGGCGGCCGAAAGAAGGGAGAGAGGGGAAGAAAGAGAGGAGAAAGAAAAGGGGGAAGGGGCGGAGAGAGGGGAGGAGGGACGGGGAGCGAGGGCGAGAGGCGAGGAGCCCAAGTGTGGGGCTCCCCACAGCACCGAGGGTCGGAGATGCCTGGGAGCAGCGCCGAGCAAAGTAATGGCTGAACACACAGGTCTCCTTTAGAGGAAAAAAAATAACTCACCAAGCAGGCAATAAATCAGAATAGCGGAATGCTTTGATCAAGAGACTGGGAGGCTCCGGGGAGCCCTCCCCGCGGCCATTCTCCGCCGCGCCCCCCGCCCCCCGAAAACGCCCGCGCCCCCCTCAACCCGATCCAAAATCAGGTCCGAAAAAGGTCGCGGGAAAAGTGGGGGCAACGAACTTCACCCGCCCCTCGCGCAGGAAAACACCCCCGCCGCCTATCAAACACGCCTCGGAGAAAACTCACTCCCAGGCTCCCAAATTTTTAAGAAATGCAGCCGGGGAAGGCCGGGGCTCCGGAGCGACCCAAGAGGGGCGAGACCCCCCAGAGAGGGGAGCATAATAATGCAATCATTAGCGGAGGAGAGGGCGAAACTGCGAGCGGCGGAGGAGAAGGGAGGCGGAGGAAGGGAAGGAGGATGCTGCTGGAGCAGTTGTGGGGTTTGCTTTTCGGTCTTCGAGGGGGGAGGAGAGGGAGATGAAAGAAGAGAAGAAGCAAACCTTGTCGCTGCCACCCGCCCCCCTCCTCACAAAAATATTTTTTCCAGTCCCAGAGAAGAGGTCACCCTTCCTCAAAAAAGGGAGGGGGTGAGTCAGTCAGTCGATGAGGAAAGCAGAAAGAAATCTCCAGCGGGAGAGACACCGGTGCCGCCGCCGCCGCCGCTTCTCTCGCCGCCCCGCCTGAGGGAGAAGCGCAGCCGGGAACGCTGCTCTCGCCGCCGCCGCTAACGCTGCTGCTGCTGCTGCTGCCGCCGCCGCCGAGAAAGCCCCGAGCCGGAGGGTGCACGGCGTGTCCCCGGGCGGCTGCAGCGGGAGCCCGGGCACTGCCCCATCCTCCGCCCGCCCGCCTGCCTCGCGCAGCTCCCGCTCCTCCCCCTCCGCGGCCAGCCCACCGCCGCCGCCGCCGCCCGCCTCAGCCCAGCCCCGCGCCCGCCCGGCCGCTCGCTCGCTCGCTCGCTCGTGTGCGCGCGCTCCCGCACACCCGCCCGCCCCGCGCCTCTCTCGGCGCGCGCTCCCGCCCCCGCGGTCCCGGCCGGCGGGATCACGTGGACGGCTGGGCTCCCTCCTCCCCCGCCCCCTCCCCAGTTGTAGAGTGTGTAGAAAGCAAAAGGCTGGGGGCTGGCCGCGCTCGCGAGCCCAGGGCATGCGCGCTGGGGCGGCCGGGCCTGCGCACTGGGGGCGGTGGGGAGCTGTGAGGGGGGCGGGGGCGGGGGCGTGGAGGGGGCCGCCCGCGTGGGGTCGGCCGCGGCGGGGCAGAGTTGGCGCGCCAGGGCGTGGAAGCCGCCGGAGGATCCCGCCTGTCGCAGCGGGGACGCGTGCGGGCCCCTGCTCCCAGGCCACTTCCCGCGCGCGCCCCCCACATCCTCCTCGGGACACTTGTCCCTGGATCCTCTACCCCTGGCCGGCCCGGCCCGAGGACGCCTTCTCGGGAAACCCCACCAGCCCCCAAGGGTGTTTACCCTTGGCGACCTGTGCTGCGAGGGGAGAAGGGAATTCAGAGAAGGGCACAAGGGGGGCGTCCCTGGGAGGGGGCGCGACTGGAGGAGACAGAACGGGGAGCGGGTGCCAAAGCGCGGGCCTTTGCTCCGCCTGGGCGCAATGGGAGCACCAACTGGCAGAGTTGGAAACTTTTCCCCCACGTGGCACCACAGTGCGTGGCCGAGTGACCCCGCGCCCAGATGACCCATGGGATCCCCGCCTTGTCTTCCAGCGGGGGACCTTGGGACGCACGGGCGGCTTCAGATCCGGAAGCGCGAGGCCTAACAGCCGGGGACCGAACTTGAACCTCGGAGGCGGCCGCGGGCGAGGGGCGGGGCTGGAGGGGCCGGGACCGCCGCCCCAGCTCGAGGACCCGTTGGACCGGCAAACCGCAGTCCCTGCCCCGCGGGCTTCCTTTACTTTTTGGGAGTGGGGGGCGGTTTCCCTGCTTTTTCCACCGCAGCCCCTCCTTCCGCCGCAATGTGGCTGATGCTTATAAAAAGTTGTATTAAAGAGCTGACTGCAGCCGAGAATCGATCAACAAAAGCAACCAGCCTCTCTGGGTAAAATAGCTGTGCGTTTTTCAGGGCACTGGAATTGATCTATAGGATCGGAAAGACACCGACAGCCCGCTCTCAGCAGCTTCTTGGATACGCTTCACTTAATGTCCAGGCACATAAACACCACGGCACCAACCCTCCTTCCTCCCTAGTAGCCCATACTTGTGGAGGAAGAAAAGGAAAATACACTGACATGTATTAATTACTCACAATGGGCCAGGCACCGTGCTAGAGCGCTGTGTATATGATTTCACCTCTTTAGAATACAAATGTGCACATTTTAGTGTTACTGGAATGAGGGTGGTAGAGAAAACAGTAAGGACGTGTTTTCTCTCACAATCTGACATATCTATGATTGAGTGATTGATTGTTTTTCATTTAACAATTATTAGGCCTTACCAGGCTTAGCAGGCACAGTTGTAGGTGCTGGGAATACAGCGATGTACAAAACAGAAAAGATACTTCTTCTTGACGTTCTAGCAGGCAAGCCTCTCTCGTCTTATAATTCCTAATAACAATTTAATAGTTTGTCTTTCTCTTGTTTTAGGTCACACTCCTTCAGCTTCCCCATTTCTGAATCCCAGGTCTGGATCTTTATGAAATCTGATGGGGAGATGGGGTTGGGGGGACAGTGGGGGGCAAGTTGCCAGGAACAGAAAGGAACATCCACCCGACTGTGACAGATGAGCTTTATGCCAGTCCAGGAAACAAAACATTTGACCTTAGGCAAGACTTTTAAATGACTAGTTTTTTCTTCAGTAAATCAAAGAGGTTCAATTAAATGTTCAAAATGTTCCTTTTCAGGTCTATCCACGGCCTTCTCAACAGATGACTTCAAGTTGATTTCATGCTTTATTTCTTAAGAATAGTGACTAACCTACGGGATCTGATTCAATTTATTAGGAACACAGTGCCACCTTCCAAAATTACTTACCTAAGAGGACTGAGCCTGCTGTCCCTAGAGCAGTTAGCTAAAACAGTGCCTCAGTACGGAGCGTACCTGTGTTAACTTCTAGAGTGCTGTTTCCGGCAGCTGCTGAAATCCACGCTGAGGTTATGAAGCTCATCCTACAAAATAAAGCAAGTTCTTTGCAATTTAAAGCAAAAATCTGAGCTTATTTTTAGGGTTTTGGGGGATGTGAAAGTTGTCTTAGATAAGATTCCAGGAAAGCTAGGAACTAATGATGCAATTACAGTCACTTTTCAACAACTTTGGGGATTGGGTTGAGGAAGGTGTGAAATTGGGAAATATAATAAAAGGTATTATATTAGTGACTTTCTAGAGTAGCCCTTGGCAGTCCTGTCTTTAAAGAGTAATAACTGGAAAAAAAATGGATGGTAATACGCTGCATCCAAGAACCTTGCCTCTGGTGAGGGTAATTTGCAAACGCATTTTGGGATAATGTTCAGGATCCAAGTATAATCCTCCTGGAATTAGCAATGCCTTTTGGGTCAGAGTTTCGTAGATTTCTTCCATCATACAATTAAAATTGTTTCTGGATTATATTGCCCATATTTGTTTCTAATTCTCCATTTTGCCTGTGTTTTAATTGCTAACGATTAATAACTGCCATATAATAAGCTAAGCATTTGTTATGTTTCAGGCACTGTTCTAACTGCGTTACAATAATATCTCATTTAATTCTCATAAATTTTGAGAAAGGTTTTATTCCTATTTTACAGTTGAGTAAACTGAGGCTTAAAGTTAAGCATATTATCCAAGGTGACTGCACTCCTTAGTCATAAGCTAAATTTGATCTGAGTGACTCCAAAACCTGTTCTCTTAATGGTTATGCTGAAATGCCCTTCTTAGAATGATTCCTCAAGAAGTCAAATGCTAGGTATATAGTACAACCACTTTGGAAAACTGGCAGTATCTGTTAAAGTTAAACATATGAAAACCCTATGGCCCAGCAGTTCCATGCTTAGGAATATACCAATGTCACATGTGTGCCAAAAGACTATTAAATCACTCAGAGCAACCCTATTCATAAATAACCCCCAACCGGGAAACAACCCAAATGGTCATAAACAGTAAAATAGATAAATAATTGGAGGTATATTCATACAACAGAGTACATTCTACCACACTAAGAGTGAACAATCTGCTTCCAAATGCAGTAAAATATATGAACCTTACAAATATGCTAAGTGAAAAAAGGGAGACGTACAATTGCAGGACTCCATTTATATGAAGTACAGAAACAGACAAAAGTCATTGATGCTATTCAAAGTCAGGATAGTGGTTACCCTTGAGAGAGAGCTGATGACTAGGAGAGAACACCAATCGGCTTCTGCGGAGCTGGTAGTGTTGTTTCTTGAGCTGGGTACTGGTGTGTTCAGTTTGTGAAAATTCATTGAGCTGTACTATTGATATATGCATCTCTGTGTATGTAAATTATGCTTCAATAAAAAGCTTTAAAATGCTGTGTATATGTAAATGCATATGAGTATTGCTTGTGTACATATGAGTACCTATATAATACTTTGGGTTTTTTTTTGTATTAATGACACTGCTCAATGCTTATGAATAGTAAAATAGATAAATAAGATGTGGTTTATTTGGGACATAAATGAAGCTAGAAGCCATCATTCTCAGCAAACTAACACAGGAACAGAAAATCAAACACTGCATGTTCTCACTCATAAGTGGGAGTTGAACAATGAGAACACACGGACACAGGGAGGGGAACATCACACACTGGGGCCTGTTGAGGGGTGGGGGGCAAGGGGAGGGAGAGCATTAGGACAAATACCTAATGCTTGCAGGGCTTAAAACCTAGATGACAGGTTGACAGGTGCAGCAAACCATCATGGCACATGTATACCTATGTAACAAACCTGCACGTTCTGCATATGCATCCCAGAACTTAAAGTAAAAAAAAAAAAAAATGTGATTTATTCATACGATACTATTTGCTGAATTTGTGCCCACTCTTAGTCATCACCTCTCTATCAAGGGTAACCACTATCCTGACTTTTAATAGCATAAATGACTTTTGTCTGTTTTTGTACTTCATATAAATGGAATCCTACAATACATTTGCTGTACAATGGAATACCATATAGTAAACCAAGATGAAGTATAGCATATTATCAAATTTCTTACTGGGTAGCATGAAAGTTAAAGCTTAAACTTGAAATGGCCAGTATGAATGGACTCATAATTCATACCAGCAAAAGCTTAGATGAATTCTTTGCCCAAAAGATTATAGTTGATAAAGAGTAAAGCTAAAGAAATAATTCCAAAAGAGCTTGCTTGTATAGTAGAGAAAACAGTCAAGTGGTTCTGGAAAATACAAAGGGAAAAACTTACATCTGTGTTCAGGAATAAACTACTTAACTCAGGAGAGCCTCTTCAGCTATGCTTTTATTCGAATTGATGATTAATACTCAAACTACATCTTGAACATTCAACCTTGACTAGTCAGAGAATACTATTATAGCTCAGTGATTGAACTGAACTCTGAGCCTCACACTAGTAAAAGCTATTTTTGTATCAGACCTTCTAAATAGCTAAATTTTTATATCCCTCTGTCTTGCACTTTGCACTCTGCCAACATGGTAATTATTAGTACATCATTCTTGATATTACATACTGGTTTGTAATATTTGAATTTAATTTATTAGGAAAATTGATTTTAACTCAAGGCAGCTAAGGTTTATGTTTTGGTCGTTTATAACTTTCAGTTATTTTGTGTGCATTCCTTGCTGAGGCCAGGGTAGAACTGAGGTGGTTAATGGAGCTATCTCTAAGCCATTTCCAAGTGAGCAAATAAGGAGACTAACATGTTTAACTTCCTTTCTTTAACCCCCATACGTTGTTTTTAATAATAACTATTCCTGGGGTGAAGTGATAACTTGCATTAACTGACAGGTAGCCCATCAGCAATAACATTGTTGTAACTTTGCCCTAATTATCACCTGCTGTTTTAATTTTTTTTCACATTGGAAGTTGTTTTTCAAACTGCAGTTTTAATGTTTAAAAAAGGGGGGAGGAGGAGATGAGTGGTTCAATTTGCTAAATGTTGTATTTCCTTCCATAATATTGTCTGATAAACTTTCATCATCTCTGCAGGTGTCTCTGATGAATGACACATCGATCAACCCATATTCTTCAGACTCTGCCATATGAAGCCAATGAAAGGTGCCTGCTGGTGACCAAATGATGTTCATGTAAAACGGCCATTCTGGCAAATTTAATAAGCTTTAGATTTCTTTAAAAAACCAACCAGTATTTCTATCCCTTCTCAAGGCAATGTTTTCTATTCACTTGACATGACCAGGTAGGAAAATTGATGAATAGTCATAAGAAAAAACTTTAAATGACTCTTTAAAGCTACCATTGAGAGATCTCAGTATTTATTACTGATCATGAACCTGACGATCAATTCTTCTAATAGATTTGGTAGATGACTTGTGATGAATTGTGATTTTTATTTTTATTTGAAGAGCAGTATAAATCTAAACTGGTCGGATTCAGATAAGATAACATCCCGGTTGAAGAAATTATCAACTCTTTGGAATTATGTAACAAAATAATAAGTTATAGCCCAGACCTAATTGCATGCTCCTATTTACAAAACTTAGTAATTATTTTGTATTTCTGTTGTGTTCAAGGCCTTTCATGGTCTTGCCCCAGTAATCTTATCAACCTCATTTATTGCAGTATATATTAATATATTTCTATGCATCCTAGCTCCTTCCCAGAACACCCCCACACCTTTGCTCATGCTGGTCCAGTGTCCTACAATCTCCTTTCCTGTCATCCAGAATTGCTGAATTTCTACCCATCCCTCAAGACGAATTTAACCATTAAGGCCAGCTCATCCAGAAAGCTTACTTTTAGTTACTACTTCCATTCAGAATTAACAGCTTCTTCTCTGCTTATGTGACACTTTAATTTATGAATATTTTAATGTGTTATTTAATATTTCAAAATAATATAGTGAACAATCATGTACTCCCCAGTAGCGTAAGAAATAAAACATTTCCAAAATACTTGAACCTTCCTATGTATAATACTGATGTCGGTGGCTGCTGCCATCATGTCTGCTGCAGCAGGGAAGCGCAGCTGGGGCTGCACACTCCATGGAGCAAGTGGGAGCCCTGTCCCTTTTGAGTTGGGACAGGAGCTCCCGTGCGGCTGCAGCCACCCAAACCACAGCTGCAGACCCAGGCCTCCTGCTGTACCGGGCAAGCAAGAGCCCCGCCCTCCTGGGCGGGGCTACAGCCACCCAAACTGCAGCTGTGGATCCCAGCCTCCCTATGCTCTTCGGGGAGCCGGGAAGGGGCAGGATCTGCCTTCCCGGGTGCAGCTGCAGCCGCCGCACCCGTGGCTGCAGACCTGGGCCTACCGCTCCAGGAAAAAGCAGGCAGGGGCAAGGGACAAGCGGGAGCCCTGCCCCTTCCGAGTTGGCGGGGCAGGAGCTCCTAGGAGCAGCTGCAGCCGCCTTCCCAGGCGCGCAGGACCGGGGCGTCTCTGCAGCCTGCACCCTCAGGCGCCTCAGGAAGGATCCCCCCACATCCCCCTCCTTGCAGGCTTAGGGGTATCTACTCCCACTGCCTGGCCTCTTTCTGCTCCCCGATCAGAACAGGGTTGGAGCCAAGCCTTGAGCCAGGAATGGCAGCAGGAAGAAGACAGAGTTCTGGGCGGAACGGGGCAGGGTCCCCAGTAAGGCCCCACCCTCAGGCCAGGGAGAGCTTGAAGGCTAGGGCAGGGTTGCCAGTCCCTCCAACCGGAGTGGGGACTCCTGGTGCCTGTTCCATGGCCACCCATGGTCACCCATGGGCCAATTGATAGGCACTTCCTCCCCTCTGAGGTCCATAAAAGCCCTGGGCTCAGCCAGAGCAGGGTAGAGGATGGCTAGAGGATGAACAGGGAGAGAACGGGATGGGATGACCACCTGCAGAGAGAAGTACCCTCTCTGCTGATAGCTGGAGACAGTGGGGTGACCAGTTGCAGAGAGGAGTACCCTCTCTGCTGAGAGCTACAGATACCACCTGCCAAGACCACCTGCCAGCCAAAAGGAGCTACCCTCTCTGCTGAGAGCTTCAGAGACCTGCAGAGATGTTGGAATGACTTGCCTGCAGTGAGGAGGCCCACCCTTTCCAGAGCCTCCTCTCTGCTAACCGCTGAACACTGGACTGGACTACCTACTTACAGAGAGGAGCTACCCACTCCTCTAAGCTGTTCTAACACTAAAATAAAACTCTTCTTCTTTGCCCTTCACTTGTCTGCATCCCTCATTCTTCCTGGACACAGGACAAGAACTCAGGCCAAGGCGCTGCAGCCACAGAGGTTTCTGGCCAGAAAAATTGACACCCCAGAGATCCCATAACAATATCTCCTCTGGGATCTTGTTTTCTCTCTCCGTTTCCCATCACCCTTTCTCCTTCCTCTCCCTTACCGCCTCCCTGGAATCATTATCCTGAATTCCTTGCTTATCATTCCATGCATTTCTCTATATTTTTAAGACATGTGGAAGTATCCCTAAACAACATATAGTATTCTTTTTGACTCACTCTGTCACCCAGGCTGGAGCACAGTGGTGCAATCTCAGCTCATTGCAACCTCTGCCTCCCTTGTTCCAGTGACCCTCCTACCTCAGCCTCCCAGGCAACTGGGACTACAGGTGCACACCATCACACTGAACTATTTTTTGTATTTTTAGTCGAGATGGGGTTTCATTATTTTGCCCAGCTGGTCTCAAACTCCTGGGCTCAAGCAATCAACCTGCCTAGGTCTCCCAAAGTGCTGGAATTACAGGCATGAGCACTGCACCCAGCCAACATACAGTGCTTTTTGCATGTTTGAAAACCTATATAAATGATATCAGTCTATATCTATTCTTCTAAAACTTTTTTTTTGAGGCAGGGTCTCGCTCTGTTGCCCAGGCTGAGGTGCAGTGGTGCGATCATAGCTCACTGCAGCCTTGACCTCCTGGGCTCAAGCAATCCTCCCTCTGGAGTAACTGAAACTACAGGCACATGCCACCATTAGCCTGGCTATTTTTTTTTTTTTTCAAGAGACAGGGTCTAGCTATGTTACCCAGGCTGGTGTTGAACTCTTGGGCTTAAGCCATCCTCCTTCCTTGGCCTCCCAAAGTGCTGGGGCTACAGGTGTGAGCTACCATGCCCGGACTTTTAAATTTTTTTCTAAAAAATTTTAGACATTTTAGGGGTCTCACTATGTTGCCCAGGCTAGTCTCAAACTCCTGGACTCAAGTGATCCTCCCACCTCAGTCTCCAAAAGTACTGGGATTACAGGAATTAACCATCTCATCCAACTAGGCTATTGTATTTTATAGCGCAGATAAAGACATGAACTTTTGGATATTCGTACTTCTACTTCAAAAACCCCTGAAAAAGAAGCCTGAAGGAACTTAGCCTTAGTATTAACATGGGATCCTACCAAGCATGTGTCCTTAAAAATGAGTTGGTAGTATTTGAGTTTCTTAGTGCCTCTGTCAATTTTGGAAGACAGTAGATGTTTCTGTATGAAATAATGAATATCTAGGAATTTCACGTATCTTCAAGTTCCATTATTCTTTGGAAGGATTCTAAAAAGAGGAAACAACATCTTCATTTATGATGAAGAGTTCTTGACTTTCAGAACAACCAAACACTTTGCTATTTGAACTACCCAAATAAAAATGTTGCCCCATTTCTAGAATGGGCTCATCTTACCAGAAAGTTTCATGAAATAGTTAAGTAGAAGGATAGTTGATAAGAAGCTAGCTATCTCTATTCTAATGCTACTGTTCCATTGCAGCTAATCTTGGAAAATTGCACACAAAGACTTAAAGAGACAACCTTCTACTAATTATATATTCACCTGGTATCCATTTCAACAAATGAAATTTCTCTCAGCACATATTAATTGACATAATTACTGAAACGCCAAAATCAGATTAGTCACTGTAGCTCAAAGAAAAAAACAGAAAAGAAACCATTGCTCCAGCAAATTGCAAAAATGTTTTTAAAAAGGGCTCAAAAAGGTTGTTCAACTTGTAGATAGTTTTATATAAAGCTAATAAAACATGGCTATTTATTTCATTATTCATTCATGAGACAATTCTGGGTTCTTAACAGTGTATATTGGCTATATTGCAGCTTAAAAGTCAGTCTTTATAATACCCTGCACTTTGTTGATTGTTCTTGTAATCTCCATTATGCATGTTTTAGTGGCATAGCACTTCTGTTCTAAGAAAAATTGTATCCACTACTATTTCTGTTTTCATAATTAACAATCACACACTTATCCTAGAAGCACAACAGCAGCAACAATGACATCATTGTATTTGCAAAGAGCTTACTTTTCACATTCCTGGCTCTTTTTCCTAAAACACTGATGTCATACTAAAACATTGTTCTCCCTGCTTTGAGTTCAAATCGCCTGATAAACCAGAGAAATATGAAGATAACGAAAGAAGACATACGTTAATATAATTCTGCAAGGCAAAAAAAAAATTTGCTAAGGCTTCATGTCTATTGCTTGACTACATGGCATCTATCGTTTTATGATCTTATTTCCTTGTTTCCTATGCCTGATTGTTCTTGCCACTTAAAATGTAATCTCTTACACAATTCACCTTCTCGGTTCATGTTACTGTACTATTATTAGGATATCTTCGCTTTCCAGGATTTTTTTTTTATCAAAGCTCATTAGCATTCTTTATCATCATCATGATTATTGCTATTATTATTTATTTTCGTTCTTCTCTGCAGAATGTTTTCCGTTTATTGTAACATTTGGTTTGTTCTCCCTATCTTTTAATAACTAGTCTCACACATTGGTATAGAATCCTGCTTTTGTTGAAAATTAACTCTGATAAATCAGGGAAACATGAAGAAAAAAATGTAGACATATTGTAGTATAATTCTTCAAGATAAAAACAGTCATGCTTAGCTGGGCACAGGGTGGTCTGTAATCCCAGCACTTTGGGAGACTGAGGCAGGTGGATTGCTTGAGTCCAGGAGTTCAAGACCAGCCTGGGCAACATGGCGAAACCCCCTCTCTCAAAATATACAAATATTAGCTGGGTGTGGTGGCATGCGCCTGCAGTCCCAGATACTAGAAAAGCTGAGAAGGCTGAGGTGGAAGGATGGCTTGGGTCCCAGAGGTCAAGGCTGCAGTGAGCTGTGATCGTGCCACTGTACTCCAGCCTAGGTAACAGGACGACACCCTCTCTCAAAAAAAAAAAAAAAAAGCATACTCAAATTATTTGCTACTCTTTCTTTTTAAAATCAATCTCCTGAATGTTACTCTCGCTTAACACATGAAATCATCACTTCATTATCTGTAAACTCGATTGCAAATTTTTGCTCATCCCACATTATTGATTACTAATTGTTTCCTGTTAATAATACCTAAATTTTATCTAACAGAAGTTTAGTGAAATTACAACAAAAAATATAATGGAATGGGGATGGTGGAAGAAGAAATAAAGGAAGCTATAATTCACCTATAAAAATATTTTTTGTTTTATTTTATTTATGTATTTTATTTTTATTGTTTTTTTCAGACAGAGTCTTACGCTGTCGCCCAGGCTGTACTGCAGTGTTGTGATCTCGGCTCACTGCAACCTCTGCCTCCCAGGCTCAAGTGATTCTTCTGCCTCAGCCTCCCGAATAGCTGGGATTACAGGTGTGCACCACCACACCCAGCTAATTTTTGTATTTTTAGTAGAGGCGGGTTTCACTATGGCCAGGCTGGTCTCAAACTCCTGACCTCAAGTGACCCACCCACCTGGGCCTCCCAAAGTGCTGGGATTACAGGTGTGAGCCACTGCACCCAGCCTATTTTATCTATAATTGACACATGAATGCATTATTTGTATTGCATGTACCCATTATTTTCAAGCTCTAAGTCTTACACTATGGAGAAATTGCAAAGACAGAAATAGTATATTGTGTTTGTTCTGTTCAACACCTAGCAACAGTTTATTTTTCTTGATTCTGAACATTAGACCTCCCCAAAGCCTCCACTGAAACTGCTTAAAATTCTAACAGCATGTCGCTTTACTTTTTTTTTTTTCTTTGAAACAGGGTCTTGCTCTGTTATCCAGGCTGGAGTACAGTGGCATGATCTTGGCTCACTCAGGCCTCAAACTCCTGGGTTCAAGTGATCCTCTCTTCTCAGCCTCCCAAGTAGTTGGGACTTCAGACATGCACCACCACACCTGGCTAATTTTGCTTATTTATTTATTTATTTATTTATTTATTTATTCATTTTTACAGAGATGGGATCTTGCTATGTTGCCCAGGCTGGTCTCAAACTACTGACCTCAATTGATTCTCCTGTCTCAGCCTCCCAAAGTGCTGGGATTACAGGCATGAACCACCGTGGTCAGCCCACTTTACCTTATTATTATTATTATTATTATTATTACTGAGACGGAATCTTGCTCTGTCGCCCAGGCTAGAGTGGCACAATCTTAGCTCACTGCAACCTCCGCCTCTTGGATTCAAGTGATTCTCCTGCCTCAGCCTCCCAAGTATCTGGGAATACAGGCATGTGCCACCATGCCCGGCTAATTATTGTATTTGTAGTAGAGACAGGATTTCACCATGTGGCCAGGCTACTCTCAAACCCCTGACCTCAAGGGATCTGGCTGCCTCGGCCTCCCAAAGTGCAGGGATTACAGGCATGAGACACTGTGCCCAGCCCCACTTTACCTTCTCAATTTACTTCAGCACCTCCATCATAAACACACACACACACACACACACACACGCACTCCCCAGGGTTTTTCTGTGGACCAAAGTCCACCCTTACTGATTCCTCAGAGATCTGTTGATTATCCCAATTCACCTTTGTAAAGAGCAATTAAAACATAGTAATCTTAGAACAACCACTGTTGATGGATGTCAAAATCCTTGGGAAACAGGGTATTTACCAAGTTTCAAAGTGTCACATCCAAGATTACTTGTTAATTTTAAAGGGCATGGCACTTTAATTTTGCAGACATTTGGCGAATACCACCTTAACCAAATGATCAAACTTACTATCACCAGTTACATCACTTACCTCTGGATGTGATACACTGAGAAGAACACAGCAAACCGTACGCTATTCCTTCCAAAAATACTTAACCTGAATCTAATCATTAGAGCACAGCCAAACAAATTCAAATTGAGGAACATTCTGCAAAACAATTGTCCTAAATTCTTCAAAACATGTCAATAACATTAAAATCAAACAAGGCTGGAGAATTATAGCTCAAGGGAAGGAAAAAATGAAAACTGAATGCAACAAATAATCCTTGACTGGATCTTGGAATACAAAAGATAAAAATAAATAAAACTACATGGGACATTGGCCGGGCGAAGTGGCTCATGCCTGTAATCTCAACACTTTGGGAGGGTGAGGCAGGCAGATCACTTGAGGTCAGGAGTTCGAGACCAGCCTGGCCAACATGGCAAAACCCCATCTCTACTAAAAATACAAAAATTAGCTGGGTTTGGTGGCAGGCGCCTGTAATCCCAGCTACTTAGGAGGCTGAGGCAGGAGGATCACTTGAACCCGGGAGGCGAAGTTTCCAGTGAGGCGAGATCTTGCGACTGCTCTCCAGCCTGGATGACAGACGAAGACTCCGTCTCAAAAAAATAAGTAAATAAAATAAAATGAACTAAAACTACATAGGACATTGTATGAGGCCATTTTTGTGTTGGCATAAAGGAATACCTAAGACTGGGTAATTTATAAAGAAAAGAGGTTTATTTGGCTCATAGTTCTGCAGGCTGTATAGGCTGTATAAGCATGGCTCCAGCAGCTGCTCCTGGTGAGGGACTCAGGAAACTTACAATCATAGCAGAAGACCCAGTGGGACTAGGGGTGTCACGTGGCGATAGTGGGAGCAAGGGGTGAAGTGGGAGGCATCACACTCTTTTAAACAACCAGATCTCATGTGAACTAACTGAGCAAAAACTCACTTATCTCTAAGGGGATGATGCTAAACCATTTATAAGGGATCCGCCCCCAAGATCCAATCACCTCTCATCAGGCCATGCCTCCAACAAGGGGAATCACGTTTCAACATGAGATTTGGAGGGGACAAACATCCAAACCATATCAAGCATTATTGGGACACATTATTGGGACAATTGGGGAAATTTGAATATGGAATATACTTTAGATAATAGTGTCAAATCATTGTTAAAATTTTCGAGTAGTTGTATTGTGGTTATGTAGAAGAATGTCTCTTTTCTTAAGAAATAAATACTATATTTAGGGAGTATTTAGGGATGAAGTGTCATGATGTCTACAATAAATTCTCAAATGGTTCAGCAATGTATATATTAAGGAAGGGAATAGAGAAAGAGAAATAGAAAATAAATGTGGCAAAATGTTAACAATTTGTAAATCTAAGTGGAGGGTATGAGACCCTTCATTGTTCTGTGCCTGCAACTTTTCTGGAGGTTTGAAATGTTACAAAATTAAAAACTTAAGAAAAACTATTAAACCAACGCCTGGCATTTCTTTCTTTTTTTTTTTTTTTTGAGATGGAGTCTTGCTCTGTCGCCCGGGCTGGAGTACAGTGGCGCAATCTCGGCTCATTGCAACCTTTGCACCCTGGTTCAAGCAATACTCCTGCCTCAGCCTTCCTAGTAGCTGGGATTACAGGCATGCGTTACCACACCTGGCTAATTTTTGTATTTTTAGTAGAGACGGGATTTCGTCACGTTGGTCAGGCTTGTCTCGAACTCCTGACCTCAAGTGATCCACCTGCCTCGGCCTCCCAAAGTGCTGGGATTATAGGCGTGAGCCACTGTACCTGGCCAAGCCTTGCATTTCTTGGGAAAAGACATCCTGGAGTTAAATACATTAAGCCAACGTGCTTTGCTTCAGGCCTACAAGAAATTGTGAAGAAGTCCAAATGTGTGACAAAGTGACCAGCAGGCCAGCAGGACATTGCTATGTAGACTTGTTTCAGGACAGATAGATATTTACTTAATTGAATATGACATTAGAGATGCTGTAGTCCATATATTAAGACAAATAGATAAACAGAAGCCCAGGAGATATGGTGCCTTGTCCAGTGTCACATACTTACATAGTGATAGAGCTGGACTCAGGAGAGAACTCAGGAGAGAACCCAGGAGTCCTGTGTGGTTTTGTGTGTGTGTGTTTTTTTGTTTGTTTGTTTGTTTGTTTGTTTGTTTTCTTTGGTGGGGGGAGGGGTTTTAGAGACAGGGTCTTACTCTGTTTCCCAGGCTGGAGTGTAGTGTTGCAATCATAGCTCACTGCACCTCAAACTCCTGGGCTCAAGTGATCCTCCTACCCTAGCCACCCAAGTAACTGGGATCACAAATGTGAACCACCGCATGGTATATTTCAGTTTATTTTTTACTTTGTTTTTGTAGAGACGGAGTCTTGCTTTGTTGCCCAGGCTGGTCTTGAAGTCCTGGCTTCAAGCAATTCTCCTGCCTGGGCCTCCCAAAGTGCTGGGATTACAGGCATAAGCCACTGGCCTTTTTTAGTCTAATAATAAGGTGGTGGCTGGGCACAAAACTAGAGTATTTTCCACCCTAGTTTCTAATTGGAAAAAAAATATCCAGGAATGGATTTCTTATTTTTATTTTTTATTTTTTTGAGACGGAGGCTTGCTCTGTCGCCCTGGCTGGAGTGCAAATGGCATAATCTTGGCTTACTGCAACCTCTGCCTCCCAGGTTCAAGCAATTCTCCAGCCTCAGCCTCCCGAGTAGCTGGGATTACAGGCACATGCCACCAGGCCTGGCTAATTTTTGTATTTTTAGTAGAGACAGGGTTTCTCCATATTGGCCAGGCTGGTCTTGAACTCCTGACCTCAGATGATCCACCCGCCTCGGTCTCCAAAAGTGCTGGGATTACAGGCATGAGCCACCGCGCCCGGCCCAGGAATGGATTTCTGTTATTGTGTTGCTATTGTTTAATCCATAGTGAAGCCCAAGCTACTTGTCCCCACTAAACCCACTGTTGCACGCATGTCTGTCAGTAGCAAGGAGATTCAGGACTTCAGCGAAACTGGTGACAGTGCCATTTTGCCCATGACTGAGTGCTGCCCAATACCCCTTTCTCTCTCTACCAATCCTCTGTGAAAATGAGACTACAGAGCAGAAGAAAGGACAATAACAACATTATAGCTCAAGTGACCTTAAAAGCAAGGAAACCCTATTATTTGAATGGAGTAATGGATAGGCCTGACCATTATCAGTCACTCTGGATGTGACAGAAGTACACTTCTTGTTAGAGCATCAGAGTAAAAACATCTTCAGCATTGCATTTGTCTTGAGCAAGCAAAAGGGAGGAAATGTGCAATAATAAGAGTGCTGTGTTTTGCACAAACTTTTTTTTTTTCAGAAATATTTCATACCTGAGAGTGGAATCTGACATAAAACTAATTTGCTTCATTAAATAGCCTCATCTTCTTCCTTTCCCATCAGGTTGCTTCTATTTTGCGTATAATGTGTACAATGCAGCTGGATGTAGTAGCTCACGCCTATAATCTCCACACCTTGGGAGGCCAAGGTGGGAGGATCGCTTAAACCCAGGAGTTCAAGATCAGCTGGGCAACATAGCAAGATGCTGTCTCTCCAAAAAATTTTTAAAAGCCAGACATGGTGGTGCATGCCTATAGTCCCAGCTATTCCAGAGAAAGAAATGGGAGGATCACTTGAGCCAAGAAATTTGAGGCTACTGTAAGCTATGATCGTGCCACTACACTCCAGCCTGGGTGACAGAGCAAAACCTTGTCTCAAATTAAAAAAAAAAAAAAAAAAGAAATATGTGCAATGCCTTAGAAACCTTTTCTTCCCTTGATAATGAAGGTCCTTGTTCTTTCTCCATGAGGTATGAGGTATTATGACCATCTTCTTTTCTGGTAAAATGTGGGTGTATTTGATGTGTAAATACTGTATGTATTTCTTTCTTTCCTTCCTTAAGTACTACCCTGGCATAACTTAATTGCTCCTAGCTGAGATGCTAAAACTCTATATTCAGGCATAGAGTACCATATGTTGAAATATCTTCTACCTGGTGCCCATCTATAAATTCTTACTCTTTCTTGGTGGGGTGGTGGAGAGAAGCATCATCCAGGCATATGTATGGTAGCAGAATCCCAAAGCAAAGAAAAAAGACTTCTTGGCTATATTAAAAATAATTTTATTCACCCTCAGCTAGTCAAATCTGGAGGAAGATTAGGAGATAAGTTGCCCACATTTATCATCCTACGATCAATCAATACATTCACTAGACATTTCCCCTGACACTCAAACCAACCCCCTCTATTGAGAAGATAAAACTCTTTAAATAGAAAATAAGTAGACAGTGACGAACAGCAATACTATCTTTGCCTACAATTTAAGTTCCCAGGACTTTGGTAAACTTTCGAATCCCTTATGCTCTGGACATAATATTACATTTCCCAGCTCTCTGGGGAAGATGAACTGAGTGACTTGCTCCCTCACAAGTTTTATATTACAGGGCAGAAGAATGACTCCAATGCTTACAGTATGGCTAGCAGTGGCCTAGAGTTGTAAATATGGGCAATATGACCTTACAAAATAAGGAACCAGGTTGCAACTGGTTTTTGGCTGATTTCAGGATCTTGACTTAGATTTGCATGAGTGACTTTGAGGGTTCTTATCTCAAGGGTTAGTGTATTGAGAGAGAGAGAGAGAGAGAGAGAGAGAGAGATTTATTTTATTTATTTTTGAGACAGAGTCTTGCTCTGTCACCCAGGTGGGAGTGCAATGGTGTGATCTTGGCTCACTGCAACCTCTGCCTTCTGGGTTCAAGCGATTCTTCTGGCTCAGCCTCCCCAGTAGCTGGGACTACAGGTACAAACCACCAAACCTGACTAATTTTTTTTTTTTTTTTTGTATATTTAGTAGAGACAGGGTTTCACCATGTTGGCCAGACTGGTCTCAAACTCCTAACCTCAAGTAATCCACCCACCTTGGCCTCCCCAAGTGTTGGGATTACAAGCATGAGCCATCACATCTTGCCAAAAGAAAGATTTATTATAGGAATTGTCTCCTACAATTGTGGAAGCTGCAATGTCTTATGATCTGCTGTCTACAATTGTAGTTGGAGACCCAGGAAGGCTGGGATTGTTGTTCCAATCCAAGTCCAAGGGCCTGAGAATCAGGAGTGCCAATGGTATAAATCCTAGTGCAAGAGCAGGAATGTCCCAGCTCAAGCAGTCAGGCTGAGAAAGAGAATTCAGCCTTCCTCCACTTTTTTGTTCTATTCAGACCCTCAATGGATAGGATGATGCCCACTCGCATTGGGGAGGGCAATCTGCTATACTCAGTTCATTGATTCAAATGCTAATCTCATCCAGAAACACCCTTACAGACATACCCCAAAAGAACATTTAGCCAAATATCTGGGCACCCTGTGGTCCAGTCACGTTGACATATAAAATTAACCATCACAGTTAAGGAACTAATATTTACTGACATCTACTAATGTACCAAGAACTGTTTTGTGTGATCTACATACATCATCTAATCCCCTTACCTGGAGACTTTAGGAAGGTGTGGACCATGTCTCTTTTTTTGACCATTACATTCCCAGTGATTAGCATGAATATTTGCTGAGAATAAATGAACATAAAGATCTACTGAATCCTCAAAACAATTCTGTCAAGTAGATGATGTAGATTTTATCCTTATTTTACAGATAAAGAAACTGAGGCTTGACAAGTTTAAGAAGATTGTTCTCAGCTGGGCATAGTGGCCCACACCTGTAATCCCAGACCTTTGAGAGGCCAAGACGGGCAAATCACTTGAGCTCAGGAGTTCAAGACCAGCCTGGCCAACATGGTGAAACCCATCTCTACTAAAAATATACAAATTAGCCAGGTGTGGTGGTGCATGCCTGTAGTCCCAGCTACTCAGGAGGCCGACGTGGGAGGATCACTTGAGCACAGGAGGTGGAGGTTGCAGTGAGCCGAGATTGCGCTCTGGCCTGGGTGACAGAGTGAGACTCTGCAAAAAAAAAAAAAAAAAGAAAAAAAAGAAAAAAAAAAGATTGTCATCTCATTAGAACTTTGAAGAAGGGTTCTCTGTATATCCAAGTATCTTTCCTAATAATACAGGTAAAGCAAGATTCTTACTGACTAACAAAGAACATTTTAAATACTCGAAAAAGCCTATGGGAGCCAACATCCTAACTCTTGTTCAATAAAACCTCTATCACTCAAAGACAATTTCCTTCTCTCTGTATGGGGTAAAAAAATAGCTTTCTTTTTTTTTTTTTTTTTTTTTTTTTTGAGACAGAGTCTCACTCTGTCACCCAGGCTGGAGTGCAGTGGCATGATTTCGGCTCACCGCAAGCTCCACCTCCCAAGTTCACGCCATTCTCCTGCCTCAGCCTCCCAAGTAGCTGGAACTACAGGCACCTGCCACCACACCCAGCTAATTTTTTGTATTTTTAGTAGAGTCAGGGTTTCACCGTGTTAGCCAGGATGGTCTTGATTTCCTGACCTCGTGATCTGCCTGCCTCGGCCTCCTGAAGTGCTGGGATTATAGGCGTGAGCCACCGAGCCCGGCCAGCTTTCTGTTTTTTAAGCAAAGGACTCATGAAGACACTTTCTTTACCAACTAACCCCAACATAATGACATCAGATGTGAGGATCACATAAGACATCTTTCAAGATGCAGAATGTACCATGTGACCAGTGTTGGTTTTTCCTCAACACTTTTGGGAGATTGAGCTAGCAGCTGTTACTCATTCCCCTTTACAGGTTGGGAAAATGTAAGACACGAGTTAGAAAGTGATTTACAGAATGATTAGAATCTGAATTTCTTCAATCCCAGTCTTTCCCCCATCAGAATCACATGTTGCATATCTTTCTAGAAGTCTCAACTGACAGCCCACATGCCTACGGAATTATTTTGTCTGATTCATGCGATGTTATTACACTTTGCAAATTAAAACTCAGTAGATATCTTAATTTCTGGCTACTCTTAAAATGCCCCAGAGATCTGGTAACACCACGTAGAATACTATGACCACGGTGTCGTCCTTTTATAAGTTTTCATTTTTCTTTTATTGTGGTGAAATATACATAATATAAAATTTACCTTTTTAGGGTTTTTGTTTTTGTTTTTTGACAGGGTCTGGCTCTGTTGCCCAGGCTGGAGTGCAGTGGTGCAATCACGGGTCACTGCGGCCTCGACCTCCTGGGCTCATGTGATCCTCGCACCTCAGCCTCTCAAGTAGCTAGGACCACAAGCATGTGCCACCATACTCAGCTAATTTTTTTATTTTTTGTAGTGACATGGGCCAACACGCCCAGACCACTTTAGCCATTTTTAAGTATAAGATTCAGTGGCATCAAGTACATTCACAATATTGTGCAACCATCACCACCATTCATTTCCAGAACTTTTTCATCATCCCAAACAGAAACTCTATACCCATTAAACGATAACTCCTCATTTTCTCCCCTCCCTCAGCCCCTGGTAACTTTTATTCTACTTACTATGAATTTGTATTCTAGATACTTCACATAAGCAGAATTATACAATATTTATCTTTTGTGTCTGGCTTATTTCACTTAGCATAATGTTTTCAAGACTCATGCATGTGAAACCGACCCAATAGTCCCATAGAGAGTTTTTTTGGATAAACATATAAATTGACCCTTCTGGTCTTAAAGTTTGAAGCTTATATCTGAATTCCTTCCCAGGGAAATGACCTACAGGCCTCTCAAAAAAATTACAAAGAACTGAAACTCACCAGATCACTGCTTCCAGATAGCGAGATGCCCAACCCCTTCATTCATCAGGATTGCTGCCTTGCTTCTCCCTAGTTCCTATTTTCTTTCTTTTTATGTTGTTGTTTTCTGCTTTTTTTTTTTTTTTTTTTTTGAGATGGAGTTTCGCTCTTGTCACCCAGGCTGGAGTGCAGTGGCACGATCTCAGCTCACTGCAACCTCCGCCTCCCGGGTTCAAGCAATTCTCTTGCCTCAGCCTCCCGAGTAGCTGGGATTACAGGCGCCTGCCACTACGCCCAGCTAATTTTTTGTATTTTTAGTAGAGACGGGGTTTCACCATGTTGGCCAGGCTGGTCTCAATCTCTTGACTTCGTGATCTGCCCGCCTCAGCCTCTCAAAGTGCTGGGATTACAGGTGTGAGCCACTGCAGCGAGCCTGGTTTCTGTCTTTTATGTTTGAGTCTTTTCTCTAGTGTCTGGTTCCTTGGCTGCCTGTTCATATTAAAGGATATGGGAATAACAATCTAATTGGAAATCCAGGTTCCAGAGAAGATTGGTGGCTGAAGAGCTTCATCGCAGGGTGATGGGACTTCAAGCTGGTTTTTTCCCTGGGCGGACCTATAAATGCTGGTATTTGTAGGTCTTTTTTTTCTGGGGCTTAGTTTCCACAGAGAAGAATTCTCTCCTGCCAGGCTGATTGTGGGGAGGAGAGATAGGTGTAAGCTTGACTACTTGCATCCGAAGCATTTATCTAGGTAAGGGTTATAATGTTCCAGACCAATGTTATTGGTTTCAGAGCACCTACAGTTACTAAGCTAAGGAGAGTTGATAGGATTCTTCTTCTTTTTATCGCCTTTTTCTCAATATAAATTCTTACTCAGAGCGGAAAATTTCAGAAGCTAAAATAACTCCACTGCATATTTTAATCAGGGGAACAGGTTGGCCTTTTGTCACAAAATATGCTTCGAAAAAAAAAATGCCTGCTCTTTCTGAAGTTTGCCAGTTTGGATGTTTTTCATGCCCCAGAAACTGCTGGTGGCAGCCCAGCATGGTAGGGTGAATAAGAAAGTCTGGCTCTGTCTGTGGAGTTGAAACTCTGAAACTTGGCCAAAACATGAAGTCATTTTAGGGTCCAAGAGATGGAAGTAAAAGCTTAGAACATCACTAAATTGTAACAGATGAACTGGATTCCAACCAAAAATACAGATATCTTACAATATTGTGTTCACAAACAAACGTCTATGCCATTGTACGGAGAGGTTAGAGAAATGCAAATGGAGGCTGAGGTTTTACTTCCTGCTGCCAACCAAAATATGTGTTCTAGAAAACAAAAGGAATGGGGGTGTTTAAAGGGCAGAAATAAAGCAGGTTTGTCTAACGTTAAACACACCTGCATCCAAGTAATTATTCAGCAGTATAAAAATACTGCCTTTCCATGAATGAATAAATGGGTGTGAGAAAAACCTAATAAGTAATAATGATAAAATATTGCCTGTACAGTACAGTCTGAGTCAAAAAGAGCTAGGATCCCAATCTATGTGTCATAACATAGCTGATAGTGACAGATGCACTTTTATCAAAAGTTAGGTCAACATTTTCGGTAGTTTTTGTTTGTTTGTTTTTGGGGCAGGATCTCGCTTTGTTGCCCAGGCGAGTGCAGTGATGCAATCAGAACTCACTGCATCCTCAACGTCCAGATCTCAAGTGATTCTCCCACCTGAACCTCCTGAGTAGCTGGGACTACAGGTGGATGCCACCATTACCAGCTAATTTGTCTTTATTTTTATTTTTTGTAGAGACGTGTGTGTGTGTGTGTGTGTGTGTGTGTGTGTGTGTGGGAGGGGTCTCACTATGTTGTCCGTGCCGGTCTTGAACTCCTGGACTCAAGCAATCCTCCCTCCTTGGCCTCCCAAAGTGATAGGATTACAGGTATTAGCCACCACAGCAGGCCAGGGCAATATTTTCTAGAGCAGCTAAGATTTTGGAAAAGTCCCCAAATCTTATGTTTTATCCTTCAAAAAAGAATTTTTTTCTTTTTTTTTTTCAGATGGAGTTTTGCTCTTGCTGCCCAGGCTGGAGTGCAATGGCACGATCTCAGCTCACTGCAACCTCCGCCTCCCGGGTTCAGGTGATTCTCCTGCCTCAGCCTCCCGAGTAGCTGGGATTATAGGCATGCACCACCACGCCCGGCTAATTTTGTATTTTTAGTAGAGATGGGGGTCTCTCCAAGTTGGTCAGGCTGGTCTCGAACTCCTGACCTAAGGTGATCTGCCTGTCTTGGCCTCCCAAAGGGCTGGGATAACAGGCGTGAGCCACCGAGCCCGGCCAAATCTTCCTAAATGTAAAGACTGAGATTGAGTTTCTGGAGAAAGAAAACTGACCTGCAGATGCTTAGGAAAAGTAGACTATTTAGATACTCACTATTCTCTTTTGGATTACTCCAAATGCCAATATTTTTTAAAGATAAGTGAATGCTACATTCCAAGCCTTTTATTCTAACGTGGCCCAAGCGACCTAAACAGTGTTTGATCAAAGTCTTATTCTGTTGAGACACGTTGTGCCCCATTTAACTTCTAGATAAATGCTGGCAGAATTTGCATGTCATCTCCTTCTCTTCAGATGTCTGAAACGCAGTTTCCCAGGAATCTCCCTTCAGTTAATAATTAAAGGTACACTCAAAAATATATGTGCCAGGAGTAATCATAGCAAAAAATTGAAGGCTATCTAAATGCCCAACTGTTAGGGATTGGTTAAATAAGAAATGGGGCTGGGCATGGTGACTCACACCTATAATCCTAGCACTTTAGGAGGCTAAGGTGAGGGGATCGCTGGAGCCCAGAGGTCAAGACCAGCCTGGGTAACATAGGGAGGCCACGTCTCTCAAAACATTTTTTTTTTTTTTTTTGAGATGGAGTCTCGCTCTGTTGCCCAGGCTGGAGTGCAGTGGTGCAATCTCGGCTCACTGCAAGCTCCGCCTCCCAGGTTCACACCATTCTCCTGCCTCAGCCTCCTGAGTAGCTGGGACTACAGGTGCCCGCCACCACACCCGGCTAATTTTTTGTATTTTTAGTAGAGACGGGGTTTCACCATGGTCTCGATCTCCTGACCTCATGATCCGCCCACCTCGGCCTCCCAAAGTGCTGGGATTACAAGCGTGAGCCACTGCGCCCGACCTCGCAAAACATTTTTTAAAAAAACATAATCTGGCTGTGGTGGCATGTGCCTGTGGTCCCAGCTACTTGGAAGGCTGAGGCGGGAGGATTGCTTGAGCCCAGCAGTACTTCAAGGCTGCAATAAGCTGTGATTGCATCACTGCACTCCAGCCTGGGACAGACTGAGACCCTGTACCAAAAAAAAATAAAAAAAAAAAAGAGAAAAGAAGTGTGGATTCATCCAAACAAATATTTAGAAAAAGAAAAAAAATACTGTGTCAGTTTGTCAGAGTTTGACTTATTGTGTTTATTTATTTATGTATGGCTTAAATATGGAATGCTTAAATCATAGTAAAACATATATAAAATATCTGAGAGAAAAACAGAAGTCCATTTGTTCCTAGATGTTTGGTTTCCATGATGCCAACTATCTGAGTTTGTTTCTTTGAAGGCATCATTTATGTACTGTAAAGTACACAGCTAGATGAGTTTTTATACACATGACCATCATCTAGATTTAATATACGTTATTTCTAGCACCTGAGGAGTTTCCCTCCTGCCTTTCATCTCTTCAGTCAAATCCCATCCCAAGTTCCTCCTCAAGTAACCTCTATTCTGACGATCCAGGGCTTTAAAAAATGTTTGGCCAAAAAGCTAGATTTTTCCAGGTATAAAAATGTTTGTCGGCCAGGCGCAGTGGCTCACGCCTGTAATCCCAACACTTTGGGAGGATGAGGCAGGTGGATCACCTGAAGCCAGGAGTTTGAGATCAGCCTGGCGAACATGGCGAAACCGGGTCTCTACTAAAAATACAAAAAATAGCTGGGCAAGTGACGGGCACCTGTAATCCCGGCTACTCTCGAGGCCGAGGCAGGAGGATCGCTTGAACCCAGGAGCCAGGAGGTAGAGTTTGCAGTGAACCAAGATCATGCCACTGCATTCCAGCCTGGGTGACAAGAGCTAAATTCTGTCTCAAAAAGAAAAAAAAAAGTTTGCCTTGCCACACACACAAAAACAGGTAGCTATGTGAGATGATAGATATGTTAATTTGCTTGACAATAGTAACCATTTCATGATTCGTATGTATATAAAAACATGATGAGCATCTTAAATATATACAGTAAAATTTTAAGACAAAAGAATGTTTGGTACCAAAATACTTGTCCTTAATGTTTCAGTTTTCTTCTCTGTTGTTCAGTTCCAATACTACATCCATGAAGGGAATCAGTTTCCTTCCTGGCACTTACTCTGTCCGTTTCTGTAATTTTCCACAAAGAGTGGGGAAAAGAAAAAATTTATCCCCTCATTCTTTTATCCGTTGGGAACTGCTGAACTATCTCTTCACTTACTTGAATTTCTAAGTGGCAGACTAAGACCACAAGAGGAACTATTGACAACAACCAACAAAACTTTTAACAATCTTTTAGATAACCTCAAAGTATTAAAGACCACATTTAAAAGAAAAACATGAAATAAATAGTCACTATATTTTTTTTAAGTCTTAAAAACACGGCTTTCGGCCGGGTGTGGTGGCTCATGCCTGTAATCCTAGCACTTTTGGAGGCCGAGGCTGGTGGATCACCTGAGGTCAGGAGTTTGGAACCAGCCTGCTCAACATGGTGAAACCCCGCCTCTATTAAAAATACAAAAATTAGCTGGGAGTGGTGGCACTCCTGTAATCCCAGCTACTCTGGAGGCTAAGGCAGGAGAATCACCTGAACCTGGGAGGTGGAGGTTGCAGTGAGCCGAGATTGCAGCACTGCACTCCAGCCTGGGTGACAGAGCGAGACTCCATCTCAAAAACAAAAAAAAAAAGAAAAAGAAAAAAAAGAAAGAAAGAAAGAAAATATGGCTTTTGAGCAATTATATATCTTAGAATTTATTTGGAAGAAATGTTTAATTTTTTTCTCTTTGATACAGGGTCTCACTCTGTCACCAAGGCTGGTGTGCAGTGGAGCAATCACAGTTCAATGCAGCCTTGACTACCTGGGCTCAAACAATCCTCCCACCTCAGCCTCCACAATAGCTGGGACCACAGGCATGTGCCACCATGCCTGATTAAGTTTTTTTTTTTTTGGTAGATACCAGTTCTCACTATGTTGCCCAGGCTTGTCTTGAACTCCTGGGCTAAAGTGATCCTCCTGTTTCAGCCTCCCAAAGGACTAGGATTATAGACGTGAGCCACTGCACCCAGCCTAAATATTAGATTTACAAAAATTTGTGTACAAGGAGTAAAAAAACTGGTAACTGTCTAAATGCCCAACAATGGAGGAACGTTTAAACAAATTACAGTGCATTCATGCATTCATGTATATAGAATACCCTGCCGTCCTTCAAAATGAAGCTATTGAAGTAAATGTGTGACAAAGAACTATAGTTAGGAACATGTTAAATTTAAAAAGCAAATCACAAAACAGTTATCTACAATAATATCCCATTAATATACAATAATATCTCAATAATATACAATAATATCCCAATTTTGGCAATAAAAGGCCCTGGGCTCTACCACTTACAATCTGTGTGATCTTGGATAAGTTACTTAGTATCTCCAATCTCCCTTATTTGTAAAATAAGGATAATAATAGTATAAATTTTGGCCAGGCACGGTGGCTCATGCCTGTAATCCCAGCACTTTGGGAGGCTGAGGCAGGCAGATCACCTGAGGTCAGAAGTTCAAAACCAGCATGACCAGTACGGTGAAACCCCGTCTCTACTAAAAATATAAAAATTAGTTGGGCGTGGTGGCGGGCACCTGTAATCCCAGCTACTGGGGAGGCTGAGGCAGGAGAATCGCTTGAACCCAGGAGGTGGGGTTGCAGTGAGCTGAGATCATGCCACTGCACTCCAGCCTGGGCGACAGAACAAGACTCCGTTTCAAAAAGAAAAAAAAAGTATAAATTTCATGGTGTCATTGTGAAGGTTACATCATATTTGACACATTTATGCAGTTTGTTTGCTATGATTAATACTAATAGGTTATTTAAAATATTAACTAGCTATTAATATATTATTTGCTAATGTATACTTATGTGTTTACTGATATAATAAATGCATGCTATTTATACAATTTCTCTTTTTTTTCTCTTTGAGACAGGGTCTGCCTAAAGCTGGAACAGTAATACAATCATAGCTCACTGCAGCCTCTAACTTTTGGGCTCAAGTGATCCTCCTGCCTCAGCCTCCCTAGTAACTGGGACTACCATGACTGGCTAATTTTTTTATTTTTAGCTTTTTTTGTAGAGATGAGGCCTCACCATGTTGCCCAGGCTGATCTTGAACTCATGGCCTCAAGTGATCCTTCTGCCTCAGGCTCCCAAGGTGTTGAGATTACAGGCATGAGCCACTGTACCTGACCTATTTGTGTAATTTGTGTGTTTAAATTTTTAAAATGATATCCAAATAATTTCTTCATATAAAGGCAGAAATACTGCCTTGGAAGCCATATTCTATTTATTCTCCAAAATCTGCAATTTTGGATTATTCTAGGCTGTTAATAAATTTTAGTGAAAAATTGCATACTATAAAATCATTCTGAAGATGAGATTGCAACAATAACTTATACAGATTAAGGAAAACATTATCCTTTAGAGAATAACAACCATACCTATAAGGGATTTAAGATATCATATAATTTCTTTTTGTTCAAGGCTTTCACTTTATATAGCGATAAAGGAACTGAGATTTGATGGATTTGCTTAAAGTTATTTATACGTGACTGAGCAGGGGCTTGAACCTGGGTTAGTTGACTCTATATTCTCAGCCCTATTTTACAAGTACAGGCAGCTAGCAATTACATGTGAAAGAGTGTTCAATTAAATGTTGTTGATGATAAATTAGAAAATTGCTGAGCTTCTTAGGAAATAAGGTGTATAAAAATAACTTCCGGACAGCTGAAAATAAGCAACATTACTAAGTAAAATTTTTCATGTGTACCTACTTGTTTTACCTGTGCAATTTAGAGGCATATCACCCCTGGGGGAGGCAGTACATTGAAAATAAATCAACTTTCAATGGAAATGTGCCATATAATTCATTGTCCTTTGGAGGTTTTTCTTTGTTTGTTTGTCACCCAGGCTGCAGTGCAGTGGCGCATTCCGTTCAATTGAGCATGGCTCACTGTAGCCTCAACACCCCTGGACTCAAGTGGTCCTCCCACCTTAGCCTCCCAAGTAGCTGGGACTACAGGTGCACACCATCATGCCGGGCTAATTTTTGTATTTTTTTGTAGAGATAGGATTTCTCCATGTTGCTCAGGCTGGTCTCAAACACTTTTGAGATAATTTTCCCCTGAAACATCAACAAGATGACCTTTTTTGTTGTTTTTGTTTTTGAGACCAAGTCTTGCTTTGTCACCCAGGCAGGAGTGCAGTGGAGCAATCTCAGCTCACTGCAGCCTCTGCCTCCTGGGTTCAAGTGATTCTCATGTAACAGACTCCCGAGTAGCTGGGATTACAGGCATGCGTCACCACACCCAGCTAATTTTTGTATTTTTAGTAGAGACGGGGTTTCTCCATGTTGGCCAGGCTGGTCTCAAACTGGCCTCAAGTGATTCGCCCACCTCGGCCTCTCAAAGTGCTGGGATTACAGGTGTGAGCCACCATGCCCGGCCCAATAAGAAGACTTTTATTGGGAAATTACATTTAAAAATTCCTCTTCTAAGCCTCTCACAGATTTATTTATGCATCCTGCAAATGTAATACATACCTTTACAATTTAAACACTTTTTGGGTCCTTTTGAAGGTTTTCTCGTCTCAGTGCTTTTTATTCTTTTTAATTTAGGTATTAACAACTACCTTTCAAATTATCTGATCAGTGGGAGTTTTGTACACCTTTTTCATTTTCTTTCTTTGTTCTAAGAGTAATTCTTACTTTTCTTCATAGCTTGACTAATCTTGTTTTCTTACTTATGCAAATATCATATTTAATTCTGACCATTTTTTCTTTTTATATCTTTTCAATTGCCTGAGTCATTTCTCTTTCCATACCTTAACTTTCAAGTTGAGTCTCCATGTTTTTTCTAAATCTGTAACTTCTTTATATCCCTAAATTGTTACATTCCTTCTAGATCTCTGAGTAATCACACAATTTTCACCCATTGACGTAGTGTTTTGAACATTATAGAGTACTTCTCCATGTTAAAAGATTTAAATAGTCTCTATCTATACATCATCTTGCTTTATAACTTCTCTATGTACAATTGAAGAAAAAATTTTTTCTTCTTTTTCTTTTTCTTTCCTTTTTTTTCTTTCTTTTTTTTTTTTTTTTTGAGACAGGTTGTTACTATGTGACCCAGGCTGGAGTGAAGCGGCACCATCATGGCTCATTCTGGCCTCAGCCTCCTGGGCTCAAATGATCCTCCCATCTCAGCCTCCCAAGTAGCTGGGACTACAAATGTATGCCACCATGCCCAGCTGATTTATTTCTTGTAGAGATGGGGTCTCGCTATGTTATAGGATGGTCTCGAATTCTTGCCATCAAGCAATTCTCCTGCCTTGGCCTCCCAAAGTGCTGGAATTACAGGCATGAGCCACCACACCAGGTCTATTTTTTTCTCTCTCTTTTTTTTTTTTTGAGATGGAGTCTTGCTCTGTCTCCCAGCCTGGAGTGCAGTGGAGTGATCTGGGCTCACTGCAACGCCCGCCTGCCAGGTTCAAGTAATTCTCCTGCCTCAGCCTGCAGAGTAGCTGGGATTACAGGCGTGCACCATGACTCTTGGCTAATGTTTGTATTTTTAGTAGAGGCGGGGTTTCACCATGCTGGCCAGGCTGTTCTGGAACTCCTGACCTCAGGTGATTTGCCTGCCTTGGCCTCCCAAAGTGCTGGGATTACAGGCTTGAGCCATCATCTCCGGCCTGTTCCTTAATTTGCATGTAATTAAAAGTGGGTATAAATGTGCCCCCGAGCAGCTACTTTCCACACTGCCTGTGGAGTAGCCCTCTCTGCAGGAGCAGTCACGGAGCTGTAACACTGCCCCCTCAATAAAGCTGTTTTCTCGGCTTGCTCTTGAATTTTCCGGCTCTTGAATTGTTTCCTGAGCGAATCCAAGAACCTTTCCAGGATAATCCCTAATTTGGTGCTTGCCTGCCTTGCACCAATACTACTAGAATTATTGGGAAGGTGGAGTTGTTACAGGTCAACAGTCTTTGGTGGGTACCTTTGGAACTTAGCCACTGGTTATCACATCATTGCTGTGGAAAGTGTTTCTCAGTTACAAAGCAAAACAAACAATTAGTGAATGAAAAGAAGGAACATAACTTACTTATATTTTGTAAAGTAACTTTTCTTTTTTTTTTTTTTTGAGACGGAGTCTCGCTCTGTCGCCCAGGCTGGAGTGCAGTGGCGCAATCTCGGCTCACTGCAGGCTCCGCCTCCCGAGTTCACGCCCTTCTCTTGCCTCAGCCTCTCCGAGTAGCTGGGACTACAGGCGCCCGCCACCACGCCTGGCTAATTTTTTTTGTATTTTTAGTAGAGACGGGGTTTCACCGTGGTCTCGATCTCCTGACCTCATGATCCGCCCGCCTCGGCCTCCCAAAGTGCTGGGATTACAAGCGTGAGCCACAGCGCCTGGCCATAAAGTAACTTTTCTTGGTATGTTTTTCAGGCTTAGAACTTGCATTCTATTTTCAAGTTTTAGTTGCTCTTCCCAACCAAATAATACTTCTTGGCTGGGCTCAGTGGCTCATGCCCGTAATTCCAGCATTTTGGGAGGCTGAGGCAGGAGGATTGCTTGAGCTCAGGAGTTTGAGACCAGCCTGGGCAACACAGAAAAACCCTATATCTACAAAAAGTGCAAAATCATTAGCCAGACATGGTGGCGCATGACTGAAGTCCCAGCTACACAAGAGGCTGAGGTGGGAGGCTCGCTTAAGCCCAGGAGGTGGAGGCTGCAGTGAGCTGTGATTGTACCACTGCACGCCAGCCTGAGAGACAAAGTAAGATCTTGTCTCTAAATAAATAAACAAATTCTTCAAAATCATGTAAGCCTTTCAGCAAATGCCTTGGAATTTCATTTAAATCTGCCTCTACTTGGAGGTACACCGTAGTCACTCTTTCGCTCTTATTTCATCGTTGAATCTGATTTTACTTTATCTTCCTGGACTTTTCATTTAGCCAAGTTCATTGTGTAGTCAATTCCGGCTTCGGGTTTTTTTACTGCCTTTTTTTTTTTTTTTTGAGATGGACCCTTGCTCTGTTGCCCAGGCTAGAGTGCAGTGGCGCGATCTCAGCTCACTGCAACCTCCGCCTCTTGGGTTCAAGTGATCCTCCTGCCTCAGCCTCCCAAGTAGCTGGGATTACAAGCATGTACCACCACACCCAGCTAATTTTTGTGTTTTTAGTAGAGACAGGGTTTCGCCATGTCAGGCAGGCTGGTGATCACTTTTAAGTAAACTTTCCATGCACCCACACATGCTCTCCATCCAGGGTTCTGGTCCTTACTGGGATCGGCACAACATCAGCTATTTTGCCCAGAGCTGGGTGGACCAGATGTATGATTGCTGCTGGAAACATTTCACAAAACTGCCTTTGCTTGTGTTAACGTACTTCCCCAGGATACCTTCCTCCATCCATAATGTCAAGCCTAAACAAGAATGCTAAGAGCTTGAGTCACTGAAAGCTCGGGTAGGTGCCAGCGTCTGTTCCCAGACTGCTCACGTATTACTTGAGCAGGACATGGATGGTAACTTCTATGGGACCCACTCCCATCAATAATCTGAGGGTTGTGTTAGCTCTTAGGTTTTGAAACGACAGTCTCCTGCTCCTGGGGATAACAGGAGAATGGGAAAGGTTAGGGACTAGAGAAGCATGTCATTGATTTTTAAATAATTCCTTGATATGGAAAAGCAAGATTTCCGTTGTCTTGCATTATGAGTGACTGTGTGGGGGAGGTAGGAAAGTGTGCAAATCACACCCATTCAGGATATGACAGCCAAGACAAGGAAGATAGAGGCACGGTTTCTCTTCTCTGGCAATAAACTGTCATTGCATCACTTTGTCTTCAATTCGCAGGTATAGTTTATAATGACCTTCGCTTTCTGTTAAAATAACACTATGACTCAATGGCATATTACCAAAGATTATTGCCATTGAAGGCTGTGCCTAACTGTACACTCAAGTATAGCTTAATGATGTCCCAGTACAATAGTACGTGGTGATATGCCTTAGTTATGGTTATTTTATTCCTAATTAGCACATTAATTTAGGCTTTTATATTTCACATGCATTTGTATTCCTTTTAAAAGTTATTTTCCCCTTTATTCAAAGTAAATGAGGCATTACATGTTTGCATTGTATTTATCAAGCACATACCATGTGCATTTCACATTCGTTATGTATTGAGTACCTAGGAAATTGCTTGGCATATTTTTTGAAATAGCTTTATTGAGATATAATTCATATAACATACCATTCACCCATTTAAAGTGTACAATTCAATGACTTTAGTATATTCAGAGTTGTGCAACCATCACCATGATCAATTTTAGAATGTTTTCATCACCCCCAGAAAGAAGCCTTGCAGCCCTTAGCTTTTACCTTCCCCAAGCCCCACTCCCCCTCCTCCTTCCAGCCCCAGGCAACCACTGATCTACTTTCTGTCTCTTTGGATTTACCTATTCTGAACCTTTCATAGAAATGGAATCACGCAATATGTGGTCTTTCGTGACTGGCTTGTTTCACTTAGGATAGTGTTTTCAGGGTTCATCCATATAGTAGCATGTATCCTTAATTCCCTTTTGTTGCCAAATAATATTTCATCATAGATATTTACCGTATTTTATTTATCCATTCATCGGGTGATGGACATTTGGATTATTTCCACTTTTTGACTATTATGAATTATGCTGCTATGAACATTTATGTATACATTTTTGTGTGGACTTATGTTTTCATTTCTCTTGGGTGTATACCTAAGAGTAAAATCCCAGGATTGTTTGAGAATTCTATGTTTAGCCTTTTGAGGAACTGTTAGACTGTTTTCCAAAGTGGCCGCATCATTTTACATTCCCACTGGCAGTGTATGAGGGTACCAATTTCACCACATCTTCACCAAGACTTTTTATCACCTTTTTGATTACAGCCATTCTGGTGGATGTGTAGTGGTATCTGACTCATTTTGATTTGAATTTCGCTGATAATTAATGATGTTCTTACACTTATTGGCGATTTTTATGTCTTCAGGGAAGTGTCTATTTAGACTCTTACTTTAAGTGCTCATTACATTTTTCAAATAATTAATTAGAAAATTTAATCACCACAGTAACCATGGTAAGCAGATTTTATTGTCTCTATTTTTTAGATAATGATTAGAAGGTGGAATGTTTACCTGAGGCCACACTGATGGTCAGTTTCTTATTTAGGTCTTTGGACCCCAACTCTCAAATATTTTGGCCAAGATGCTTCAGGTGATGGTCCCATCACCTGATATTTATAAAGAACCCAGCCATGGTGAGGAAATGCCTTTGATAATGACTGCTTTTTTTTTTTTTGAGATAGAGTCTCACTGTCACTTAGGCTGGAGTGCAGTGGCATGATTACAGCTCCCTGTGGCCTTGCCCTTCCAGACTCAAGCGATCCTCCTGCCTTGGCCCTTGGAGTAGCTGGGACTATAGGTGCACATCACCACGACTGGCTAATTTTTTAGTTTTTGTAGAGACAGGGGTATTCCAATGTTGCCCAGGCTGGTCTCTAACTTCTGGTCTCAAGTGATCCTTCCACCTGAGTCTCCCAAAGTGCTAGGATTATAGGTATGGGCCACCGCACTCAGCTGATAATGGCTACTTTTATGTCTTGCTAACTGAGTCCTACAAAAGCCTATAAATCAGAATACTTGTCCTTGAATCTGTATAGCACATTTCATTCTTGTAGAGTTAATGTGTTACATGTCTTTTATTTGGGTAGTTTTTCAGATTGTAGGTGACTTATTTAGCCAGTTTCAGAGATGAGACTCAAAAAGAACAACTGAGGCCACGCACAGTGGTTCACACCTGGAATCCCAGCACTTTGGGAGGCAGAGGTGGAAGGATCACTTGAGACCAGGAGTTAGAGACCAGCCTGGGCAACATAGCAAGATTCCATCTCTACAAAAAATTTAAATTTAAATTTAAAAATCAGCCAGGCATGGTGGTGTGCATCTGTGGTCCCAGCTTCTTAGGAATCTGAGGTGGATGGATCACGTGAGCCCAGGAATTCATTCGAGGCTGCACTGAGCCATTGTCACGCCACTGCACTCCAGCCTGGGTGGCAGAGCAAGACCCTGTCCCTTAGAAATAAATAAATAAATAAAAGATATATTTGGCTGGATGTGGCGGCTCATGCTTGTAATCCCAGCACTTTGGGAGGGCTGAGCCCAGGAGTTAGGGGCCAGCCTGGGCAACACAACGAGACCCCGTCTCTACAAAATATAAAAAAAATACAAAACAAAAATTTAGCTGTGTGGGGTGGCACAGACTTGTAGTCCCAGCTACTCCGGAGGCTAAGGTTGGAGGATCACCTGAGCCTGGGAGGTCGAGGGTGTGGTGAGCTGTGATCGCACCATTGCACTCCAGCCTGGGTGACAGAGTGAGACCTTGTCTCTAAAAATAAATAAACAAATAAAGACATATATTTTTTATGATCGAAGAGGAAGAAAATTGACATTCCTATCAGTCCTTGCTTTAAAACAGCATAAATTATGAATTTCCAGCCCTATAAAGGAAAAGAGAGTACTCTTTAAGAGTTAAGAGGCATCCTTGTAAATCTAATGCCCTCCAACACTGCTCAGCCCTTTCAATTTAGCTCACCCTTTCACCCTTCTGCATAGCTCTCAGGTTTAGTTTCTCTGTGAAGCATAGCTCTAAAGTTCCAGAAGGGTGACAGATTTTTCCTTGAGCTGTAGAGTTTGCTGCAAGCAACCCTCAATCAGTCAGCAACAGCCCTGCTCGTTTGCCCCAGAAAGGGCACCACAACGTGGGGAAAAACATTGCATGTTTTCTTCCACACTGCTTGCCAACAGAGGCTTCACAGTACAGATGTGAAGCAGCCTTGGACATCTGCCAACACAAATGAATGCAAAGGCTCATCATTGGCCCACTTTGCACTACTGCCCCATGTGTTGAACTGAATCCAGGTCCGATTTTACTTCCACTAGCCTTCCACTAAATATTAAATGACTGAGATAGAATTTTATTATATGGGCCAATGTGCTCCTCTTTTGCAGTGAACTGGCTGTGGAGCAATGTTCTTTTCATAGACCTGAGGTGTGTTATTAGAACTTTTTTGTTTCTCCCAAATGCATTAAAAATGTTTTAGTCAAAATGAAACTCAGTTTTATTCTGGGCCAAGCAGCAGGCAAGCAGTTTAACACCAGCACACATATGACAGTTTGGGTGGTGGTGGCTTTCTGTGAGGAGATATTAATGCATGAAGTGCCCTGCTCTAAGGGACTGTGTTAGATGATATTTAAGTATTGATTCAGTCAGAACACTGGAATCCAGAGCCCTAGAATCATAGAAGTCACAAGTCTTAGAACTGGACAGTATCTTAGAGACTACCTCATGTAGCCTCTCTTCCAATGAAAAGTTGTCTCCACTATGACCCTAGGAGATGACCACCCAGAACCTGCCGAAATACTTCTGGTGATGGGGAACCCTCTTCTTGCAGAGAGGTCTGTTTCACTGCTAAAAACTTCTGGTCCTTACACGTTTCTTCCCTTTGTTGAGCCACACAGAGCATTCTCAGTCTTTTCTTTTTTTTTTTTTTTTTTTTTTTGAGTCAGGGTCTCACTCCGTCGCACAGGCTGGAATGCAGTGGCACAATCTTGGCTCACTGCAGCCTTCGCCTCCCAGGTTCAAGTGATTCTCCCACCTCAGCCTTCTGAGTAGCTGGGACTACAGGCATAGGTCAGCATGCCCGGCTAATTTTTGTATTTTTAGTGGAAACAGGGTTTCACCATGCTGGCCAGGCTGGTCTCAAACTCCTGGCCTCAAGTGATCCTCCTGCCTTGGCCTCCCAAAGTGCTGGGATTACAGGTGTGAGCCATCGCTCCTGGCCTATATATGTATTTTAAACCTCAATAGGTTCTAGAAAATAATTCAATACCCCTTCCTAAATAAGCTATTTTGAGTGATTCTTAATTTCTGATATGAAATTCCTTCTGCCTCTCACTTTTACAACAGTGAAACTGTATTTAAAATATCTTGTCTGAAGTAGCAATTTTTGTTACATTACTGTGTTTGCATTCTTCTTAATTTTGCCTGTGTTATTGAAAGTTTTGGGGTTACTCTTGGGGGAAGGGCCTTTTGAATCAGACTCCAGTGTTCACAGGGACTTTTTTTTTTTTAGAAGGAGTCTCATTCTGTCACCCAGGCTGGAGTGCAGTGGCATGATCTTGGCTTATGGCAACCTCCGCCTCCCGGGCTCAAGTGATTCTCCTGACTCAGCCTCCTGACTTAGCCACCACACCCAGTTAATTTTTTTTTTGTATTTTTAGTAGAGACGGGGGTTTCACCATGTTGGCCAGGCTGGTCTCGGACTCTTGACCTCAAATGATCCACCAGCCTCAGCCTCCCAAAGTGCTGGGATTATAGGCGTGGGCCCCCATGCCCAGTCCACGGGGATTTTTGAGATGGCATGCCCAGCAGTTCTGGTTTGCCATGCAGTCACCTGTCTAGTTTAAGATGTGTCCTGGCGAAAATGTCTTGGTTTTTCTGATAAATTATATGATCTCTCTTCTTAAAGCTCAATAGCCTTATCTTAGAGAGGCAACAGTTAAGGTCTAGGGGAATTAAATGACTTTCACAAGGTCTCCCACAGCAAGTTGGTGACTGAGCAGGGACTGGAATTTATGACTCCTGCCTGCAATAATGGAAGTGGTTCTTCTGCCTTCTCCATCAGCGTTGGGTTTCTGGGGGACAGCTTGTGAGTTCCTATGAACCAGATTGCGTGAGCATATTATAAAATCAGTCCTAGCCATGATTCCAATGAGACAAGCTAACAGCATGGGCATTGGTGCTCCTTAACCCTGAAAGAACAATGTTAGATGATGCCTCTGTTCTTCTCTTCTCCCTTGTAGTCCCCCCCAAGTCGATTTCTTTCACATGAAAGAAACTTTTGTTTTGGCTGAGTGTGGTGGCTCATGCTTGTAATCCCAGCACTTTGGGAGGCCAAGGCGGGTGGATCACCTGAGGTCAGGAGTTTGAGACCGGCCTGGCCAACATGGTGAAACCTTGTCTCTACTAAAACCACAAAAATTAGCTGGGCATGGTGGTTCACACCTGTAATGCCAGCTACTTGGGAGGCTGAGACAGGAGAATCTCTTGAACCCAGGAGGCAGAGGTTGCAGTGAGCCGAGATCCTGCCATTGCATTCCAGCCTAGGCAACAAGATCAAAACTCTGTCTCAAAAAAAATAAAATAATAAAATAAAGAAACTTTTGTTTTGTTTAAGACAGGGCACAGGGTCTCAGTATATTGCCCAGGCTAGAGTACAGTGGCCATAGCTCATTGCAGCCTCAAACTCCTGGATTCAAGTGATCCTTCTGCCTCAGCCTCCTGAGTAGCTGAGACTACAGACACACACCACTATGTCTGGTTAATTTTATTATTATTATTATTATTGTTATTTTGTAGAGAGAGGGTCTCCCTATGTTGCCAGGGTTGGTCTCAAACTCCTGGCCTCAAGCAATCCTCCCACCCTGGCCTCCTGAAGTGCTGGGATTATAGGTATGAGCCATCATGCCCAGCAAAAACAGTGTTTTATTTTTTATTTTTTGAGACAGGGTCTCGCTGTGTTGCCCAGGCTGGAGTGCAGTGGTACAATCTCAGCTCACTGCAACCTCTACCTCCTGGGCTCAAGCCATCCTCCAGCCTTAGCCTCCTGAGTAGCTGGGACTATAGGCTTGCACCATCACACTCTGCCAATTTTTTTTTTTTTTTTTTTCATTTTAGAGACATGGTCTGACTATATTGCTCAGGCTGGTTTGAAACTCCTTGGCTGAAGCCATCCTCTCACATTGGCCTCCCAAAGTGTTGAGATTTTAGGTGATTTTATTTTACAGACTTTTAACCACTTTGCAATCTCTATTTGAATAGCTTCCAAGTTCTGCATTACTCACATAACTCATGTCCCAGTGTACTTTTTCTAAAAATGTGCCTGAGTATTTTCTTATGCAAAAGTTAGAAAGGAAAACTGGCTAATGATACTAAGCAGAAGAGATGAATGACAATGGCTGGAATACAAGGTATGAATGACTAAACAATGGGAACTGAACCAAAAGAAAGGTTAGGCTCTGAGACTCAGTGTTCATGGTTCACTGTGGGAGGTCCCTGGTGTGAAGGGAAAATGTCCTGGTGTCAGGGAAAGGGCAGAAGGTCTCATTTCATTAAACAAATTTTTGTCTTCAGAGTAAAACCCCAAAAAGAAATCACTTAGTTTTGCTGATAGCTTCTTCCTCCTTGCCCTGACTTGGATTAATAAGCAGTTTGATCTTTGCTATTTCCACACGTACATACACACACACAGCCCAATGACTGTTGGCAATTCTTGCAACTAACAGGAAAAGCAGGAAACCTCCTTCAACACATCCTTACTTTGTATTTAGCTAGCAATTTGAAGCTGCTTTCCAAGGCTGCAGGAGGATACGGTACCGGAGTGTAAACCAGAGAGTGCTTTCCCTGTTCCCAAGAATGTGTCCATACCTAGGACTGAAGGTGTCCTACAACGTCACAAGCATGGAGACTAAAAGGAAAGAGTGTTGTGTGAGTTTCACAGGCCTCTTTAAATTTTCAAATCCATTCCAATACAAGACTTGTATATATTTAGGGAACTTGGCTATTTACATGATCACTGAAGATTCTAAGATGTTCGGAGACTGGGCATGGTGACTCACGCCTGTCATCAAGGCATTTTGGGAGGCCAAAATGGAAGGATCACTTATGCCTAGGAGTTCGAGACCAGCCTGGGCAACAAAGCAAGACCCCATCTCTATAAAAAAAAAAAACAAAAACACATGCCTGTAGTCCCAGCTACTCGGGAGATTGAGGTGGCAGGATCCCTTCAGCCAAGGAGTTTGAAGCTGCAGTGAGCTATGATCACACCACTATACTCCAGCCTGAGTGACAGTGAGATCTTATCTTAAAAAAAAAAAAAGACAAAAAGACAAATCTTAATGCTTTGTTGGGCATACAGTAAGTGCCTAGTAAGTATGTATTGAGTAAGTAGATACTAAATAACAAATGCTTAATAATAAGAGTGAGGGATGAATCCTCCTTATTTGAAAAAAATTTTTAGGCCGGGTGCGGTGGCTCACACCTGTAATCCCAGCACTTTGGGAGGCTGAGGCAGGCAGATCACCTGAGGTCAGGAGTTTGAGGTCAGCCTGGCCAACATGGCAAAACCCTGTCTCTATTAAAAATTAAAAAAAATTAGCCGGGCGTGGTGGTGCGCACCTATAGTCCCAGCTACTTGGGAGGCTGAGGCAGGAGAATTGCTTGAACCTGGGAGGCAGAGGTTGCATGAGCTGAGATCCTGCCACTGCACTCCAGCCTGGGAGACAGAGCGAGACTCTGTTTAAAAAAAAAAAAATTTTTTTTTAAGTGACAGGGTCTCGCTCTGTCACCCAGGCTGGAATGCCGTGGTGTGATCATAGCACACTGCAGTCTCGACCTTCTGGGCTTAAGCAATCCTCCCACCTCAGCCTCCCAAGTAGCTGTTACTATAGGTGTGCACCACCACACCCAGCTAGTTTTAAATTTTTCTTGTAGAGATGGGGTCTCACTATGTTTCCCAGGCTGGTCTCCAACTCCTGGGCTCAAACAATTCTCACACTCCAGCCTCCCAAAGTGCTGGGATTACAAGCATGAGCCACTGCACTCAGCCGCCAACAAGGAAAGCTTTTAGGCTTGCATTGAAATATTAGCACCTCCCTAATGATGGTGAGCGGCACACGTGCTGTTCCCTGTACCTCCAGGCTGCCCCAGCGTTGCGAGCTGCAGGACTGCCCTAGCTCTGTGACTTGTCAGGGGGAATCACCATAATATTACCCCACACTATTATAAGATGTTATACCTAATGCCTCAGAAGCCAGACAGGATGTTCAGTCAACTTCCCAAGAAAATCTTCAAGAGTTAGAGGACTGTCTTCAAGCCTTACTGCTAATATCACTTTTCTTGCTGTTCTGGATGGAAATGAAGATGAAAACTGTCAGAAAGTAACTGTGGGCTACGACTAAAGCTGCTGACTGATAGAGGATAAAGGAAGAATGCAAATATACTACTGCATCGGCTTTTATTTAATCCTAATAGGAGATGTAGGGAAGGTCTGTGTTTCTATGCCTTGGATTAGTGTTCAGTTGGTGTGTTTTTCTGAAGATTAAAAGTGAGTTTGCATGCAGAGGAAGCATACAATGCCACCTAAAAGTCTCCCAGAAAAAGCTTCATAAAGGGATATTTTGTCATATCAGGAAAATAGGAACCTTATACCCATATCTTGAGTTACAAAGGAAAAAGTTACTTTATTCATTGCATTCTCACTTTTATTGCTCACCAGCCACAAATATTTCTTTGAGAACCTACTATGTGCCGGGTGCTTTTCTGGGTAATACAAAGATTTCATCAAGGTAGAGGGCAGAGTCTCAGGCCTGAAATTCACAGTATAGTTGAAGATAAATGACAAGAACCTGAAAGATAAAAAATAGTCTGAAGCCAGTTGTGGTGCCTCATGCCTGTAATCCCAGCACTTTGGGAGGCTGAGGTGGGTGGATCACTTGAGCTCAGGAGTGCAAGACCAGCCTGGGGCAACATGGTAAAACCTTGTCTCTACAAAAAATACAAAAAAATTAGCTGGGCATCGTGGCACATGCCTGTAGTTCCAGCTACTCAGGAGGCTGAAGTGGGAGGATCGTTTGAGCCTGGGAGGAGGAGGGTGCAGTGAGCCATGATTGCGCCACTGCACTCCAACCTGGGTGACAGAGTGAAACCCTGTCTCAAAAAAACAAAAAAACAGAGGCCAGACCCAGTGATTCACACCTGTAATCCCAGCATTTTGGGAGGCCGAGGCCGGTGGACCACTTGAGGTCAGGAGTTTGAGACCAGCCTGGCCAACACAGTGAAACCCCATCTCTACTAAAAATACACAAAATTAGCTGGGCATGGTGGCACACGCCTGTAATCCCAGCTACTCAGGAGGCTGAGGCAGGAGAATCACTTGAACCCAGGAGGCGGAGGTTGCAGTGAGCCAAGATTGTGCCACTGCACTCCAGCCTGGGCGACATAGCGAGACTTCGTCTCAAAAAAAACAAATCAAACCAAAAGCAAACCAACAAACAAACCAGTCTAAATGTGCATATGTTACGCAATAAATGACAATATGGGTCAATAATATTATCACAAAGCTTCACATAGAAACCTCTCCTCCTCCCTTAGGATATTTTCTTTCTGGGGGAGTGCAGCAAAGGTAGGAGCTTAATTGCATAGAGTAATTTTGATGTTTGCACAGAAACACATAATGATATTATTGATCCTGAATGCAAACTCCCAGCAGAAACAGTTGTGAAACCTGCTGGGAGTTTGCACCTGGCAGCCTGGTTTCCCCATTCATCAAGGAGAAAGGGAAAGAACCCCAAAGCACCTACAGCTCCCAGGATGTGGCAGCGACCCAGAGTGCTTACCAAATGGAATGAATGGTTCTAGAAGTCAAGAAAGTTTGAGTGACAGTAGATAGCAGCATCAAATGGGAAGGAGATTGCTCCTCTTGTCTCCAGTCATCAAAGTGCTTCACAAATCAATATTAGATGCTGCATTAAAAAAATTATACCATCATGGGAGATTGTCTGTGAATTGGCATGAAGAACAAAAAATTAGTTTAAGAATCCTGGCCGGGTGCAGTGGCTCACACCTGTAATCCCAGCACTTTGGGAGGCCAAGGCGGGCGGATCATGAGGTCAGGAGACCAAGACTATCCTGGCTAACAGTGAAACCCTGTCTCTACTAAAAATACAAAAAATTAGCCGGGCGTGGTGGCTACTGTAGTCCCAGCTACTCGGGAGACTGAGGCAGGAGAATGGCATGAACCTGGGAGGCGGAGCTTGCAGTGAGCCGAGATCGCGCCACTGCACTCCAGCCTGGGCAACAGAGTGAGACTCTATCTCAAAAAAAAAAAAAAAAAAAAAAGAATCCTATTCAGCCAAGTGAAGTGGCTCATTCCTGTAATCTCAGCACTTTGGGAGGCTGAGGTGGGAGGATGGCTTGAGGCCAGGAGTTCATGACCAGTCTGGACAATACAGCAAGACCCTGTCTCTACCAAAAAAATTAAAAGGTTAGCCAAGTGTGGTGGTATGCACCTGTAGTCCCAGCTATTCAGGAGGCAGAGGTTGAAGAATTGCTTGAACCCAGGAGTTCAAGGCTGCAGTGAGCTATGATCTCGCCATTGCACTCCAGCCTGAGTGACAGAGTGAGACCCCTGTCTAAAAAAGTAGTAAAAGTAAAAGTAAAAAAATTTTTAAAAGAATTCTATTCATTGTGAATTTCAGGAGCTGTTATTTAGTCATCTAAATAATTATTTACATGAAAGCAATGAATACTCTTTTACTTACTACTATAAAAACAATGTAATATTTTTTAAAAGTTTTGATTGAAGTATTTTTAAAGTTTTGATTAAAGTGTTTTTAAAACACTGAAAATAACAACAATATCTCTCAGAAAATAATGAGTTTCTTCTTGTTAGCTGTTGAATTATTTACTCCCATAACCGAATAGCAATAGCACATCAAAGCCAGCAGTGGTAATTAAATGATTTGTGAACATAGGTTAACAAATTAGTGTATCATGATGTGTAATTGTCTAATCAGGATAAAAAAGCTAGTCCTACCTGAAAGACTGACAAGATAACAAAATGAAATGGAATAGGTAAAAAGCATCATGTGATATGTTAGGATGTATATAATAGTGTAATTTTTCTTCTTAAAACTTGAGAGGGCTACAAGCATCTTTCTGATCTCACTTGTCCAAGTTGTCAGCATGGTGGCTAGCGCCTGTAATCCCAGCACTTTGGGAGGCTGAAGCGGGCAGATCACTTGAGGTCAGGAGTTAGAGACCAGCCTGGCCAACAAGGTGAAACCCCATCTCTACTGAAGATACAAAAATTAACCGGGCATGGTGGCACATGCCTATAGTCCCAGCTACTCGGGAGGCTGAGGGGGGAGCATTGCTTGAACCTGGAAGGCAGAGGTTGCAGTGAGCCAAGATTGTGCCACTGTACTCCAGCCTGGGCAACAGAGCAAGTCTCCAGACTCCACGTCAAAAACAAAACAAAACAAAAAAAACTTACCTGTTCAAGTTATACACACTGGCTCAACTAATTCAGTCAAGAGAAGAACAACTAACCAAATAAGCGGGGGCTTGTTATGTTTTCAGGGTGAGTTGGGTGCTGTCTACATGACCTCAATTAATTAAAATTATTTGTAGTTTTCATAAGACAACCACCAGCATCCTCAGGCCTGTGAAGGCACCTGAGGGAAAATTCCTCTGAATTCCACTTTAGCCCGTGTGGGAACTAGATTTACAGGCAAAACAAGCTGGCACGGTGGCTCATGCCTCTAATCCCAGCAGTTTGGGAGGCTGAGATGGGAGGATTGCCAGAGCTTAGGAGTTTGAGACCAGCCTGGGTAATATAGTGAGAACTTGACTCTAAAACAACAACAAACAAGTAGAACAAAAAATAAAAACAAAACAAAACAAAACAAAATTAGGCATGGCATTGTGGCTCACACCTGTAATTGTAGCATTTTGGGAGGCCTAAGAAGATTGCTTGAGTGTAGGAGTTTGGGACTAGCCTGGGCAATATAGCAAGACCCTGTCGCTACAAAAATATAAATTATCTGGGCATGGTGGTGTGTGCCTGTAGTCCCAGCTACTTGGGAGGCTTAGGCAGGAGGATCATTTGAGTCCAGGAGTTTGAGGCTGATGTGAGCTATGATTGTGCCACTGCACTCCAGCCTGGGTGACACAGTGAGACCCTGTCTCTAAAAACAAAACCCGACCAGGTGCGGTGGCTTACCCCTGTAATCCCAGCACTTTGGGAGGATGAGGCAGGCAGATCACCTGAGGTCAGGAGCTTGAGATCAGCCTGGCCAACATGGTGAAACCCCATCTGTACTAAAAATACAAAAATTAGCTGGGTGTGGTGATGTGTGCCTTTAGTCCCAGCTACTCGGGAGGCTGAGGCAGGAGAATTGCTTGGACCCAGGAGGTGGAGGCTGTAGTGAGCTGAGATTGCGCCACTGCACTCCAGCATGGGCGACAGAGTGAGACTCCATCTCAAAAAACAAAACAAAACAAAAAACCAAACCAAAAGACTTTCTTGTTGGGAATAATCCCTAGAATTGCAGCTGGAAATTTAAATGATACTTTAAAAAAAACCCTCATAAGCCATAGCTTATGATAATGGGACACTGTATTACTCTCTTTGGTCCACTCACTTGGAGAGGATTGTCTCATTAGACGAACTCAAGAACATTTTCCACTCTGACCTCTCTTGTGTCCTCTTCTTCCCCATCAGCTCCTCCTCTCAGAATCCTGATTTGAGAACGAATGATGGTATAAAATTATTTGGCCATGGCCAGGCGTGATGGCTCAGTCTGTAATCTCAGGCCGAGGCAGGTGGATCTCTTGAAGTCAGGAGTTCGAGACCATCCGTGCCAACATGGTGAAAACCCATCTCTACTAAAAATACAAAAATTAGCCGGGCGTGGTGGCGTATGACTGTAGTCCCAGCTACTTGGGAGGCTGAGGCAGGAGAATCTCTTGAACTCTGGAGGCGGAGGTTGCAGTGAGCAGAGACTGAGCCACTGCACTCCAGCCTGGGCAGCAGAGCAAGATCCTGCCTCAAAAAAAAAATTGGCCATCTCTTTTCCTGGTAAGGAAATATTAAAGCAGCACGGGATGATTTTTACCTAACCCCTAAACACTATTAATATCATTGCTTCAACTAAGATCAACTTTTCCTCTCTTTTTCTGTGAAAGATAAATTTGTCATTTGAAAGCAACTAAAAGAATAGATACTAAATATTACTTGAGAGATGATCCCAATAGCTCCCTGAAAGGGGTCTGGAGAAGGGAAGTGGGGAAGGAAGGAAGGAAAAGCAATAAAAGCTGTATTAATGAGAAGGTTATTTATCACCATGGCCACCTGAGGGTCAGCCCCAAGGGGACCTCCTGAGAGACTAATTAATTTAGACAAAATTATTCTGGATGTTATGAGGTAAGGAACATTTAGCATTCTTTATCCTTATTTATTTATGTAGTAGGGTTTTGACAATATCCTGATTATTACTTTCCATGTCATAAGCTGATTTGTACTTAGGTCTTATGTTTGAAAATGCTTATGTTTGGAAACTTTTCATAGATTAACTGAATTAGCTAGAGAATTTGCTAAATCTCTTGGTCTCAACTCAACTGAAAAATCTGCTTGTCACTGAGGAATTTCAGTCTAATCTACAAATTTGTCTGACAGCATCAATAGGAAAATTTACTTGGGGCAGAGGGATAGAGGTTGAGTCTGCATATCTGAGTGCTTAGAGAGTGATGACGATTAAATGCAGAGTCCTGCGCCCCACCCCAAGCATTTTCTGTGTGTGTGTGTGTGTGTGTGTGTGTGTGTGTGTGTGAGACAGGGTCTTGCTCTGTCACCCAGGTTGGAATGCAGCTATCACGGCTCACTGCAGCCTTGACCTCCTGGGGCTCAAGTGGCCCTTCTGCCTCAGCCTCCTGGACTACGGGTTCATAATACCATGCCCAGCTAATTTTTAAATTTGTTATAGAGGCCAGGTGCAGTGGCTCACGCCTGTAATCCCAGCACTTTGGGAGGCCAAGGCGGGAGGATCACGAGGTCAGGAGATCGAGACCATCTTGGCTAACATGGTGAAACCCCATCTCTACTAAAAATACAAAAAATTAGCCGGGTGTGGTGGTGGGTGCCTGTAGTCCCAACTACTTGGGAGGCTGAGGCAGGAGAATGGCATGAACCCGGGAGGTAGAGCTTGCAGTGAGCTAAGATCGCGCCAGTGCACTCCAGCCTGGGCGACAGAGCAAGACTCCGTCTCAAAAAAATAATAATAATAATAATAAATTTCTTATACAGATGGGGTTCTCATCCTATCACCCAGGATGGAGTGCAGTGGCATGATCATGGCTCATTGCAGTCTCTAACTCCTGGGCTCAAGTGATCCTCCTTCCTCAGCCTCTTGAGTAGTTGGGACTATAGGTGCACACCACCATGCCTGGCTACTCTTTATTAATTTTTGTAGAGATGGGGTCTCACTATGCTGCCCAGGTTGGTCTCAAACTCCTGGCCTTAAGTGATCCTCCTGCCTTGGCCTCCCAAAGCATTGGGAATACAGGTGTGAGCCACCATGTCCGGCCTGCATTCCAAGAATTCTGAATCGGTGTCTTACTTTGGGTTCTGCCGAAGCAGAGGCTTAGACAAGGATTTGAGTGCCAAGAGTTTATTTGAGAGATAATCCCAATAGCTCCCTGAAAGGGGTCTGGAGAAGGGAAGCGGGGAAGGAAGGAAGGAAGGAAGGAAGGAAGGAAGGAAGGAAGGAAGGAAGGAAGGAAAAGCAATAAAGGCTGTATTAATCAGAAGGTTATTTATCACCACGGCCACCTGGGGGTCAGCCCCAAGGGGACCTCCCGAGAGACTGCAAGGCACCTCAGTAGTGTCTCACTGACAAGTAAGGAAGCTGGAGCTCCTGTTTCTCATTGGTTGAAGGTTGCTGTTGAGGGCGTGGACTCTCTGATACTTCTGGCCTGCCTTGTGTATGCACACAGCATGCTTCTGTGACCAGAGAAAATCCCCAGGCAGAAAGACACAGAGATATGAAGGTAGGAATCTTTAGTGTTCAGGGACTAGTCATGGACGCTCCCCATAAAGGAGGGGTTATGTAGGAGTTTGAGACCAGCCTGGGCAACACTGTGAGACCTTGTCTGTACAAAAAATTAAATAATTAGCCAGGCATGGTGGTGGTGCATCTGTAGTTTCAGCTACTGGGGAGGCTGGAGGTAGGAGGATCACTTGAGCCCAAGAGTTCAAGATCAGCCTGGGCAACACAGTGAGATCCCATCTCTACCAAAAAAAAATTTAACTGGGCATGGTTTCATGTACCTGTAGTCCCAGCTACTTGGGAGGCTGAGGTGGGAAGATGGCTTCAGCCCAGAAGTTCAGTGAGCCATGATTGTACCACTGTAATCCAGTGGGCACAAAAAAAATGGACTCTGTCTCAAAAAAAAAGAGGAGAAGTTGGAGGGATATAGGTGTGATTCTGACAGCTACAATCAGAATCTCTGGCTGTGGCTGTGGGGCTTGGGAACTTTATATTTTCAATCCCAGATGATTCTGATCTTTACAAAAGCTTGAGAATCATGGCTGTGAAAGGGAATCTGAACAGGTTTCCCCCAAGCTGCGCTACTTTCAGAGAATTTGAAGTCCCCAGAATAGCAAACAGCCCTGCAGGATCTGGCCTCTTCCTACCTCTTTGGCTCCATCTCTTGATTCACATTTTTGTCCCCAGACTGGCTGTAGCCATCAAATTGCTTGCAATTACCTGAAAACCAGGTGGTTTTACACTTCTGCCCCTGCTCAGAGTGTTTCAGCTGCAAGTAACAGAAAACTTGACTAACAGTGGCTAAAACAAATAAGGGTTTATTTTTCTGACACGGCCAACAAGTCTGGAGACGGGTAGCTGCTAACATTGGTTTTATGGCTTTATAAGGCCAGGGTGGGAGTTGGATTCTTTTAGATTTTCCTTTGCAGTTGCAAGGGCTGCTGCAGCTCCAGATACCATGTTTGTATTCAAGTCAGGAAGAGGCAGTACCAACTAAGCGAAAACTTTCCCCAAAAAGCCCAGTAGAGTTCCCTTAATGTCTCACTGACCAGAACCATGCCATGTGTCTACCCCTAGCAGTGAGGGAGGTAAGTAAATATTTAGCTGCCAAGCTTTATAGAGGAGGCAGGAAAAGCAGATGAAGGTTGGGAAGTTTGAAATGGTGTTAGATTAGCCCTTCTTCATTTTGTTTGCCTGGGGAGTACCTATTGAACTTTTTTTTTTTTTTTTTTTTTGAGATGGAGTCTCCCTCTGTCACCCAGGCTGGAGTGCAGTGGCATGATCTCGGGTCACTGCAAGGCTCCGCCTCCTGGGTTCACACCATTCTCCTGCCTTAGCCTCCCGAGTAGCTGGGACTACAGGTGCCCAGCTTATTTCGTTTTTGTATTTGTAGTAGAGATGAGGTTTCACCACATTAGCCAGGATGGTCTTGATCTCCTGACCTCATGATCCGCCCCCCTCGGACAAGTACTTATTGAACTTTTAAGATTCACTTTCCCTTATACTTTATTTTGAAAACTTTTAAGCTTTCAGAAAAATTGAAAGAGTTGTACAGTATATACCTACATACCCACTACCTAAATTCTATTATCAACATTTTACTCTATTTGATTTATTTATATATGTATGTATTTATTATTATTATTATTTTTAGAGACAGAGTCTTTCTCTGTCACCCAGGCTGGAGTGCGGTGGTGTGATCTCCACTTACTGCAACCTGTGTCTGCTGGGTTCAAGTGATTCCCATGCCTCAGCCTATCCAGCAGCTGGAACTACAGGTGCACGCCACCACACCCAACTAATTTTTGTATTTTTAGTGGAGACGTGGTTTCACCATGTTGGCCAAGCTGGCCTTGAACTCCTGACCTCAGGTGATCCGCCTGCCTCAGCCTCCCAAAGTGCTGGGATTATAGGACTAAGCCACTGCACCTGGCCTAGTGCCCGTTTCTTAAGTAAAATGTATATACTTTCAGGCAAGGAACTCTGTGGTGACAGTACATGCTCAGGTGTTAACTGATCACTGAGATGGTGCCGGTAAGAGTTCCTGGGGTGGTTTACATTTCAACTGGGAAATCCATATCTGTCATACACCGTGGGTGGAGCCTGCCCTGCTCTGCTTCTAGGCAGTTTGCATTTCTCGCCAATCCAGGTACTATTCTTGGTTGCCCATTAAGAGGGATTTCCATCCCCCCGTTGCCTCCGACTGCCAGGGCTCGTTTTGGTAGAGCTTCATTTCGTCCTCGTGTTGTTCACTGCAGGGAAGAAGTAAATCCCAAAGTCAAATGCTTCTTAGAAAAGATAGCTCTCTCCAAAAGGAGAGGAGCCATTTCTTGGCTACTCCCTGTAAAACTGGTTTTCCTTTCCCTAAGCACCATACCTCATCCTGTCCATCTTCTTTTATTTTATTATTATTTTTCAGAGATAAAGTCTCCCTCTGTGGCCCAGGTTGTAGTGCAGCCTCGAAATCCCAGTCTCAAGTGATCCTCCCGCCTCAGCCTCCTGAGTAGCTGTGACTACAGGTGTGCACCACCACACCTCGCTATTTTTCTAAAAATCTTTTGTAGAGGCTGGGCGTGGTGGCTCACGCCTGTAATCCCAGCACTTTGGGAGGCCAAGGCAGGTGGATCACGAGGTCAGGAGATCGAGACCATCCTGGCTAACATGGTGAAACCCTATCTCTACTAAAAATACAAAAAAAAAAAAAAATTAGCCAGGCGTGGTGGCGGGTGCCTGTAGTCCCAGCTACTTGGGAGGCTGAGGCGAGAGAATGGCGTGAACCCAGGAGGCAGAGCTTGCAGTGAGCCAAGATCACGCCACTGCACTCCAGCCTGGGTGACAGAGCGAGACTCTGTCTCAAAAAAAAAAAAAAAAAAACATTTTGCCCGTAAAAAGGACAATGTCACACTGTTATGATTTGAACCTTGGCTCCCAAAGGGACAGTAAAAAGAATGTTTTACAGATAACATTAGCTCACTGACAAAACCTAGGTTGTGCAGAAGAAAATAGCCCTGCAGTCAGGAATGGTGACCTAGCCCTGGCCCAGGATGGCAACTTGAGCCTCAGATCTGTGTCCTAGCCCTAGCTTTGCCATTAACACTCTGTTACTTTAGGCAAGTCACTTTCATGCTGTGAGCCTCAGTTTTCCCATCTAGGCAACATCCTGGATTCCGTCTAAAATCACTGCCAGTTCTAAAATTGCATGAGCTATTCGAGATTCAGGTTCAATTTGAAATGTCAAATTTAGGTTTCACATAAAAAAGACCTCAGCTGGTGGATCAATAAGGATTGCAAAGAGGTCATTTTTCACCTGTGAGTCCTTCATTCATCATTATCTTCCTTAATCACCTTGTGTCTAGTGCCTGCCCTGGGCCGACAGATCTGTCCAGCTGCACAGCTCTTGCTCTTCTGGACGGGCAGCAAACCCATCTCGGTTTGGCGTGGCACAGAGCGAGACGGAAGTATTAATCAACACAGAAGTGGTTGCTGGCAGGAGATCAGAAGGCTTTGTCCAGGTTCGCAGAGTGAGGAGAGAGGCTGCGGACAGAGGCAGGAAGGGTGCAGAGTATGAAAGCATTTGTTTGGGGACAGCAACCGCAGTACGTTCTATGCAGGGACACGGCGACTGGAACACCTTGTCCGTCCTAATGAAGCATGGAGCACCATGTGTTATGTGTAAATGCAGAAGGCTAACTAATGGATTAACTTAGACAGCTTGTCTTTGTGGAGTGGAGGAAGTGGTGGCTGTAAATGGAGGCTGGAGTGCTAGCCAGCTTTGAGAGGAGAAGCCCGCAAGAACAGAAACACTGAGGTCTGGCCGGGCACGGTGGCTTATGCCTATAATCCCAGCACTTTGGGAGGCCAAGGTGGGTGGATTGCTTGAGGCTAGGAGTTCGAGACTAGCCAGGCCAATATGGCGAAACCCATCTCTACTAAAAATACAAAAATTAGCTGGGCGTGGTGGTACACCCCTGTGATCCCATCTACTTAGGAGGCTGAGACATGAGAATAGCTTGAACCTGCCAGGCAGAGGTTGCAGTGAGCAGAGATCACACTGCTGCATTCCAGCCTGGGCGACAGAGCGAGACCCTGTCTCAACACACACACACACACACACACACACACACACACTGAGGTCTCACATAGCTTGCTGAAATGGCTTTTCCCAAACCAAAGCTCAGACACAAAGCTGCTCATTCATTACACATCATCCATCCATTTCCAGAAGATGGTTCTTTTTTTTTTTTTTTTTTTGACAAGGTCTCACTCTGTTGCCTAGGCTAGAGTGTAGTAGTGCGATCATAGCTCACTGCAGCCTTGAACTCCTGGCCTCATGCAATCCTCTGGCCTCAGCCTCCCCAGTAGCTGAGTCTACAGATGTGTACCACCATGCCTAATTTTTATTTTTATTTTTAAAATATTTATTATTACTATTTTTTGAGACAGAGTTACGCCCTGTCACCCAGGCTCGAATGCAGTGGTGCAATCTCGGCTCGCTGCAACCTCCGCCTCCTGGGTTCAAGCAATCTTGTCTCAGTCTCCCGAATAGCTGGGACCACAGGCATGCACCACCATGTCCAGCTAATTTTTGTATTTTTTGGTGGAGACAGGGTTTCACTGTATTGCCCAGGCTGGTCTTGAACTCCTGACCTCATGTGATCTGCCTGCCTCGGCCTCCCAAAGTGCTTGGATCACAAGTGTAAGCCACTGTGCCCTCCCTAATTTTTAAAGTTTTAAAATTCTTAGTAGAGACGAGGTCTCACTATGTTGCCCAGGCTGGTCTCGAATTCCTGGGCTCAAGCAATCCTCCTGCCTTGGCCTTCCAAGGTGCTGGGATTACAGACGTGAGCCACTGCACCCAGCCAGAAGATGGTTCTTAATTAAAGAAGGTATTTTGGATGCCTATCACACCATGCTCTCGGAAACAGCACATCTTCTGCACTGTCTCCTACATGAAGTGACTTTGTAAGGGTGATTTCAGAGGCTGGAGTACAAAGGGAAAAGTACTTTTCAAAGCCAAACGCAGTGTAAGAAAGAATTCAAAGAGGAAGTCAAGCATTAATCTTTACCAGAGCATCTCAACCATTTCTTTACTACTCATTGTTATTAGGCACAAATGTACCTAGTGCCTTATGGAAACCTGATAGACAAACGTTTAGGTGATTAAAAGAGGATAAATCCAGGGGCATTTATGCCTTCTACAAAAGAACTCCTCACTTTACTGAAGATTGCCTTCAGGAGTTCTTTTTTTCAAAAATAGCAGCTTCTCCGAGCACTTAAAATGCGATCTGATTTACACACCTCAACTGATGTTCAACCTAACTTTAAACATCTTTCTAGAGGCAAGAGAAATGCCTGTTTTTTCTCTCTCTCTCTCTCTGCATCCCTCTTCCTTTTCTCCCCCTTCCCAAGGTGCCATGCCATCAAATGGGTCTGGGTCTGCTATAGAGACTTATAATGCCAGGGCTGGAAGGGCCCACAGCTGTGATTCAACCCCAGACCCTGTTTATTTATTTATTTATTTATTTATTTATTTTTAAGGCAACCTCCACCTTCCGGGGTCCAGTGATACTCATTCCTCAGCCTCCCGAGTAGCTGGAATTATAGGCATGTGCCACCATGCCTGGCAAGTTTTTGTATTTTTACTAGAGATGGGTTTTTGCCATGTTGGCCAGGCTGGTCTCAAACTCCTGAATGCAAGTGATCCGCCTGCCTCAGCCTCCCAAAGTGCTGGGATTACAGGCCTGAGCCACCCCGCCCGGCTTTTTTTTTTTTTTTTTTTTTTTTTATAGAGATAGGGTCTTGCAATATTGCCCAGGCTGGTCTCGAACTCCTGGGCTCAAGCGATGTGCTCACTTTGGCCTCCCAAAGTGTTGGGATTAGAAGTGTGAGCCACTGTGCCAGGCCAGGAATGTGATTTTTGACAATGTAGTTATCCTCTTTGAGTTTCCTCAACTTTATTTATTTATTTTATTATTATTATTTTTGGAGACAGAGTCTCGTTCTGTTGCCCAGGCTGGAGTGCAGTGGCTTGATCTCAGCTCACTGCAACCTCTGCCTCTCAGGTTCAAGTGATTCTCCTGCCTCAGCCTCCCGAGTAGCTGGGATTACAGGTGCCTGCCACCATGCTTGGCTAATTTTTGTATTTTTAGTAGAGACAGGGTTTCACCACGTTGGTTAGGCTAGTCTCGAACTCTTGACCTCAAGTAATCTGCCTGCCTCGGCCTCCCAAAGTGCTGGGATGACAGGCATGAGCCACTGCACCTGACTGGACCCTGTTTTTTTTTTCTTTTTCTGAGACAGGGTCTCACTCTATTGCCCACACTGGAGCAAAGTGGTGCAATCATAGCTCACTACAGCCTTAAACTCCTAGGCTCAAGTGATCCTCCCACCTCTTGAGTAGCTAGGACTACAGGTGTGTGCCACTATACCTGGCTAATTTTTGTATTTTTTGTAGAGAAAGAGTTTTGCCATGTTGCCCAAGCTGGTCTCAAACTTCTGGGCTCAAGCGATCCTCACACTTCAGCCTCTCAAAGCACTGGGATTACAGGTGTGAGCCACTGTGCCTGGCTTTGTACAATGGTTTGATGGAATATGTCAATGAAAGCAGCACCACATTCAGTTAAAATTTTACATTTGTTGGCACAAGTATTTGATTATATCCCACACCAAACAGTAAGAAATGACAGAAGCAAGATTGCATTTGCCTTTTCTTTTCTGTTTTTTTTTTTTTTTTTTTTTTTTTTTACAGAATCTTGCTCTGTCACCAGGCTGGAATGCAGTGGTGCCATCTCAGCTCACTGCAACCTCCACCTCCTGGGTTCAAGCGATCCTCCTGCCTCAGCCTCTTGAGTAGCTGAGATTAGAGGCCCCTGCCACTACATCCAGCTAATTTTGGTATTTTTTTCATAGAGACAGGGTTTCGCCATGTTGGCCAGGCTGGTCTCAAACTCCTTACCTCAAGCGATCCACCTGCCTCAGCTTCCCAAAGTGCTGGGATTACAGGTATGAGCCACCGTGCCTGGCCTGATTTCTGTTTTTTATTTATTTATTTGTTTTTTGAGACAGAGTCTCACGCTGTTACCCAGGCTGGAGTGCAATGGTGCTATCTCAGCTCACTGCAACCTCTGCCTCCCAGGTTCAAGTGACTCTGCTGCTTCAGCCTCCCAAGTAGCTGGGATTACAGGCACGCACCACCATACCCGGCTAATTTTTTCTATTTTTAGTAGAGATGGGGTTTCATCATGTTGGCCAGGCTGGTCTCAAACTCCTGGGCTCATGTGATCCACCCACCTTGGCCTCTCAAAGTGCTGGGATTACTGGCGTGAGCCACAGCACCCGGCTTTTTTTTTTTTTTTTTTTTTTTTTTTTTTTTTTTTGAGACAAGGTCTTGCTCTCTTGCCCAGGCTAGTGTGCAGTGGTGTGATCATGGCTCACTGCAACCTTTGTCTTCCAGCGTCATGCAATCCTCACACCACAGCCTCCTGAGTAACTGGAACTATAGGTCTGCACCACTATATCTGGCTAATTTTTAAAATACACCTGCATTTTCTTTTCATTGTACCCCTAGCACTGTGTGGCACCTGTCACATAGTAGGTGTGCTGTAAATACTTGATACCTTCTTTTAACTGTACGTTGGTTTCCTTGTCTGAAAAATGGGAACACAGTATTACTAGAACCCACCCTGGCTCACAGGGTCTACAACAGAATCAAATCTTCTTTGACAAACTCTCCAAGCAAATATTCTTTGACAAACTCTCCAAATATTAATGTGAATTATTGACACTGATGAAGGAAATGGGTCACCCACATTCATCACAGGAGGAATACTTGAAAACTATGTTATCCCATTACTTAAATGAGCCAAAAATGGTCTGATATGATGTTCTGAAAGTTTGAGGTCATTTAGCCTCAAAACTGAACCTTATCAGACAATGTCTTGTCTCAAACTGATGACGATTCAATTTGTACTCTTCAGGTAGCATATGTGATGGACAGTTTCTCAGCTGATTTCATCTGCAAGATAGGGAACAGCTGGGCCTTGAGTTCACTTGACTACATAAATACTCACAGTGTAGAGATAGTTTAAGTACTTAAACTCTAGATATCTGTAGATAAATCATAACTCTTGAGATTATACTCACTCTCCTGCCAATCTAAAGATAAACGTGGCCTGCAAGGCTCTTTCCCTCCAATTACATATTATTCAGAAACTCCTGTGGTTCAATTTCCTTACCTATGAAGTCGAAAGACTAAAATGGGAATATTACAATATTAGTCAGTTCTCACATTGCTATGAAGAACTACCTGAAGGCAGTACACAGTGGCTCACGCCTGTAATCCCAGCACTTTAGGAAGACAAGGTGAGCAGATCATCTGAGGTCAGGAGTTCAAGACAAGCCTGGCCAATATGGCGAAACCCAGTCTGTACTAAAAATACAAAAATTAGCCTGGCATGGTGGTGGGCGCCTGTAATCCCAGCTATTCGGGAGGCTGAGGCAGGAGAATCACTTGAACCCGGGAGGCAGAGGTTGCAGTAAGCTGAAATTGCTCCATGGCACTCCAGCCTGGGTGACAGAGCAAGACTCCATCTCAAAAAAAAAAAGGCTGGGCGCAGTGGTTCATGCCTATAATCCCAGCACTTTGGGAGGCCAAGGTGGGCAGATCACGAGGTCAGGAGATCAAGACCATCCTGGCTAACATAGTGAAACCCTGTCTCTACTAAAAAAAATACAAAAAGTTATCTGGGCATGGTGGCGGGTGCCTGTAGTCCCAGCTACTCGGGAGGCTGAGGCAGGAGAGTGGTGTGAACCCAGGAGGCGGAGCTTGCAGTGAGCCGAGATGCACCACTGCACTCCAGCCTGGGTGACAGAGAGAGACTCCGTCTCAAAAAAAAAAAAAAAAAAGAACTACCTCAGATTGGGTAATTTATAAAGAAAAGAGACTTAATTGGCTCACAGTTCTGCAGGCTGTACAGGAAGCATGGCTGGGGAGGCCCCAGGAAACTTACAATCATAGTGGAAAATGAAGAGGAAGGAGACAAGTCTTACATGGCAGTGGCAGGAGAGAGAGCAAAGAGGGAGGTGCTATATACTTTTAAACAACCAGATCTCATGAGAACTCACTATCACAAGAACAGTAAGGGGGAAATCCGCTCCTGTGATCCAGTCACCTCCCACCAGGCCCCTCCTCCAACATTGAGGATTACAATTCCACATGAGATTTGGGTGGGGACACAAATCCCAACCATATCACCTACCTTGACTACCTCCTTGGGTTGTTGGAAGAATCTAAAATAAAATTAAATAAGTGAAATTATTTTGTGAGTCATAAAGCTCAATACATGGGCAATTCATTCTTGTTAATAGTCATTGTTATGATTATTATTAATGTTCTACATGCAAGTCATACCTATAAATAGCCATAATAATTAATTAGGTTATGATGTTCATGGCCAGACAGCTGCTATGGAATAAGAAACGTCTCTCAGATGACTTGGGGAAAAAAAACAACCATCGGGAACCCAGAATGTTTCTAGATTTAGCATTTTGTTTTCTCCAAATGGCCCTTTTCTGTCTTTCTGAAGAATCCTGCTGTATCGCTACAAGGAATGGGGCTTTCTTGATCAAACAATAGCTATGATAGCTGGGTGCGGTGGCTCATGCCTGTAGTCACACCACTTTTGGAGGCTGAGGCAAGTGGATCACCTGAGGTCAAGAGTTTGAGACCATCCTGAGTAATACAGTGAAACCCCATCTCTACTAAATATACAAAAATTAGCTGGGCTTGGTGGCACATGCCTGTAATCCCAGCTACTCAGCAGGCTGAGGCAGGAGAATCACTAAAATGTGGGAGGCAGAGGTTGCAGTGAGCCGAGATCGTGCCACTGCACTCCAGCCTGGGTGACACAGCAAGACTCCTTCTCAAAAAAAAAAACAAAAAGCTATGATAACTATAATGGCAAGGTGGGGCTTCACACATAATGGCTAGATGCTCTGAGCATTGTTTCAGCTGGTGATCAGAGTGAGGCTCTGACCTTTAGTCACACACTCCATTAAAACACTAAGCAAATCATATGTTTTAACCACACCTGTCAGGTTTTAGGAACTAGACATCTCTCTAATTATGAAACAGTTTGCACATTTGCTAGGTGCACATGAGGTGCTATTTTATAAATGTTCAATGATTAGAAAATAAAGCACATTGAGAGATACATCTGGAGCAAAAAAAGGAAAAAAAAAAACCCACAAAGTTGTTTGGAGAGAAAGGCCTAGAGACTCTTTTGGCTAAATTCTGGTGATTCTAAGCTTTGCGACTGTTAATGTCTTTTATTGGCCTCAGTATAAGATATTTCTTCGGGAATATGCACAACTCTAAAATTGCAAAATATGCATGGAAGCACATTCATGGAAATGTAATCTTGTCTTCTCCGAGACCTATCGGGACCTTGAGTGCCAGAGGCTTCAATGAGCTGTGCAGGGTCTCCACGTGCCAGAGAGATGTAAGATAACTGAGCTGTCAAGAGAAAAGTGACCACGGAGGCGAAGCTTGAACTCAAGGGCCGGAAGTAAAGGAAAAGCATAAGAAGCTCACATTTTTAAGTAACTGGAACAACTGTTAATAGATATACTGTCTTCAAGGATGTGTAATAATAATTAATCGGCAGCAGATCCAAACTCCCCAGGCAGCTAAACAGAGGGAAGGTGACGTTCTTCATTAAAATGCAACCAGAGTGCTGTAGGTGAGGTATCAGGAGGAACACGCTGATGTCAAAGGCTTGTTCCTTTCTGAAAGCATCAGCACCATAGCTTGAGGAATTTTAAACAATGGCATTGAATAGCACTAGGCAGGCTGGGCTTGGTGGCTCATGCCTGTAATCCCAGCACTTTGGGAGGCTGAGGTGGGTGGATCACTTGAGGCCAGGAGTTTGACACCAGCCTGCCCAACATAGCGAAACCCCGTCTCAACTAAAAATACAAAAATTAGCCAGGTGTGGTTACATGTGCCTGTAGTCCCAATTACTCAGGAAACTGAGACAGGAGAATTGCTTGAACCAAGGAGGCAGAAATTCCAGTGAGCTGAGATAGTGCCACTGCACTCCAGCCTGGGTGACAGAGTGAGACTGCTCAAAAAAAAGAATAGCACCAGGCTAGTGATATGGTGTGGGTCTGTGTCCCTGCCCAAAGCTCATGTCAAATTGTAATCCCCAGTGTTGGAGGTGGGACCTGGTAGGAGGTGATTGAATCATAGGGGTGGATTTCCCGTTTGGTGCCATGCTCGTGATAGTGAGTGAGTTCTCATAAGATCTGGTTGTTTAAAAGTGTGTAGCACCTCCCTGCTCCCTCTCTTCCTCCTGCTCTGGCCATGAAAGACATGCTGGCTTTCCCCTTCAACTTTCACCATGATTGTAAATTTCCTGAGGCCTCCCCAGCCATGCTTCCTGTACAGCCTGCAGAACCACAAGCCAAATCAAACCTCTTTTCTTTAAATTACCCAGTCTCAGGTAGTTCTTTATAGCAGTGCAAGAATAGACTAATATAGCTAGTTTATTTGAACTAGCCTCCTTTTCAGCTGACTCCTTTTCCCTCTAAAAGCATAATAAATGGAATGAACAGGAATCAGTGTGCCTAGGTTTGGAACCAGACCTACCACTTAGTAGCCAAATCACTTAATCTCTCTTGGAAAAAAAAATTAGTGGAAACGGGATCTTGCTATGTTGCCCAAGCTGGTCTCAAACTCCTGACCTCAAGCGATCTGCTCACCTCAGCCTCCCAAAGTGCTGAGATTATAGGCATGAAAGAGCCACTGTGCCCAGCCTTTTCATAGCTTTTAAAATCTGTTTTCAGGGCCCAGCTCAAATTCCATCTCCTGAAAGCACAAATGTATTCACACACTCTTTTTGTCATAGTGACAAGCATCTGCAGAGTGTGGTTTATGTGCCAGGCCAAGGGTCCCAGAGAGGTTTACTGAGAGACATAGTCCCTGCCTTCAAAGCGCCTGCCATCTGTGGAAGAAACAGATGAGTTTAACTCGCTGGCTAGGATAGCTGATAACGCAGGGTGTCTAAGTGAGCTAAAATACCATAGACTGAGTGGCTTGAAGAACAGATATTTATTTCTCACAGTTCTGAAGCCTGGGAAGTCCACGTTCAAGGTTCTGGCAGGGTTCAGTTTCTGGTGAGGTCCCTCTTCCTGACTTGCAGACAGCTACTCTCCTCTCCTCCCATGGTGGAGAGAAAGAGGAAACCTGCTCTCTGGTGTCTCCTCTTTCAAGGGCACTAATCCCATCATGGAAGCCCCACCCTCATGACCTCATTAAACCTAATTACCTCCCAAAGGCCCCACCACCAAATACCATCACACTGTGAGGGTCAGGGCTTCAACATGTGAATTTGGGGGTGGGTGGGAAACAAACATTCAGTCCATAACACAGGGCATGATGGGAGTACAGAAGACAGCCACTTATTCAAGTTTTGGAGGCTGTCTCCTGGTCTCTAGTCAGAGATGAGAAAGGATTAGCTGGATGAGGGTGAGGCAGAAGAATAGAGTCTGGAGGCAGGGAACGTAAGGCTGATTCATGCTGACTTCCTAGAACTAAATCAAAAGGCAAACCCCAACTTCCCATGACCAAGTAACAAAAGGACCAGAGGCTACTCCCTTTGCAAACCACAGCCCCCTTTTCTGCACGGTAGATGGAAAATTGAAAGTACCTCTGATTGGTTGTAGAAAGTAATAGTTTGCATAGGAGTGTAACTTGGTAACGTCACTTTAGTCTCTGATTGTGGGCCACCAAGTGGCCAATGGGAAACCTCTAAGGGGTATTTGGACCCCAGAAGATTCCGTAACCGGAGCTCTTGAGCTGCTGCTTGGCCATCTCCCACCTTGTGGAGCGTACTTTTATTTTCGATAAATCTCTGCTTTCATGGCTTCATTCTTTCCTTGCTTTGCTGTGCATTTTGTCCAATTATTTGTTCAAAACACCAAGAACCTGGATAACTTGCAGTCAAGACCCTTTACCAGACGGGGTGCAGTGTCTCACACCTGTAATCTCAGCACTTTGGGAGGCTGAGGTGGGCAGATTGCCTGAGGCCAGGAGTTAGAGACCAGCCTGGCCAACAATGGTGAAACCCAGTCTCTACTTAAAATTATGAAAATTAGCCGCACCTGTAATCTCAGCTATTTGGGAGGCTGAGGCAGGAGAATTGCTGGAGCCCAGGAGGTTGAGGATGCAGTAAGCTGAGATCCCGCCATTGCACTCCAGCCTGGGCAGCAAGAGTGCAACTCCATCTAAAAAAAAAAAAAAAAAAAAAAAAAAAAAAAAAAAAAAAGACCCTCTACCAGTAACAAGGGGATGGGGAAGGGAGAATGCATTCCATATAGGAGAAGCCTCTTGCAAAGATCCAGGGCCAAAAAAGCAAAGGCAAACTAGGGAACTGCAAGCAGCTGTGTGTTCCTGGCTCACAAGGGCGTGATAAGGGGTGATGGGGAGAGTGACCGCTGAGGCTGAAGAGAGACTCCAGGAACTACCCAGGGGACTTTGGACTTGACTCTGAAGGCAGTGGCGCATCCCTGAAAGATGAGAGTTGATCACAGTTGCAGTTTAGACATTTCTCTCAGGCAGCAAGGAGGAGGATGAATTAGAGGGGGTCCCGTGGAAGTTCTCCCTGAGCACCCCAGTCCACTCAGTCTGTATGTTAACACCTATTGCTCTAGATCCTTTACATCCCAGTTTAGAATTTAATGTTTCTATTTTTGCTCCTCGGGCACTGAATTTTTCTCTCCTACCTGATTATAAGCTTGTTCAGGGTGGGGACCTTGTTTTTCCAAGGGCACAGAGTAAGTTCTCCATAAAATCTCCAGGGGCTGGGCACAGTGGCTCATGATAATCCCAGCACTTTGGGAAGCCAAGGTAGGCAGCTTCCTTGACCAGGAGTTCGAGACCAGCCTGGGCAACACAGCGAGACCTTGTCTTTACAAAAAATACAAAAATTAGTCTGCCGTGGTGGTGCATGCCTATAGTCCCAGCTACTCGGGAGGCTGAGGTGGAAGGATTGCTTGAGCCCAGGAGGTTGAGGCTGTAATGAGGTTGTCACCACTGCACTCCAGCCTGGGTGACAGAGGAGACACCATCTCTAAAAAAAAAAAGGAAAAGGAAAGAAAGAAAAAGAAAGAAAGAAAGAAGAAAGAAAGAAAGAAAGAAAGAAAGAAAGAAAGAAAGAAAGAAACACTCCAGAGAATAGGATCCTCTTCTGATCTTTTCCATCTGTTACCATGGCCAGATGCACTATGACACTTTTCTTTCAGTAGAGGATTTTCTTTCTACACTATTATTGTACTTATTTTATTGGACTCTCTTGGGCATGTTCAGAAAATGGTACTGATGTTAAGTGCAAAGGTCATGGACCTGTGAGATGATGGTAGAAAAATGTGAAGCAAGGCTTCTCATCCTTTTAATTTTATTTATGTTTTTCAGACACAAGGTCTTGCTGTGCTGCCCAGGCTGGAGTGCAGTGGCGTGATCATAGCTCACTGAAGCCTTGAACTCTTGGCCTCAAGAGATCCTCCTGCCACAGCCTCCCGGAGGCTTCTCATTCTTTAATGGGGACACAAACACAGAGGGCTTTGTTCAAATGCAGATTCTGAGTTAGCAGGTCTGGTGTGGAGCCTGAGATCTGCTTTTTTTTTTTTTTTTTTTTGAGATGGAGTCTTGCTCAGTCACCCAGGCTGGAGTACAATGGTGCGATCTCGGCTTACTGCAACCTCCACCTGTTGGGTTCAAGTGATTCTCCTGCCTCAGCCTCCCAAGTAGCGGGGACTACAGGTGCCTGCCAGCACGTCAGGCTAATTTTTGTATTTTTAGTAGAGGCAGTATTTCACCATGTTGGCCAGGCTGGTCTTGAACTCCTGACCTCAGGTGATCTGCCTGCCTTGGCCTCCCAAAGTGCTGAGATTACAGGCGTGAGCCACCACGCCTGGTCGAGATTCTGCTTTTCTAATAAGCTCCCATGTGACGTCAATGCTGCATGCAAATCCACAGACCAGAGTTGTGGGGGAAAGCACCCCGGGCTAAAAACCTGAATGCCTGGGTTCCAGGTCAACTTTGCCAGTAAGTGGCCACAAGACCTGGACTATGTCATTGAACATCCCTGGGCCCCGGATTTCATCTTTAAATTATTGAATTTGTCTGGTTGATCTCTAAGCTCTCCTCCCAGCTCTAAAAATTAATCTGTGATTGGGTATGTTACATTCGGCAAAAACATTTTGAGAATCTTGGAGAAAAGAGGTATGTGAATTCAGTCCATTTTAGTTATTAATGTTACTGATAGAGGGGCCATGGCTTGAGTTCCAGTGGATTAAAAAAAATAATCCTTTAATCCTCCTAGCATAGTCACTCACCACTTGGCATGGCACAATGTAGATTATTGCTTTGAATGAGCCGGGCTAAAACGAAAATCTCGAGTTGGGAGCCTGTCACATTTATACTCCATTTGCAGCCATACTCTCGGGGATGCATGTTGAAATAACTGTGCAATGTCAAAACAAGCTTCCATCTACTTTAAAATAAAATTTCAAGCAGTTATAGCCAAACCCCAAATTCATCGAGGTAGCTAGGAAAGAACAGGTACAGCTGAGCGTGGATTTTTGAATTTAAATGTCTCTAACTCAGGATTTAGTTGATGTGATCCTTGAAAGTCCCAGTACTGCTACTGTACTTGAATGAAAAGGATGGATAATGAAAAGAAGTAAAATCTCATTTGTTACAGAATGCTATTCCTGACAGCTCACTGGAGCCACCATGCTGAAGGCCAATGAAGAGAATGAAGAGGTTAAGCATTTATTTCTTCCTTTTCTTTTTTTTTCTTTTTCTTTTTTTTTTTTTTGAGACCGAGTCTCGCTCTGTCACCCAGGCTGGAGTGCAGTGGTGCAATCTTGGCTCACTGCAACCTCTGCCTCCCAGGTTCAAGCAATTCTCCTGCCTCGGCCTCCCAAGTAGCTGGGACTACAGGTGTGCACCACCACACACAGCTAATTTTTGTATTTTTAGTAGACAGGGTTTCACCATGTTCGTCAGGCAGGTCTCGAACTCCTGACCTAGGTGATCCACCAGTCTCAGCCTCCTAAAGTGCTGGGATTACAGGCGTGAGTCACCGCGCCCCATTCCTTTTCTTTTTTAAATACTGATTATTCAAAGCAGCAGCAGGAGGATCAGAGAACTGCATCACAGTAAAATAAAGGCAGTACTTGCTTTCAAATGCAATCCTTCTTTTGAGAATTAACTAGCTGCCAAGTTGAGGAACAGCAGAGAAGCCTCCTTGGGACTAGCTGATTTCCCTTACTGTGGATAAGGCTGATTGAAGCAAGATGAGAAAATGCAACCCAAGGGTGAAGGGTGGGGAAAGGAAAGGGAGACTGCGAGGGCACTGGCTCCAGATATGTACTGGCAAGCCTCAAAAAACTACCTATCTTGGAAACAGATATACACACTCCACTCAAATCTAGCTTTTAAAATGTTGGTCCCCTTTGTATTTTGCTTTTTTTTTTTTTCTTTTTTGAGACAGTCTCACTCTGTTGCCCAGGCTGGAGTGCAGTGGTGCTCACTGCAGTCTTGAACTCCTGGACTCAAGTGATCCTCCAGCTTCAGCCTCCCCAGTAGCTAGGAGTGCAGGCATGCACCACCAAACCTTGCTAATTTCAAAAAAAATTAATTTGTAGAGGTGGGATCTCACTATGTTCCCTAGGCTGGTCTTGAACCCCTGGCCTGAAGTGATCCGCCCACCTCAGCCTCCCCAGTAGTTGGGACTACAGGCATGCACCACGATGTCTGGTTAATTTAAAAAAAATTTTGGCCAGGTGAGGTGGCTCACACCTGTAATCCCAGTACTTTGGGAGGCTGAAGTGGGCAGATCACCTGAGGTCAGGAGTTTGAGACCAGCCTGGCCAACATTGTGAAACTCTGCTTGAACCCGGGAGGCGGAGGTTGCAGTGAGCTGAGATTGCGCCACTGCACTCCAGCCTGGATGACAGAGAGAGACCTTGTCTCAAAAAAAAAAAATTTTTTTTTTTTTTTTGGTGGAGATAGGGTCTTACTCTCTTGCCGAGGCTGGAGTGCAGTGATGTGATGTCGGCTCACTGCAGCCTTGAACTCTTGAGCTCCAGCAATCCTCCAACCTCAGCTTCCTGAGTAACTGGGACTACAGGTGCATGTCACCATACCTGATTAGTTTTCTTGTATTTTTCATAGAGATGAGGGTTCACCATGTTGCCCAGGCTGGTCTTGAACTCCAGACCTCAAGTGATCCTCCTGCCTCAGCCTCCCAAACTTCTGGGATTATAGACATAAGCCACCATGCCCAGCCTAAGCTAATTTTAAACACTTTTTTTTATAGAGATGGAGTCTCACTATGTTGCCCAGGCTGCTCTTGAACTCCTGGCCTCAGGCCTTCCAAAGTGTTGAGATTACAGGCATGAGCTTACAGGGTGCTGTCCAGCCAGTCCTTTTCAATGAGTGACTTTGAGGCAAAATATGCAATTGGAAAAAACATAATAAGTAGTGTTCGTTCCCCTCTTGGCCAGCCTTCTCAGCCTGCAGCTACAGCTGAGTATAAGTTGATGTGGCAATAGTTAAACTGTTGTCTGGCATGTCTCAGGGAAGATGGTCTTCCCCAGAGCCTCCCATGCGAAGCTCCTAACTGATCTCACTGCCCAGAATCTGCAGGAAGCTGCCTCCCCTATTCTATGTTCAGGAACCCAATGCCAAGACAGTCAACTGCATTGCTAGAAAGCTTTTGTCTTTGTATTAGTCCATTCTCACATTGCTATAAAGAACTACCTGAGACTGGGTAATTTATAAAGAAAAGAGGTTGAATTGACTCACAGTTCTGTGGGCTGTACAGGAAGCATGGCTGGGGAGGCCTCAGGAAACTTACAATCATGTTGGAAGGCAAAAGGGAAAGCAGGTACATCTTACGTGGCTGGAGCAGCAGGAAGAAGGAAGGGGGAGGTGCTGTACACTTTTATTTTTTGAGACGGAGTCTTGCTCTGTTGCCCAGGCTGGAGTGCAGTAGTGCATTCTTGGCTCACTGCAACCTCCACCTCCTGGGTTCAGCTGATTCTCCTGCCTCAGCCTCCCAAGCAGCTGGGATCACAGGTGCCTGGCACCACACCTGGCTAATTTTTAATATATATATTTTTTAGTAGAGATGGGGTTTCACCATTTTGGCCAGGTTGGTCTTGAACTCCTGACCTCAAGTGATCTGCCTGCTTTGGCCTCCCAAAGTGCTGGGATTACAGGCATGAGCCACTGTGCCCAGCCTGCTGCACACTTTTAAACAACTAGATCTCACGAGAACTCACTCACTATCACGAGAACAGCACAGCAAGGGGGATCTCTGCCCCCATGATCCAATCACCTCCCACTAGGTTCCTCCTCCAACACCGGGGATTACAATTCGACATGAAATTTGGGCAAGAACACAGACCCAAACCCTATCAGTCTCTAACGCCAGGCTACTGGCTTTGCCTGCGTGTGACCCTGCTCCTGCTGACTCACATTAAGTCCTCTGGGTCATGAAGCCTCTGGGTCCTGCCTGTAATTCCACCTCCAAGAGGTCCCCTCCTCTCAGGCAACCTGAGGTCATTTGGACAAAATGCTTTTGTCTCTTCCTTCAGCACCCTGCTCAGCCAGGATACGAGTTCAATTCCCTCCTCCTTGCCCTAAGCTGCAAAGCTCTTCTTTTTATCCTGCTCCTTCTAGGACCTGGCTTCCCCTCTTCTGACACCCCACTTTTATTCAGCCAGCCCCGTCCTTCTTGGAGTTCAGCTGGTTGTCTTAGTCCGTTTTGCATTGCTGTAAAGGAATACCTGAGGCTGGGTAATTTACAAAGAAAATGGCTTGGAGCTGGGGCTCACGTCTATAATCCTAACACTTTGGGAGGCTGAGGTGGGTGGATCACTCGAGATCGGGAGTTGGAGATCAGCCTGGCCAACATGGTGAAACCCTGTCCCTACTAAAAATACAAACTTAGCCAGGCGTGGTGGTACACACCTGTAATCCCAGCTATTCAGGAGTCTGAGGCAGGAGAATCGCTTGAAACTGGGAGGTGGAGGTTGCAGTGAGCCAAAATCATGCCACTACACTCCAGCCTGGGCCACAGAGCAAGACCCCTTCTCAGAGAAAAAAGAAAGAAAGAAAAAGATTTATTCGGCTCATGGTTCTGCAGGCTGTACGAGAAGCATGGCCTCGCTATCTGCTCTGCTTCTGGTGACACCTCAGGAAGCTTATGACGAAGGCAGAAGGCAAAGGGGGAGCCAGCATATCACATGATGGGGGGGGGAGGTGTGAGGCTCCTTTAAACAACCAGCTCTCATGTGAACTAACAGAATGAGAACTCACTCATTACTACTGTGAGGATGGCACCAAGCCATTCATAAGGGATCTGCCCCCATGACCCAAACGCTTCCCACCAGGCCCCACCTCCAACATTGAGAGTGGCATTTTAATATGAGCTGTGGAAGGGACAAACATCTAAATATATCACTGGTCAATTGGTCTTCACTCATACGTTTTTCTCCAAAACTGCTGCTACAAAAACAAATCCAAAAAATCCAGACATGTTCTGGGGGGGCGTTTTTGCAACATTACAGTGAGAAAACGGCTCATCTATGCTTCTTTAATTCCTTCTTAGGTTGCCTTAGCTTCTAGATGTTGAGATATCAAGAGGCAGGAACTGGAGTTAGCAGACCAAATGGAGCCCCTATACCCCTGTGAGTTCACACACTGCAGCACTTAAGTGAGACGTGAAGACATTTCAGGGAGTGACAACTGTGGGAGAAGCCTTGGACTGGTAGTTGGACCATGTGGGCTCTGCCCTTACAGCCGTGGACAATCATTGCATCTCTCTGAGCTTCAGTATCTTCATCCGCAAAATCACTCTACCATTCAGGGAGTGAATTAAACTGAGATACAGCTAGGCTCACCTGGTCCGTGGGTGTTCAGAGTATGTTCATTTACTCATTTCTTTTTTCATTTTTTATTTTCCTGAATCAGCGAGGCAGAAGCACTGACCCTTGGCCAGCCTCATGGAAACTGTCCTTGTAGATGTTCTGAATACCAAGAGTCATTTCACCTTCCTTCCTTCCTTCCTTCCTTCCTTCCTTCCTTCCTTCCTTCCTTCCTTCCTTCCTTCTTTCCTTCCCTCCTTCCTTCTTTCCTTCCCTCCTTCCTTCCTTCCTTTCGAGGCAGGATCTCACTCTGTCACCCAGGCTGGAGTACAGTGGCACGATCGTAGCTTACTGCAACCTCAACTTCCCAGGCTCAAGCCATCCTCCTGCTTCAGCCTCCCTTGTAGCTGGGACTACTTATTATGTAGTAGCTGGGACCACTTATTATTTATTTATGCCAGGCTAATTAAAAAAAATTTTTTTTGTAGGGACAGGAGTCTATGTTGTCCAGGCTAGAGTGCAGTGGCACAATCTCGACTCACTGCAACTTCTGCCTCCCGGGTTCAAGTGATTCTCCTGCCTCAGCCTCCCGAATAGCTGGGATTATAGGCACCCACCACCACGCCTAGCTAATTTTTGTATTTTTAGTAGAGACAGGGTTTCACCATGTTGTCCAGGCTGATCTTGAACTCCTGACCTCAGCTGAACTGCCCGCCTCGGCCTCCCAAAGTGCTGGGATTACAGGCATGAGCCATTGGGACCAACCAGCATTCCCAAATCTATTTATCAAATCTACTATGTGCCAGGCACTGTATTGGGTACTGGGGATACTGTAGTAAACAAAAAAGCCAGGGTTTCTGCCCTCTCAGATTTCATGGTCAAATGACAAACTCCTTAACTCCTTTCAGCCTCAGTTTTCTCATTTTTAAAATGGGATTGATAATAATACTTATCTCAGAGGTTTGTTGTAACAACAAAAAAATAAGGCAACAGCTAAAGGGCTGAGAATAGAGCCGGTCATGGAATTGATGTCATATATGGACATGATAGCTTTGGCTGTTGATGACAGCTTGGAACACTGGTGTGACTTTGTTTTCCTGGTACTGGAAACACATCAGTCAGGATTAATGATTAGAATTGCTTATGAGAAAAACCCCTATAGATGTGAACATGTTTAGATGTTTTAAAATAAACAGAAAAAAATGGCAAACTCAAAATGATGGGATTGGAGGGTGTGATAGTTAATTTCATGTGTCAACTTGACTGGGCTAAGGGATGCCCAGATAGCTAATAAAACATTATTCCTGGGTTGTCTGTGAGGGTGTCTTCAGAAGAGATTAGCATTTGTTTCTTTGTTTTGTTTGGTTTTGTTTTTGAAACAGGGTCTCCCTCTGTCACCCAGGCTGGAGTGCAGTAGTGTGATCATGGCTCACTACAGCCTCAACCTCCTGGGCTCAAGTGATCTTCCCACCTCAGCCTCCTGTGTAGCTGGGACTATAAGCACACCACCATGTATGGCTATTTTGTGTGTGTGTGCGTGTGTGTGTGTATGTGTGTGTGTGTGTGTGTGTGTGTGTAGTTTTTATAGAGATGGGGTTTCACCATGTTCTCCAGACTTGTCTTGAACTCCTGAGCTCAAGTGATCCACCTGCCTTGGCCTTCCAGAGTGCTGGGATTACAAGCATGAGCCACTGCATCTGACTTATGCATTACTTTTGTAGCAAAAAAAAATTAATAAAATTTTAAAAAGTAAAAAAAAATAGAAAAATTAAACATTAAAAAAATTCTCGGCTGGACGCGGTGGCTCACGCTTGTAATCCCAGCACTTTGGGAGGCCGAAGCGGGCGGATCACAAGGTCAGGAGATCGAGACCACGGTGAAACCCCATCTCTACTAAAAATACAAAAAAAATTAGCCGGGCGCCTGTAGTCCCAGCTACTCGGAGAGGCTGAGGCAGGAGAATGGAGTGAACCCAGGAGGTGGAGCTTGCAGTGAGCCGAGATTGCGCCACTGCACTCCAGCCTGGGCGACAGAGCGAGACTCCGTCTCAAAAAAAAAAAAAAAAAAAAAAAAAAATTCTCTGATGCCACCAGGAAAAGTGCTCAATTTTTTCCTCCTAGGAATGTAGATAAATTCCCCCAAAACAGCCCCTCCATAATGATTCCATAGCCCCCTTTCCCCACACCCTCTCTTCCACCACTCCACTCCCTGTACTTGGCCCCCATCCCTCCTTTGCCACAGGCAGCACTCACTGAACCCAGTGTAAAGCACTAATGTTGTTGTTAGACG